>NC_086128.1:53485203-53848953 GCF_963921235.1 Mobula hypostoma | reverse complement strand
TTGTGAGGGTTTTAGGAGATAGGCCAAATTTCTTTAGCTTTCTCAGGAAGTAAAGGCGCTGGTGGGCCTTCTTGGCAATGAACTCTGCTTGGTTGGACCAAGTCAGGTCATTTGTGATACTGACCACAAGGAACTTAAAGCTTCTGACCTGTTCCACCTGCGCACCACAGATGTAGATGGGGTCGTGCAGTCCACTACTCCTTCTGAAGTCAACAACCAATTCTTTCATCTTGCTGACGTTGAGGGATAGGTTATTGTCTTCGCACCATGCCACTAGGTTCTTAATTTCTTCTCTGTACTCAAACTCATCATTACTCGAGATATGGCCTACAGTTGTGGTGTCATCAGCAAACTTATATATTTTGCACCACACATCTATAGAAGTTTATCAAGGTCTTCAATAACATGTCGAACCTCTGCAGATTCCTGAGAAAGTAGTCATAGTCATAGTCATACTTTATTGATCCCGGGAGAAATTGGTTTTCGTTACAGTTGCACCATAAATAATTAAATAGTAATAAAACCATAAATAATTAAATAGTAATATGTAAATTATGCCAGGAAATAAGTTCAGGACCAGCCTATTGGCTCAGTGTGTCTGATCCTCCAAGGGAGGAGTTGTAAAGTTTGATGGCCACGGCAGGAATAACTTCCTATGACGCTCTGTGTTCCATCTCGGTGGAATGAGTCTCTGGCTGAATGTACTCCTGTGCCCAACCAGTACATTATGTAGTGGATGGGAGATATTGTCCAAGATGGCATGCTACTTAGACAGCATCCTCGTTTCAGACACCACCGTGAGAGAGTCCAGTTCCATCCCCACAACATCACTGGCCTTATGAATGAGTTTGTTGATTCTATTGGTGTCTGCTACCCTCAGCCTGCTGCCCCAGCACACAACAGCAAACATGATCACACTGGCCACCACAGACTCGTAGAACATCCTCAGCATCGTCCAGCATGTGTTAAAGGACCTCAGTCTCCTCAGGAAATAGAGACGTCTCTGACCCTTGTAGGCAGCCTCAGTGTTCTTTGACCAGTCCAGTTTATTGTCAATTCATTGCCCCAGGTATTTGTAATCCTCCACCATGTCCACACTGACCCCCTGGATGGAAACAGGGGTCACCGGTACCTTAACTCTCCTCAGGTCTACCACCAGCTCCTTAGTCTTTTTCACATTAAGCTGCAGATAATTCTGCTCACACCATGTGCCAAAGTTCCCTACCGTAGCACTGTACTCAGCCTCATCTGTCATGCTTTCTTCGCAATTATATTCAGATGATGGGTCTAGGACAGGTCCTTTGAGATAGTGACATCCAGGAATTTAAAGTTACTGACTCTCTCCACCTCGATCCTCTGATGATTACTGGCTCATGAACCTCTGGTTTCCCTCTCCTGAAGCCTACAATCAGTTCCTTGGTCTTGTTGACATTGAGTGAGAGGTTGTTGTTATTACACCACTTAGCCAAATGTTCAATCTCCCTCCTGTATGCCCCCTTTGATACAGCCCACAACAGTGGTGTCATCAGCAAATTTGTATATGGTGGTGGAGCTGTTGTTAGCCACACAGTCATAGGTGTAAAGCAAGTAGAGCAGTGGGCTAAGCACACATCCCTGCAGTGCTCCTGTTCTGATTGAGATTGGTGGAGGAGATATTCTTGACAATCTGACTGATTGGGATCTCCAAGTGAGGAAATCCAGGATCCAATTTCACAAGGGGGTATTAAGGTCCAGGTCTTGGAGTTTACTGATTTAGTTTTGAGGGGATAATTAGATTTAGATTAGATTATGAGGACATGCAGTCCTCTTTTATTGTCATTTAGTAATGCATGCATTAAGAAATGATACAATGTTCTTCCAGAATGATATCACAGAAACACAAGACAAACCAAGACTGAAAAACTGACAAAAACCACATAATTATAACATAGTTACCACAGCGCAAAGCAATACCATAATTTGATAAAGAACAGACCATGGACACGGTAAAAAAAAAGTCTCAAAGTCTCTTGAAAGTCCCATCATCTCACGCAGATGGTAGAAGGAAGAAAAACTCTCCCTGCCATGAGCTTCCAGCGCCGCAAGCTTGCTGATGCAGCACCCTGGAAGCACCCGACCACAGCCAACTCTTGAGTCCATCCGAAAACTTCAAGCCTCCGACCGGCCCTCCGACTCCGAGCACCATCTCTGCCGAGCGCTTTGACTCCAACCCCGGCAACACCGAGGATTTGGGGCCTTCCCCTCTGGAGATTCTCAATCGCACAGTAGCAGCGGCAGCGAAGCAGGCATTTCAGAAGTTTCTCCAGATGTTCCTCTGTGCTTCTCACAGCTGTCTCCATCAGTGGTGATGAATCCAGAGTTGTAATCGATAAAGAGCATCTTTTGTTGACTAGATATTCCAGGGTTGTGTGAAGAGCCAATGAGATGGCATCTGCTGTAGTCCTATTGCTTTGGAAGGCAAATTGGAGGAGTTCTAAGTCACTATTCAGACAGGAGCTGATATACTTCAACACCAACCTCTCAAAACACTTCAGGCCTGTGGATGTAAGTGTCACTGGGCGATAGCCATTTAGAAAGGTTACCATGCTCTCCTTGCGCACTAGTACAATTGAAGCCTGCTTGAAGCAGGTGGGTACCACACACTGCTGGAGTGAGAGGCTGAAGATATCCGTGTAATCATCAGCCAGTTGGTTGGCACAAGTCTTCAGTACTCGGCCAGGTACTCCATCCGGACGAGATGATTTCCTTGGATTCACTCTGTTGAAGGCAGCTCGCAAGTCATCTTCAGATACTGAGACCAAAGGATCATCAAGAGACATGGGGGTGTGCGATGCTTCCTCCCTGTTCTTGTGATTAAGGTGAGTATAGAAATCATTGAACTCATCTGGAAGCGAAGCTCTGCTGTCCCTTAAGTCGCAAGATTCAGCTTTGTCGAAGGTTATGGCAGTCAATGTACAAACTCTTTACAGACAACATCGTGAATTGAACCTCGATCGTTGGTGCGGTAAAGTGTTATACTAGCCATTACATTACTGTTTCTTCCAAAATTGCAAAGACAGAGTGAGTCAGTTATTTGGTCACATAGGGCAGAACAGGCTCATTGGGCATGAAGAGCCTGTTACCGTTCTGTATCTAGAAACTAAAACAAAATTTAAAAAGGGACTCACCAACACCTTCTCATTGGCAATTAAGATGGACAATAATGCATTCACATCCCAATGAGTGACCCAAACGTATAATATTCTAAATTAATTCAATCAATTTAAAGGAAAAATTTAATGGGCTTAAAAGCTTAAAGAAATAGGATGGAGTCCAACAAGACTGAAAATGTTTTTATGACAAATTATGGATGACTTAATACCAGGAAGATGTTAGTAGTTTGGAGTTCGACACTGGCCATAAATTTAGGCATAAATTGATAATTTTGTTGAGAGGTTGTGCTTGATGAATGGAATGGAAATTATCAAAAGTTATTAGATCCTTTATTGTGAAAAGATAAAAAAGTAGGGTTCAAATCATCAACAAGTACTTAGTCAAGGCTTCAAGGGTGAAAAAAAAATCAGTTTTCACACAGTCATAGTGTCATACAGTATGGAAGCAGGCCTTTGGCCTAACTGGTCCCTGCCAACCACAACGCTCATCCATTTTAGTCTCATTTGCCAGTATTTGGCCTTCTAACCCTTTCCTATTTGTACCTTTCTCCCAGATTACTTGGGACTAACTATTTGCATTATAGCATCTTATTCAGTTTTTAACACACCTCAATATGATTGAATCAACACTCCGCTTCTTGAAAAGAACAATTTGTTTCAAGGATGGCAGTCACATTTTCCCATAGGTAACTGTTGAAAAATAGGGATGAATTAATTGTTCAGCAGTGATATCAGGGGAACTTCATTCTCTTTGTTGAATAGTAGAGTTCATATATATCTGAGTTATGGTGTAATGGTTACACTAGACCAGGGGTCCCCAACCTTTTTTGCGCTGCGGACCAGCCGACCCCGGGGGGGGGGGGTAGGGTTGCCAACGGACAAGAGTAGCAGTCAAAAAAAGACTACAATGACCATGAAGCCTTGCGTGGGCACCAGTGCGCATGCGTGACCTGCGTATGCGTGTACCTGCCGATATTATTCTCTGCAAATCGTTTTTGGTGATTCTGTTCGGGGGGGGGTGTTAATCATGACCGGAATATTGGTAATAAGGGGCTAATACACTCAATTTCGTTTCCAAAAGGGTTTATCTAATGAATTTAATATTAAACGCACAGTGCATATTTTCCTCGCATGAATATAGTGATAAGTCAATCATCAGGGGAGGACAGGGGAGCTTGAAGTAAGTGTTGAAAGAACTTTCAGTAGAAGTGGTGGAGGCAGGTTCGATATTATTTAAAGAATAATTGGATAGCTATATGGACAGGAAAGGAATGGAGGGTTATGGGCTGAGTGCAGGTCGGTGGGACTAGGTGAGAGTAGCTTTCGGCATGGACTAGAAGGGCCGAGATCACCTATTTCCGTATTGTTATATGGTTATATAAGTCACTTATCAGTCAATAGCATCATAACATTTTAAGTAACGTTTGGATATTAAACACACAGCATATATTTTCCCCATATGAACATATAAAATCATTGCAACACACCAGTATCGCTGAATCAGTGGGAGCCCTGGACTTGTTTCCCTGCAACAAGATGGTCCTATCGAGGGGTGATGGGAGACAGCGATACTTGAAGGGGGTTCCTTATGTCCAGTCTATTTAGTTTTTGTTGCATTCATTGCAGAGATATGTTGGAAATGGAAGCAACGTTTTCAGTTCTTTCGTGACTATCTCAGGATATTTAGCCTTGATTTTGATCCAGAATGCCGGCAGAGATGTTATGTCAAACATACTTTCCAGCCCGCCGTCATTTGCAAGCTCGAGGGGTTAATCTTCTTCCCACGCTGACATGGATGACGTGCGGGTAATGACCTCGCGTACGTTCAAGCTCAACAGTGGGCATGACAGGGAATGAGGAAAGGTGCAGCTGACTCATATCGCCGAATCATATCATTTCCTCACAGCCCGGTAGCAAATGCTCTGCAGCCTGGTACTGGTCCGTGGCCCGGTGGTTGGGGACCGCTGCACTAGCCTATGGTTCACTAGACTGGAAGTTAGAAATTTTGACTTTTCATTCCAAATCCCATTACGGTAGCTGGGGAGTTAAACATTGAAAAACTTAAATTAAATTAAAATGAAAATTGGAATTACAGTAAAAATGACACTAATGGATTATTATAAAAGCCTCTACCCAAGGAATATCATCTATTTTAAACCACATGTGACTCAGATCCACCAGTAAGTTAATTCAGTTGAGACAGAGGAGTCTTTGCATCTGTATTCATTCAAGAAATGGATACAGAGTCAAAACAACAGCAAGGTCATGGTCCATACACAGATTACGGGTTGCGGGTGGTGGTGGTGTTTGATGACTTGAGGCAAATTAGGTGGATAAATTCCCAGGGCCTGACAAGATGCTCTCTTGGACCTGGGGGGAGGTTAGTGCAGAAATTACAGGGTCGTGGCAGTGATATTTAAAACATCCTTAGCCAAGGGTTAGGTGCTGAAGGAGTGGTGGACAGCTAATGTTGTTCAGTTGTTTAAGAAAAATTCTCAGAATAAGCTCAGAATTTATAGGCTGGTGAGACTGACTTCAGTAGTGGATAAGTTAATGGAATGTATTCTAAGGGACTAGACACAGTATTTGTCTTTGGATAGACAGGGACTGATTGGGGATAGTCAGCATAGCTTTGTGCATGGTAGGACTTGTCTAATCAATCTTAGAGTTTTTTTTGAGGAGATTACCAGGACAGTTGATGAAGGAAAGGCAGTAGATGTTGTCTATGTGTACTTTAGCAAGGCATTTGACAAGGTCTGATAAGGGAGGTTGTTCAAACAGATTCAGTCGCTTGCCATTCAAGATGCGGTAGTAAATTGGATTTGATATTGGCTTTGCAGAAGAAGCCAGAGAGTGGTAGTAGATGGTTTCCTCCCACATTAGATGTCAGTGACTATAATTTGCAGCAGTGATCAGTGCTGGGTCCATTGTATTTTGTCATTTTATTCAATGATCTGAATGATAACGTGGTAAACTGGGTCAGCAAATTTGTGGATGACCTAGTGGAGAGTACCCCAGTGGCTGTGCCCCTTGACACTAGGTACTCCTGTTTGAGTACTGTTGGGGGGGACAGCTTACCCGGGGGAAGCGACAGTGGCCGTGCCTCCGGCACAGAGTCTGGCCCTGCATCTCAGAAGGGTAGGGAAAGGAAGAAGAGGGCAGTTGTAATAGGGGACTCAACAGTAAGGGGGTCAGATAGGCGATTCTGTGGATGCAGTCCAGAGACCCAGATGGTAGTTTGCCTCCCTGGTGCCAGGGTCTGAGGTATTTCTGATCGTGTCCAAGATATCCTGAAGTGGGAGGGTGAGGAGCCAGAGGTCGTGGTACGTATAGGTACCAATGACATAGGTAGGAAAAGGGAAGAGGTCCTGAAAGGAGAATATAGGGAGTTAGGAAGGGAGTTGAGCAAAAGGACTGCAAAGGTAGTAATCTCGGGATTACTGCCTGTGCTACGCGATAGTGACAGTAGGAATGCAATGAGGTGGAGGATAAATGCGTGGCTGAGGAATTGGAGCAGGGGGCAGGGATTCAAGTTTTTGGATCATTGGGACCTCTTTTGGCGCAGGTGTGACCTGTACAAAAAGGACGGGTTACACTTGAATCCTAGGGGGACCAATATCCTGGCGGGGAGATATGTGAGGGCTACTGAGGTGACTTTAAACTAGAATGGTAGGGGGGTGGGAATCAAATTAAAGAGACTAGGAGAGAGGAAGTTAGTTCACAACAGGGGGATGGGAACAAGTGCAGAGAGACAGAGGGGTGTAAAATGAGGGTAGAAGCAAAAAGTAGTAAGGTGAAAAGTAAAAGTGGCAGGCCAGCAAATCCAGGGAAAAAATCAAAAAGAGCCACTTTTCAACAGAATTGTATAAGGGCTAAGAGTGTTGTAAAAGCAAGCCTGAAGGCTTTGTGTGCCAATGCAAGGAGCATTCGTAAGAAGGTGGATGAATTAAAAGTGCAGGTTGTTATTAATGAATATGATATAGTTGGGATCACTGAGACATGGCTCCAAGGTGACCAAGGATGGGAGCTCAACATTCAGGGATATTCAATATTCAGGAGGGATAGACATGAAAGAAAAGGAGGTGGGGTAGCATTGCTGGTTAGAGAGGAGATTAACGCAATAGAAAGGAAGGACATTAGCCAGGAGGATGTGGAATCGATATGGGTAGAGCTGCATAACACGAAGGGGCAGAAAACGCTGGTGGGAGTTGTGTACAGGCCACCTAACGGTAGATTGGGTGAACCAAATTGGTAAGGGTGCTGAGGAAGAGGATTTCTTGGAATGTATGCGGGATGGTTTTTTGAACCAAAATGTCGAGGAACCAACTAGAGAGCAGCCTATTCTAGATTGGGTATTAAGCAATGAGGAAGGGTTAATTAGCAATCTTGTCGTGAGAGGCCCCTTGGGTAACAGTGACCATAATATGGTGGAATTCTTCATGCAGATGGAGAGTGACATAGTTAATTCAGAAACAAAGGTTCTGAACTTAAAGAGGGGTAACTTTGAAGGTATGAGACCTGAATTAGCTAAGATAGACTGGCAAATGACACTTAAAGGATTGACGGTGGATATGCAATGGCAAGCATTTAAAGATCGCATGGATGAACTACAACAATTGTTCATCCCAGTTTTGCAAAAGAATAAATCAGGGAAGGTAGTGCACCTGTGGCTGACAAGGGAAATTAGGGATAGTATCAATTTCAAAGAAGAAACACACAAATTAGCCAGAAAAAGCAGCTCACCTGAGGACTGGGAGAAATTCAGAGTCCAGCAGAGGAGGACAAAGGGCTTAATTAGGAAAGGGAAAAAAAATTATGAGAGAAAACTGGCAGGGAACATAAAAACTGACTGTAAAAGCTTTTATACGTATGTGATAAGAAAAAGATTCGTTAAGACAAATGTAGGTCCCTTACAGACAGAAACAGGTGAATTGATTGTGGGGAACAAGGACATGGCAGACCAATTGAATAACTACTTTGGTTCTGTCTTCACTAAGGAGGACATAAATAATCTTTCAGAAATAGTAGGGGACAGAGGGTCGAGTGAGATGGAGGAAATACATGTGAGTAAGGAAGTGGTGTTAGGTAAATTGAAGGCATTAAAGGCAGATAAATCCCCAGGGCCAGATGGTCTGCATCCCAGAGTGCTTAAGGAAGTAGCCCAAGAAATAGTGGATGCATTAGTGATAGTTTTTCAAAACTCTTTAGATTCTGGACTAGTTCCTGAGGATTGGAGGGTGGCTAATGTAACCCCACTTTTTAAAAAAGGGGGGAGAGAGAAACCAGGGAATTATAGACCGGTTAGCCTAACGTCGGTGGTGGGGAAAATGCTAGAGTCAGTTATCAAGGATGTGATAACAGCACATTTGGAAAGCAGTGAAATCATTGGACAAAGTCAGCATGGATTTGTGAAAGGAAAATTATGTCTGCCGAATCTCAGAATTTTTTGAGGCTGTAACAAGTAGAGTGGATAGGGGAGAACCAGTGGATATGGTATATTTGGATTTTCAAAAGGCTTTTGACAAGATCCCACACAGGAGATTTGTGTGCAAACTTAAAGCACACGGTATTGGGGGTATGGTATTGATGTGGATAGAGAATTGGTTGACAGACAGGAAGCAAAGAGTGGGAATAAACGGGACCTTTTCAGAATGGCAGGCAGTGACTAGTGGCGTACCGCAAAGCTCAGTGCTGGGATCCCAGTTGTTTACAATATATATTAATGACTTGGATGAGGGAATTAAATGCAGCATCTCCAAGTTTGCGGATGACACGAAGCTGGGCGGCAGTGTTAGCTGTGAGAAGGATGCTAAGAGGATGCAGGGTGACTTGGATAGGTTAGGTGAGTGGGCAAATTCATGGCAGATGCAATTTAATGTGGATAAATGTGAGGTTATCCACTTTGGTGGCCAGAACAGGAAAACGGATTATTATCTGAATGGTGGTCGATTAGGAAAAGGGGAGGTGCAACTAGACCTGGGTGTCATTATACACCAGTCATTGAAAGTGGGCATGCAGGTACAGCAGGCAGTGAAAAAGGCGAATGGTATGCTGGCATTCATAGCAAGAGGATTCGAGTACAGGAGCTGGGAAGTACTACTGCAGTTGTACAAGGCCTTGGTGAGACCACACCTGGAGTATTGTGTGCAGTTTTGGTCCCCTAATCTGAGGAAAGACATTCTTGCCACAGAGGGAGTACAAAGAATGTTCACCAGATTGATTCCTGGGATGGCAGGACTTTCATATGATGAAAGACTGGATCGACTAGGCTTATACTCATTGGAATTTAGAAGTTTGAGGGGGGGATCTTATTGAAACATATAAAATCCTAAAGGGACTGGACAGGGTAGATGCAGGAAGATTGTTCCCGATGTTGGGGAAGTCCAGAACGAGGGGTCATAGTTTGAGGATAAAGGGGAAGCCTTTTAGGACCGAGATTAGGAAAAACTTTTTCACACAGAGAGTGGTGAATCTGTGGAATTCTCTGCCACAGGAAACAGTTGAGGCCAATTCATTGGCTAAATTTAAGAGGGAGTTAGATATGGCCCTTGTGGCTAAAGGGATCAGGGGGTATGGAGAGAAGGCAGGTACAGGGTTCAGAGTTGGATGATCAGCCATGATCATACTGAGTGGTGGTGCAGGCTCGAAGGGCCAAATGGCCTACTCCTGCACCTATTTTCTATGTTTCTATGACACCAAAATTGGGGCCATAGTGGACAGCAAGGAAGGCTATCAAAGCTTGCAACTGAATCTGGACAGACTGAGAAATGGCAGATGAAATTTAATGCAGACAAGTGTGAGGTTTTGCACTTTGGGAAGATAATTCAGAGTAGGTCTTACACAGTGAATGGTAGTGTGGTAGAACAAAGGGATCCAGGAATACAAATCCATAATTCCTTGGAAGTTGCATCACAGGTAGATAATATCATAAAGAGAGCTTTTGGCACATTGGCCTTCATAATTCAAGGTACTGAGTGATGCTATGTTGACAACAGGAATTCTGCAGATGCTGGAAATTCAAACAACACACATCAAAGTTGCTGGTGAACACAGCAGGCCAGGCAGCATCTCTAGGAAGAGGTACAGTTGATGTTTCAGGCCGGGACCCTTCGTCAGGACTCATGTTATGTTGAAGTTGTGTAAGACATTAGTGAGGCCTAATTTGGTGTATTGTGTGCAGTTCTGGTCACCTAGCTAGAAGAAAGATATAAACAAGGTTGAAAAAGCACAGAGAAAATTGACAAGGATTTACTAGGTCTTGAGGACCTGAGTTATGGGGAAAGGTTGAATAGATTAGGACTTTATTCCCTGGAGCGTAGGAGAATGAGGGGAGATTTGATGGACATTCTGTATACAAAATTTTCAGGGTTATAGATAGAGCAAATGCAAGCAAGCTTTTTCCACTGAGGTTTTGAGAGACTAAAACTAGAGGTGATGGGTTGAGGGTGAAAGGTAAAATGTTTAAGGGTAACATCAGGGGAAACTTCTTTTCTCAGAGGGTGGAATGAGCTGCCAGGGGAAGTGGTGGATGTGTGCTTGATTTCAACACTTAAGAACTTTGGATAACTATAGATGGCAAGGGTATGGGCTAGGTGCAGGTCGATGGACAAGGCAAAACAGTAGTTTGGAATGGAGTAGATGGGCTGAAGGGCCTGTTTATGTGCTGTGGTGCTCTATAACTATGATCCTAAGTAAAACAAAAATGCTGGAAATATACATCAGGATCTCTATATCTATGCAGAGGAATCATGGATCATTAATAATAGATGGAATGCAACATCCTGAAGTCACTAAAGGTGCTATATAAGTGTACTTCTACTGTCCCCATGCAGTGATACACCAGACCACTTGTGGAGGGAAAATAATGAGGACCCACCGGGAACAGTTCCTGCTTCCTCTCCTGTTTGGAGACAGAAGAGTGTATCAGGTCTAGAAAACCATTTGTGCTTCTCAAAATGTTTGTCCTGCAGAGGAAGCAGCTTCACTCAGCAGTCACTGATTAAACATGACATCGTTACTAGTCATTACCTGCGACATGCAGAGCCATGCTGAGGGCTTGTCTTCCTCATTGGCAGAGAGGCAGAATAACGTTGTCATGGCAACAGCTCATGGTGGGTGGTTGTGTAATCACAGCACAAGGAGTCAGGCTACATTTAAATGTGTGAGAGATAGCAAAAGAGAGAAGGAAAGGGAGAAACAGAAGGAGAAAGAAGAGTTAAAGAGATAGTGAGAAAGGGAGAGAGTGTTTAAGAGAGAGCAAAAGAAAGAGGGAGAAAGAGGGAAAGAGGGATAGAGAGTGAGATGCATATTTCAAAGATAAAATCTTAGGGTAATAAAGTTGAGTCAAGCTAATCATCTATACTAATCTTATTTATTAGCTCTTGGTCCTATCTACTGTCTCGATGAGCCAAATGGCTTAATTCTGTTCCAATGTCCTTTGGTTTTATGGTCTTCCATGGATTAGCAATTCAAGTGGTTATCTAGATGCTTCTTAAATGTTGTGAGAATACAGAGTCTGTCTCCACCACCTCTTCAGGAAGCTTTTTCCAGACTTCAATCACTCTCTGGGTAAAAAAGTTCAGATTTATTTATCATGTACATGATAAATGTACAGTGAAATGTGTCATTTGTGTTAACAACTAACATACCCAAGGATGTGCTAGGAGCAGCCTGCAAGTGTCACTACACATTCCAGTGCCAACATAGTATGCCTATGATGTTCAACAGAATAACACATAACACAGCAACAACAACAGAACAAGATGGAAACAGCAAACCAAACCCCTTTCCCACCTTCATTCCAACCCACCCACACCTCCTCAACAAAGACAGGCTTCTAACCCCAGGACAGGCCACCTCTGGGCCTCCACTCCTCGGCCTTGGACTCTCAGGCTAGGCTCACAGACACTGGGTCTCCAACTTTGGACTTCACCTCAGGACTTGCCAGTCAAAGGTTTGATCTTTGGGCCTTAACTTCTGGACTCACACAGACCTCTGATCCCAGTGATCCAGGTCATTGTGACTCCTTCAGGCCTCTACCTTTGATCTTCAACCTTCAGGCTTCTACCTCTCGACTTGCTGTTCTTTGGACTTCAACCTTCAGCTTTGCCCCTTACATCCTCTTCCTCTATCCATACTTTAAACCCATGCTCCCTAGTTTCAGATAAATTTGTTGGGGAGAAAAGATTCTTACCATAGCCATTATAATTTTGTATGCCTCTATCAGATTCCACATCCTCCCATCTCCTCAGTTTCCTCTGCTCCAAGGAAGACAAACCCAATCTATAGTCTCTCTTCATTCTGAGTTTGAATAAATGCAGACTAAATGTGAGATTCTGGGAGAGAACAGAATCTCACAGGTCCTGTTTACAAAACTTGCCTTAATTAGGTGGAAGTCAGCACAGAAATGTAGATCAGACCACAAACTCCACAAACACAAATCATACCCATTTCAACAGTGAGCTCTGGCCTGGGCATTGGGAACGTAGGTTGACAGTGGAGGGGGGCCAGTCAGCAGCTGACTACATGATCAAATGTCAGATCTTGGCCCTCACCTTGGGTGAACCAGCAGCAAATGCAGAGGTTCTACTAGACCAATCCATCTGTGTCGATAATCATCTGGCAGAGCGAAAGTGGGAACACTTCAGGAGGTTATAGAACATAGAAAAGTACAGCACAGTACAGGCCCTTCGGCCCACAATGTTGTGCCGGCCCTCAAACCCTGCCTCCCATATAACCCCCCCCACCTTAAATTCCTCCATATACCTGTCTAGTAGGCTCTTAAACTTCACTAGTGTATCTGCCTCCACCACTGACTCAGGCAGTGCATTCCACGCACCAACCACTCTCTGAGTCAAAAACCTTCCTCTAATATCCCCCTTGAACTTCGCACCCCTTACCTTAAAGCCATGTCCTCTTGTATTGAGCAGTGGTGCCCTGGGGAAGAGGCGCTGGCTATCCACTCTATCTATTCCTGTTAATATCTTGTACACCTCTATCATGTCTCCTCTCACCCTCCTTCTCTCCAAAGAGTAAAGCCCTAGCTCCCTTAATCTCTGATCATAATGCATACTCTCTAAACCAGGCAGCATCCTGGTAAATCTCCTCTGTACCCTTTCCAATGCTTCCACATCCTTCCTATAGTGAGGCGACCAGAACTGGACACAGTACTGCAAGTGTGGCCTAGCCAGAGTTTTATAGAGCTGCATCATTACATCGCGACTCTTAAACTCTATCCCTCGACTTATGAAAGCTAACACCCCATAAGCTTTCTTAACTACACCAGGTTGAAGAGAGCCAGTCCCAGCCCGGTCCCGATGCATTCCAGGTCTACTCTCCAACCTTGGACCATGACCAACCTGTTGCCTGCCTCAAGATCCAGTTGAAACCATGCAGGTCAGTGGCACTGGACTCTCTGTCGATGAGAGCACCCAGCGTTAGTCAAGGTCGCTGCTTTTACAGCAGGGCAGCAGGTTATCTGTGGGCCAGATGTCCAAAGCTCATCCATCTGAAGAAGTGCCAAGACTGTCCACTGTCGGGAGGACTGTGATGATAGCAGCCAGCAATCCCACAGATTGTGGTTTCGTGCTGAAGGCGGAGTTCACCTGGGGTAAGAACCGGAGGCAGGTGAAGGCCTTTGTGGACTCTGGGGCAGCGGGTAACAGGAATGTCCATCGGCTCGACATACCACTATGAAAGTTGAATCAGTCCTTGCCCGCAACTGGCTTGGACGGCCGCCCACTAGGTTCTGGGCAGATCCAGCAACAGACTGTGCTGTCACAGATGAGGACGAGGGATCATGTGAAAGATATTTGTTTCTACATTACTGACTCTCCACTCATACCCCTGATCCTCGGCACCCCGGGCTGACCCAGCATAACCCATCTGTGGACTGGAGGGAGGGGAGAATCATTGCTTGGTCCAGTCATTGTACGTGGGTTTGTTTGTGGTATGGTGTTCTGACACTCAAATCCTCCCAGTACGACCAGTAAGGGGGCAGCCTTTAGTGCCAGGGAACCTGTGACCTTCTGGAGACCTAATCCTGAGCTCAAGAGCAGATACACCAGTTCCAGACAACATGGACCCGTGTGAGTCCTGACACCCTCCAGTTGGGATCCCACAGGAAATACGGAGAGGGAATCTCTAGTTCAGGAGAGACCCTAGGAGATGCCCGAGCCATCTGAGAAACTTGCAGCTAAGCTTAAGGAATCCAGCTGCCAGGTCTCAAGGAAGGGAATGACTCCTTTATGCTGATTCTTGAAGCCTGTTCCTGGGGTGGGGTTGAGGGGGCGGGAAAGAACCCTCTGTAACACCTCACTGCCATTGCCTGAAGACACAGATGGAGATTTGACTGGTTTGTCACTGTTTCTATGAAGGTACTTTGTGAGATTAGGGAGAGGACTCACACTTCAGCCACCCAAGAGGCCTTGGGAGTCATCCTCAAAGGAACAGAGAAGATAGAAACATCCAAACCAGTCAAAATCCAACTACAAGGATTTGGAGAAGATCTTCAGCAAGGGAAAGGCCTCAACTCTTCGACTGCACCAACTCTGCGATGGTGCTATTTAGATCTGCTGCCTGGTACTTGTCCCTCATGGGGTCAATTATACGCACTCTCAGTCCCAGAGGGAAGCATAAGGGAAGCTCTTGCTATGGGGTTCATTCAGTCCTCCACCTCACCCGCTGGTGCAGACTTCTTCATACAAAAGAAAGATGGGAGCCTGTGGCAGTGCATGGATTATAGGGGTATAAAATGGATAATGGCCATGAATTGCTACCGACTTCCACTCACAAATACGGTCTTCGAGATACTCCATGAGGCGAGGGTATTCACAAAACTAGACCTATGGAGTGCATACAATCTGGTCCGTATCGGAGAAGACGATGAGTGGAAGACAGCATTCAATACACCAATGGGGCAAAACGAGTACCTGGTTATACCCTTTGGCTCTGCGAACACTCCAGCCATTTTTCAAGCCTTGAGTGCTCGGTGTTGGGTGCTGATGCTTTTTTTTTGCTGGTGGGGGGAGGGAGGATCATTGCTTGCTGCCACTTACGCATGGGAGGGATGGGAGCTGGGGGGGGGAAACTTCGGGGTTCCAACATTTAGCTGTTGTTCATTCTTTGTGGGGGCACTCCTCTGTTTTTGTGGGGATGTTTGCGAAGAAAAAGCATTTCAGGATGTATATTGTATACATTTCTCTGACATTAAATGTACCTTTGAATCCTTTGAAAACCTTTTATTGTTTGGACTGACTGCAAGAACCTGGCTTGTATTCAGGAGGCCAAGAGGCTGAATTCCAGGCAGGCCAGGTGGGCTTTGTTCTTTAACCACTTTGAATTCATCCTGATCTATTGACAGGTTTGAAGAACCAGAAGTCAGATGCCCTGTTCTGTCAGTTTGATGAACCGGAACGAGTGGAGCAGCCTACCACCATTTTGCTCCAAGCCAAGGTGGTAGCATCAATTCGTTGGGAAAGCAACACTCTTGTTCAGATGTCTCAAGCGCAAGGTGAGGTTTCTAAGAACGGACTTGTGGGTCGACTGTTTGTCTCAAGTTCCGTCTGGTGCCAGGTACTGCAATGGGGACATTTGTCAAGAATGACTGCACACCCAGGGATTGCCAGGACCCTTGAGTTTATCAAGAGTATTGGTGGCCCAGAATGATTTGAGAAGTTCAGCAGTACCTGCAACCGTGCGAGGTATGCACCCAGAACAAAGGGCCCCGTACTCATAAGAACTTACCCTTATGGAGCAGAATTAGGCCATTTGGCCCATCGAGTCTGCTTCGCCATTTGGTTGAGTGAACTCGGCCTTTTTTCCTTGGAGCGACGGAGGATGATAGGTGATTGATAGAAGTGTATAAGATGATGAGAGGCATTAATCGTGTGGATAGTCAAAGGCTTTTCCCAGGCCTGGAATGGCTAGCACAAAAGGGCACAGTATTAAGGTGCTTGGATGTAGGTACAGAAATGTCAGGGGTATATTTTTTATGCAGAGAGTGGTGAGTGCGTGGAATGGGCTGCCGGCACCAGTGGTGGAGGTGAATACGATAGGGTCTTTTCAGAGACTCCTGGACAGGTACATGGAGCTCAGAAAAATAGAGGGCTATGGGTAACCCTAGGTAATTTCTGAGGTAAGGACATGTTCGGCACAGCTTTGTGGGCTGAAAGGCCTGTACTGTGCTGTAGGTTTTCTATGATTCTATGTTTCTATGTTTCAATCATGGCTGATCCTTTTTTTTCCCTCCTCCTCAACCCCATTTCCCAGCCTTCTCTCCGTAACCTTTGATGCCATGTCCAATCAAGAACCTATCAATCTCCGCCTTAAATACACCCAACAACCTGGCCTCCAGAGCTGTATGTGGCAACAAGTTCCACAAATTCCCCACCCTCTGGCTCAAGAAAGTTCTCCACATCTCTATTTTGAATAGATGCGCCTCTATCCTGAGTCTGTGCCCTCTTGTCCTAGACTCTCCCACCATGGATCCTTTCTACATCTACTCCTGAGGTTGCAATGAGATCCCCCCTCATCCTTCTAAATTCCAGCGAGTACAGACCCAGAGCCATCAAATGTTCCTCGTATGAATGTTCCTTTCATTTCTGGAATTATCCTTGTGAACCTCCTCTGGACCCTCTCCAATACCAGCACATCTCTTCTAAGATGAGGAGCCTAATACTCAAGGTGAGGCCTCACCAGCATCACATCCTTGCTCTTGTATTCCAGACCTCTTGAAATGAATGCGAACATTGCATTTGACTTCCTCAACACCGACTCAACCTGCAAGCTAACCTTTAGGGTGTTCTGCACAAGGGCTCCCAAGTCCCTTTGCATCTCAAATTTTCTCTCCGTTTAGAAAATAGTCTAGGCAACAGTTTGGCTTTCCACTCATGATTTGCCTCTCCAGGTGGAACCTAGATAGTTGGTGCCCAAGTTCATTTGACCTTTCAAAGTCCTAAGAAAAGTAAACCTGGCAGCTTATACCCTGCAGCTCCCCAAGGCCCTGAAGATCAACCCCACTTTCCACATCTCTAAATTAAATCCTGTCTGCACCAGCCCCCTGGCCCCACCATCATCAGCTTCACTGCCACCCAGGTTTGTCAAAGGGGATCAGGTCTTCATGGTGAGAAGACATTTGGATTTATGTACTATTTGAGGTGCTTGGAAATACTTCATGGACGGGGAAGGATTCGGACCCAAGGAGAGGAGCTTGAGCACCTGAAAGACACTTCTTAGATTCAGCTGTCATCCACAATTACCATCACCACCTCTCTAAGTAGCCAGGGCTGTCAGGAGTTGGCAGTAGGGGAGGAGGGGTCCTGATGCGAGATATTCCCAACCGCGCCAGCTTCCGGTATTAGATGCTCAAACTCCCTAGAGTACGGATAGCCTTTAAGAGTTCAGGACAGTCCTGCTAATTGGTAATCATATTTTGGATGCCAAGAACTGAGTTTTTAAGTAACACCTGAACATAGGTTCAATGCTCAATTGTAAGCTGCTAGTGATGTTGTCTAGCATTTGTTTTGTGCTTTGATCCAGTTTGATACCATGCCTCGAACCTTGCTTCAGAGATCCCAGTATTTGGGTCCAAAAGACTCTTGTCACACCATATTTGGAGTCTGACCATTTTGAAAGTCGAGGATGTATTACTCCTGAAATGAATGATTTTATCACCTTGCACATTGTGACGAGAATACAGATAAAATTAAGATGTTTGCTGGCCTAGGTTAGCATCAGTGACATCAGCAAGTGGTCTGCCACCTGCCTTCAGGGGAAGGAGAGATAAGGAACAATGGAGCAGCGTCTGGAGATGTGTAATGAAGGGACGTGGGAGAGAGAGAGCTGTCTGGAGCGGCTCCCCCTTTGAACCCTGAACTGTTTGAAGTGATGGACAGGCGATACCCCAGCAGGGGGATAAAAAGGGACCGGTTCGCTAAGGCAAGAAACACACGCCACCCGAGGTAACGAGACCCTGGAAGCGGTATGCTTCTCACGAGTCGGTGGGAAGTACCAGACAACGGCCAGGGTGGAAAGGTACAATCAGCGGGAACCCGGTGTGTGTCCGCCCTTGCCTGGGTGCCGGGTTCACTGCAGAGGATCGACCGCATCTGGAGGAGGGGTCACAGTCGGTGACCTCAGGTGACATCACCAAGGACCTGCCCAAAAGCTGCTTGTGAGCCATATCGTTGGTCTGTGAGTGAAGCCGTGTCTGAATGATCAGTTGTTCCTGTTCCCTCTCTCTCTCTCCCCCCACGTTGTCCATCGCCATGGCAACGATTACTGCGAACTGAACTACTAAACTGGACTGAACTTTGAGTCACTTTGAAATTTGGTCATTTACCCCTAGACAACGATAGAGCTTGATTGATGTTGTTATCTTAATTCTGTGCACATGTGTGTTTATCATCGCTGAACTGTTGCATTTATTATCCTTTCGATTACTGTGTTGCTTGTTTCTTTAATAAAACTTTCTTAGTTCTAGTACTCCAGACTCCAACTGAGTGATCCATTTCTGCTGGTTTGGCAACCCAGTTACGGGGTACGTAACAACATACTCTAGTTTGGAGCACACTTGAGATAGCCAGGGAAAAGACAGCAGTATTCCTTTCCCCAAAGGACCAAGTGAACCAAGAGAATTTTTACAGCATTACTGATTCTAGATGCATTTCCCCTGTAAATTCAAGCTTACCAGACAGCGGTCATGGGATTTGAACTAATGTCACTAAGTCAATAGCAAAGGCCTTTGGCTACAAAAAGATAATAATGTTGCTGCAAATTTGAATCAAGATGTTTCATTAGTTAAACACAATGTGCACCTGGCTTGTATGAGTGAATCACTGATAAAAAGTCTCTTCAGAAAAAAGATGAGCAGGAATTTCTTTCACCAGAGGGTGGTGGATCTGTGTATTTCATACCCACGGATCGGTGTGGAGGCCAAGTTATTGGGTATACTTAGACTGGTGGTTGATGGGATCTTGATTAGTAAAGGTTATGGGTAGGAGAATGAGGTTGAGAGGAAAAGTAAATCAGCCATGATGGAATGACTGGGAATATTTAAAATGTTTCTGTCTGTTTACTGCTAAAGTCCCACCAGTGGTAAATTGGAACTGGGCATTTCCTGACATGATCCATTCTAATGTTGGTATCGTATTTCCATTACAATTCCTGCACGTGAGGCACCATCAGCTTCCTGCAACACTCTTGAGTTACAGTGTGTTCAAGGTAGATACTCTCTCCACATTTAGGATGTATCTACAGTACTTAGCAGTTAAATTTGCCAAGGCATAGAAGACTACTGACCCGCTGTTAAGTAGGATTGGAACAGGTGAGTATTTTATGGTCAGCATGGAGATGGTGGGCTGAAGGACTTCCTTCTCAGCAGCTTGACTTAATGACGATATAACTTATATCCCATGTGTTTCTGACCTATTGAAAGAAACCAGGCGCAAAAGTGAGATTTATGAGCCTTGTTTTGCACTCACCAGAAAGAATCGAATCACCCAGCAATTTGGATGTCTACTTAATTTAAAGAGTCCACTCTGGACCACTGTTATAGTTTCACAGACACCCTCAGATTAATTCGCAGACAGCACTGCGAAACATCTCTGCATCTGTGCACTAGATGCTTTGAACAAGGTCCCTGAGTTTTTAAGGAAATTGAAGCCATCTGGTATGTCACCAGAGATTTACAGATTTCGTTTGATGTACAATGGTGAGCATCCTGACTGGTTGCATCAGCATCTGAAAAGGAAGTTCCAAAGCATGGGATTGCAAGAGGATGCAGCCAGATCCATCATGGGCACAACCCTCCTCACCATCCAGGACATCTTAAAGAGATGGTGCCTCAAGAAGGCAACAGTCATCACTTAGGATCCTCACTATCTGAGACATACCTTTTTCTCATTGCTGCTGGTAACGGAACTGAAAGATTCACCATTAATCATTCAGAAACAGCTTTTCCCATCCACCATCTCTGAACAGTCCATGACCCCATTAAAATTACCTAGTTATTCCTTTTATTTGCACTATCAATTATTTTTGTAATTTATAGTAATTTAATGTCTTTTCTCGGACTGCTGCCCAAAACAAGTTTTACATCATTTAAGTCAGTGATAATAATTGAATTTTGATTCTGTTGATTGCACCAGAGAGGATTAATCCTGCCATGGACTTCAATTGCCCTGCTCAGTCACTTTGCCTAGTATCACTACTGATCCCTCACCTGAATTTGCCTCCTCTCCTAGCAGTTCGTAGGTTCTTCCTGTGACCTCATACGTTTCTTCCCACATTTAAAACTTGTACAGGTTGGGGTGAGTAAGTTGTGGGAATGCTATGTAGGTGTTTGAAGCATGGTGACTCTTGCTGACAGTCCCCAGCACATGCTTGGATTGCCTTGGTTGTTGAGGCAAGCAATGCATTATAATGTATGTTTTGATGTAAAAGTAACAAATAAAGCTAATCTTTAATTTTTAATCCATTAGTTCCCCTGTGTATGGCAGCCTATTAGCTGACATGGAGAGCTCAGTTTAACAATGGGCAGTGTGTGCGAATCATATCCAGCTGCAGTCTCCACAGCTGATGGTGAATAGGTGGGTCACATTTTACCATTTCTAGAAAGTGAAACTTTCTAAAGGCCAGAAAAAATAATAAAAATTTCACAGTAACAAAGAGGAGCTCATCAGTTCTGAATATACAAAATGATAATGTTCACAAACAAGAGAAAATCTGTGGATGCTGGAAATCTGAGCAACACACACAAAATGCTGGAGGAACTCAGCAGGCCAGGCAGCATCTATGGAAAAAAGCACAGATGATGTTTCAGGCCAAAACCCTTCAGCAGGCCTGGAGGAAAATTGCTGAGGAGTAGATTTGAAAGGTGGGGGGAGGGGAGATAGAAACACAAGGTGATAGGTGAAACTTGGAGGGGGAGGTATGAAGCAAAGAGCTAGGAAGTTGATTGGTGAAAGAGACAGAAGGCCATGGAAGAAAGAAAAAAGGGTGGGGGAGGAGAACCAGAGGGAGGTGATGGGCAGGCAAAGAGATAACATGAGAGAGCGAAAAAGGGATGTGAAGTGGTGAAAGGGAGGAGGCATTACTGTAAGTTTGAGAAATCGACGTTCATGCCATCAGGTTGGAGGCTACCCAAACGGAATATAAGGTGTTGTTCTTCCAACCTAAGTGTGGCCTTACCCTGACAGTGGAGGAGGCCATGGATGGACATACTGGAATGGGAATGGGAAGTGGAATTAAAATGGATGGCCACTGGGAGATCCCACTTGTTCTGGCAGATGGAGCGTAGATGCTCGGCGAAGCGATCTCCCAATCTACATCAGGTTTCACCGATGTACAGGAGGCCACACTGGGAGCACCACAGTTCATCAGCCATTCTCCCTCTCAACTTGATTTTCTTCACGTGTATGAGTCCAGTAGTCAAGCTATTGGAGAGTTTACTGATTATGCTGAGAGTGAAACATGCTTGTAAAATAAACTATTGTTGAAATGTAAACAACAGGAATTCTGCAGATGCTGGAAATTCAAGCAACATACATCAAAGTTGCTGGTGAACGCAGCAGGCCAAGCAGCATCTATAGGAAGAGGCGCAGTCGACGTTTCAGGCCGAGACCCTTCGTCAGGACTAACTGAAGGAAGAGTGAGTAAGGGATTTGAAAGCTGGAGGGGGAGGGGGAGATGAAAAATGATAGGAGAAGACAGGAAGGGGAGGGATAGAGCCGAGAGCTGGACAGGTGATAGGCACCCCCCCCCGCCCCGTCTTTCTTCCCGGACCTCCTGTCCCATGATCCTCTCGTATCCCCTTTTGCCTATCACCTGTCCAGCCGGCTCTATCCCTCCCCCTCCTGTCTTCTCCTATCATTTTGCATCTCCCCCTCCCCCTCCAGCTTTCAAATCCCTTACTCACTCTTCCTTCAGTTAGTCCTGACGAAGGGTCTCGGCCTGAAACGTCGACTGCGCCTCTTCCTATAGATGCTGCTTGGCCTGCTGCATTCACCAGCAACTTTGATGTATATTGTTGAAATGTCCTCATTATTGGTGCCACTGTAGCAGAGCCGTTAGCTGATTCCTGGAATCATTCTCGTGAATTTTCTCTGAACTCTCTCCAACATCAGTATATCCTTTCTAAAATAAGGAGCCCAAAACTGCACACAATACTCCAAGTGTGGTCAGTTTTGGGCTCCTTATTTTAGAAAGGATATACTGACATTGGAAAGGGTTCAGAGAAGATTCACGAGAATGATTCCAGGAATGAAAGGGTTACTGTATGAGGAACGTCAGGCAGCTCTTGGGCTGTATTCCCTGGAGTTCAGGAGAATGAGGGGGAATCTCATAGAAACATTCCGAATGTTAAAAGGCCTGAACAGATTAGATATGGCAAAGTCAGCCAGGGCATCGAGGGGTATGGGGAGAAGGCAGGGGTATGGGGATGACTTGAAGAATTGGATCAGCCCATGATTGATTGGTAGTGCAGACTCGATGGGCCAAATGGCCTACTTCTGCTCCTATATCTTATGGTCTTATGGACGTTACTACAGCTTGGGGTGTCAGAGTTTGAAGTTCAGTTCCAGCGTCCTCTGTAAGGAGTTTGTACGTCCTCCCCATGGAATGCGTATGTTTTCTCTGGGTGCTCTGGTTTCCTCCCAAAGTCTAAAGAAGTACTGGTTAGTATGTTCATTGGTCATTGTTAATTGTGTCGTGATTAGGCTGGAGTTAATTTGGGGCTTGCTGGGTAGTGCTGCTTCAAGGGTGGGAAGGGCCCATTCCGCCCTACATCTCTAAATAAAACAAAAAATAAAATAAATTAAATCAATGATGTAGATGTACCTTTTTTTCACATTGTTCAAGAATAATAGAAGAAGAGAGGGTACATCAATCCCAAAAAATTAGTGACAGGTAAATAGGATGGTTAGCATGGCATCCACAATATTTGTTTTTATTGACTGAGATATGGCATACAAGAACAGAATAGTCACAATTCAACCCAAAAAAAAATCCAGAGCAACGCACACAAAGTACTGGAGGAACTCAGCAGCTCAGAGACTGGAAAGGAATGGGGAAGATGCCAGAATAAGTGGATGGGGAAGGAGGATAAGGTAAAAGGTGATAGGTGAAGCCCAGTGGATGGGGGAGGGGGAATGAAGTAACAAGCTGGGAGGTGATGTGGAAAACGCAAAGAGCTAAAGAAGAAGGAATTTAATAGGAAAGGAAAATGGACCATAGGAGAAAGGGAAGGAGGAAGGGCACTAGGGTGAGGTGATAGGAAGGTCAGAAGAGGTAAGAGGCCAGAGTGGGAAATGATGAAGAGGGATGGGGAAGGAGAAAAAAATTACCAGAAGGTGGAGAAATTGATGTTCATGCCATCAAGTTACAGAACAAAGGAAGACAAGGTTGAGAGGTTTAGACTTTACCACCAAGATTAGTAGCTGCCAGTTGTTACTCATCCTTCCTTTGGAAACACACGTCTGACTCTTGCAGCCAGCAGCAGTGGGACATGTTGTTCTCAAATTATCAGTAGTCACTTGCAGCACTTGTGAAATGACAGAATCTTATTAATAAACGTCTATTAGTAAGTTTTTCTCCGAAAAGTTCTCCTTAAAATAAACTTAAATTATGAAATTGATTACCAGTTATGCACGAATGCAGTGGAAGCACAGAGTTCCTGTGACTTGTACAAAACAGACTTAACACATGCTTCAGGCATTCAGCATTACACTCCATGATCGACTGCTTAAACTATCAGATTCATTTAGGAAATAACAAGATACATCTCTCATCAAAATAATTTCTAGTAGCTTTGTTCAAGTTTTGCTTCAGGAATGGTAGTTATTATGTAATGCCATGTGTGACGCCAAGCAGGGCTACCGGACGGATGATGCTAATGAGAGAGATAACGGAAGACAATGGAGAAACATTCAAAATGCTAATAAGAGAGAAGAGAGAGATTAACGAGAAAGAAACACAATTCACATATTGACAGACCAGTTGCTTTGAACCTGAACTGTTTGAAGTTTGATGGACAGGTGATACTCCAGTGGGGGGATAAAAAGAGCAGGTTTGCTAAGGCACGAGACACGCCACAAGACCCTGGAAAGAGCAGTGTGCCCCCACAAGTTGGTGGAGGTTTGGAGGACCGGTTCGCAGGAACCGATCAGAGGCTCACAGGGTGTAAAGGTATGATCGGTGGGAAACTGGGGTGTGGGTCCGCCCCTGCCTGGGTGCCGGGTTCACCACGGAAGAACGATCGTATCCGGAACGGAGGGGTCACAGTCGGTGACCACAGCGGGATTAGAAGACATCAAAAGGTCTGCCTGAAACCAACTGCATCTCTCACTCTCTCTCGCTCTCTCTCTCTCCAGCGGTACAACAACAGCGATTACTTCGAACTGCACTAAACTGAACTGAACTCTGCTTCACCTTAAGACTGATCATTTTACCCCTAGACTGCAATAGAGCTTGGTTGATTCCTATTACTCTAGTTCTGTGTATATATGTGCCTTATCATTGCTAACCTGTTACATTTATATCCTTATGATTAGAATACTGTATTACTTATTTCTTTAATAAAACTTTATTAGTTCTTAGTAGTCACAGACTCCAATGAACGTTCCATTTCTGCTGGTTTGGCAACCCAGTTATGGGGTACGTAACATAAGTGTGGATCTTGTCCGGGATTTTGAACGCCAAAATTGGGACTGGGTAAATTGATTGGGTTAAAATTCCCAAAAGAAAAACAAGGGCAAACAGCAGAAATGGAGATTGAGGAATTTCTAAAGGCGCCAACCTTGGAGGCATTACAGGATGCCAGGAAATCAGAATTGGCGACTGTTGCAAAACGGTTGAATCTTTTTAAGGGAAAGCCGACAATGAGGAGAGCGGAGATGCACAGAGCTATCATTGAGCATTATGTATCTAAAGGTGTGTTTCCTCAAGGGGAGCTGGAGGTGGTGTCTTTGAGCAAACCTGGTGGAGAAGCAGTGCAGCTGCAGATGGAAAAATTAAGACTCGAGCACGAGTTCCGAGTAAAACAGCTAGAACGGGAAGAGAGAGTACAGCAGTTAGAACGAGAAGAGAGAGAGAAGGAAAGGGAGTTTGAGCTGGAGAAGTTAAGGATGACGCTAGAGAGGGGCCAAATGCCGAACCAAGGTGGAGGGTTCAGGGCGACCCAGGAGGTTAGGTTGGTTCCCCCCATTTGAAGAGGCTGATGTTGATCAGTACTTTCTACATTTTGAAAAAGTCGCTGCAAGTCAGGACTGGCCGAGGGATAAGTGAGCTGTTTTGCTTCAGAGCGTACTTAAAGGGAAGGCTCAGCAAGCTTACTCGGCGTTGCCAGCAGAAGATGCCCAGAGGTATGATGTGGTGAAAGAGGTGATACTCAGGATTTATGAGTTGGTCCTGAAGGCATACCGGCAAAGGTTCCGGAATGTGAAGAAGCAGTGGGGCCGCACATATTTACAGTTTGCCCGTGAGATGCAGATGTATTGTGAGTGTTGGTGCGCCTCGAAAGGGGTCACTGGGAATTATGACAGACTTCTACAGCTAATACTGATTGAGCAATTTAAAGGTTGTGTCCCTGAAGGTATGAGACCCTACCTAGATGGGAAAGCGGCAGACACCTTAGCCACAACTGCTAAGTTAGCAAATGAGTATGCGTTAACACACAAAGGAAAGTTTACCCCGAGTAAGAGCTACCAGAAGGGTAGTCGAGAGGGCGGAGAAAGTCCGCCGGCAAAGCCAGAAAGTAAGCCGGGGACTAGTGAGAAGGATAAGGAAGACAGGAAGCTGTTTGGTAGGAAGTCTCCTGGGGTCGTATGCTATAATTGTGGGAAAGCCGATTACATTGCGTCTAGGTGTTTTGCCCCAAAGAAGGAGACAGGGAAAGGAAAAACGACGACTCCGACTGGCTGTATTGAGCCGGCAAACAAACCGCTAGGGGAGAAGAGGTTTGATAAAGTTCAGGAAGGGCGCGAGAAGTTTATTTCGGTCGGATTGGTGTCAGTGAAGGAGGGGTCAAACCCAGTTCCAGTACGGATCTGGAGAGACACTGGGGCTTGTCAGTCATTGATCTTAAGGAAGGTATTAGACTTTAGTTCAGAGACCCAGACTGGGGAGGTCAGTGTGATAAAAGGCATTGGGAAAAGGACTGAAGCAGTACCTTTGCACCAGATATACCTGAAAAGTGACTTGGTCTCCGGACCGGTCATGATAGGGGTGAGGCTCGAATTACCGATGGAAGACGTGGAGGTCTTACTCAGTAATGACCTTGCAGGTGGAGAGGTGTACAGCAGTAAAGCTGACGAGCAAGCCTGCCAGGACTGAGGCCCCGCCCATGGACTCACAGGTTTATCACGTTTGCGCAGTAACTCAGCGCATGTCCAGAAAGGCTGCCGAAGCCAATGTAGATTTAGTTGAGACGTTTTTACCAGCCTTGTACCAGGAGGGGTTAGAAAGTGAGAAGAAGGAGCATAGTGGAGTGGAAGGAAGTGAGGGAGTTGAGGTAGATTTATCATTAGCGAGGAAGGAATTTATACAGGCACAGGAACGAGACGAGGAGCTGATGGTTTTGACGGAGACAGCTCTCTCTGAAGCAGAAATAAAAAGGGAACCAGTGGGCTATTATGTGAAGGAGGGAGTACTGTTGAGGAAGTGGAGACCAAGTACCGTGCCCGCAGATGAGGAGTGGGGGGTGGTACACCAGGTGGTAGTGCCGAAAATTTATAGGGGCGAGATTTTTAACCTGGCCCACAAGATACCCCTCGGTGGACATTTTGGGGTGAGGAAGACAGTGACAGAATTATGAAAGAGTTTTACTGGCCGAACATGAGGAAAGATATTATTGAACATTGTAGACGGTGTCATTCCTGTCAGGTGGGAGGAAAGCTGAACCAGGTCCTGCCTAAAGTGCCCCTTCGACCGATACCCGCTTTCGGGGAACCTTTTTCCTGAATAATTGTGGATTTTGTCAATCCCCTTCCCAGAACTGCGAGTAGGCGAGAGTATGTGATGACTATGATGTGCGCTGCTACCAGGTTTCCAGAGGCTGTGCCCCTGGCAAGCATCAAGGCTCCCACAGAGGTAAAGGCGCATGTGAAAGTTTTCACTACGGTGGGGCTGCCAAGGGCAATCCAGTCAGATCAGGGGAGTGTCTTCACATCTCACACATTCCGACGGATGTCGGATGAGATAGGAGCAAAGCAGATTTTGGCCTCCGCGTACCACCCGAAGCCCCAAGGGGCGTTGGAAAGATTCCACGCAAAATTAAAGACCATGATTAAAATTTATTGTCAAGAGAATGCTAGGGACTGGGATGATGCCTTGCCTCTCCTGTTATTTGCCGTAAGGGACACGGTTCAGGCGTCATTGGGGTTCAGCCCATTCGAGCTCGTTTTCGGTCATCGGCCCAGAGGTCCTCTGACCTTACTGAAAGGGCAATGGTCCAGTCTGATAGTACAAGTCAATGTGATTGATTATGTTTTAAAATTTTGCCAGAGGCTTAAAAGGAACTGTGACCTTGCCAAAGAAAATCTACGACACTCCCAAACTAAAATGAAACAATGGTATGATAGACGTGGCCGCAAACAAGTGTTTCAAGTGGGTGATAGGGTCTTAGTTCTGTTTCCAGTGGTAACCAACCCCCTCCAGGCGAGATTCCACGGTCCATACAAAGTGATTAAAAAGATAAACTCTTTGAATTATGTTATCGAAACGCTGGACAGACGTAAGCCAACCCAATTAGTACACATTAATATGTTAAAAGCTTACCACGATCAGAAAGCAGATCTAGTCGGTGTTATCACAAAAATTAATGAGGCTGGGGTGCCAAACGATAAGGGGAAAACCCATCTTGAAAAGATAAATATGGTGCCGACCAGATTGGAGAACTCAAGCAACACACATCAAAGTTGCTGGTGAACGCAGCAGGCCAGGCAGCATCTCTAGGAAGAGGTACCGTCGACGTTTCAGGCCGAGACCCTTCGTCAGGACTAACTGAAGGAAGAGTTAGTAAGAGATTTGAAAGTGGGAGGGGGAGGGGGAGATCCAAAATGATAGGAGAAGACAGGAGGGGGAGGGATGGAGCCAAGAGCTGGACGGGTGATTGGCAAAGGGGATATGAGAGGATCATGGGACAGGAGGTCTGGGGAGAAAGACAAGCGGGGGGGGGAACCAGAGGATGGGCAAGGGGTATAGTCAGAGGGACAGAGGGAGAAAAAGGAGAGTGAGAGAAAGAATGTGTGTATAAAAATGAGTAACAGATGGGGTACGAGGGGGAGGTGGGGCATTAGCGGAAGTTAGAGAAGTCAATGTTCATGCCATCAGGTTGGAGGCTACCCAGACGGAATATAAGGTGTTGTTCCTCCAACCTGAGTGTGGCTTCATCTTTACAGTAGAGGAGGCTGTGGATAGACATGTCAGAATGGGAATGGGATGTGGAATTAAAATGTGTGGCCACTGGGAGATCCTGCTTTCTCTGGCAGACAGAGCGTAGGTGTTCAGCAAAGCTGTTTCCCATTTCTGCTGGTTTGGCAACCCAGTTACGGGGTACGTAACAGTAACTAATGGAAAATATTATGTAACTAAAAGGATTTGTAAATATTGATAATCAATAGTGTCATGGTCCGGTCCGTGAAGTCTGCATTCCGGTTCACGGTCCAGTCCATCGCCCCTTGCTCCTGGTTTTCCTGTCTATTCTGTTTCTGTTCCTGTTGAGCACCAATTGAGGCAGCTGATTCTCGTTGGGGCTGGCTGCATAAATACCTCTAGAGATCAGGGCGTGGCTGCTGGATTGTTCTTGTCCTTACTCCTTGTATCCCTTCCCCTGCCTCTGTTCCCTCGCCTGAAGCCCTGCCTTGTCTTGCCGGTAACTCTCACCTCGCCTTGCATTGCCTGAAGCCTTGCCTTGTCTTGCCAGTAACTGTCGCCTCGCCTGAAGTTCTTGTCTCGCTTTGCATTGCCTGAAGCCTTGCCTTGTCTTGCTGGTAGCTCTCACCTCGTCTCACCTGCAGTCTTGTCCTGGAGCCACCCTGTACCTAGCTCCCTTTCTGTCCTTTGCCTCCGCTGGGTAAGTCAGTCCGTCTTGCCATTACCCTGCGGTTGGCTCTGACCCTTCCTGTCCCTTGCCTCCGCTGGGTAAGTCAGGCCGTCTTGCTGTTACCTGTGGTTGGTTCTGTCCCTTCCTGTCCCTTGCCTCCGCCGGGTAAGTCAGGCCGTCTTGCTGTTACCTGCGGTTGGTTCTGTCCCTTCCTGTCCCTTGCCTCCGTCGGGTAAGCCAGGCCATCTTGCCGTTACCTACGGTTGGTTCTGTCCCTTCCTGTCCCTTGCCTCCGTTAGGTGGAGTACCACGCCCTGCCCAGGAGTACCACGCCCTACCCAGGAGGAGCTTCAAGACCCCAAGCCTCGATCCTCGTGCCAAACCAAGCTTCAAGACCCCTAGCCTCAAGTCTCTGGTCTCAAGCCTTGCCTCCAGACTCAAGACTCCAGCCTCGTCCGGCCTGCCAGCCAAGGCATGTCCTTACCTAGTTCTGGGGTCCGAGCCAGAGGCAAGACCCAGGTTCTGGGTCCTTGTCCAGTCTCTGGCTCGGAGTCCAAGCCCAGGCTCCTAGCTCTCTTGTCCAGTCCTGTTCCGGGTTCCCAGTTTTCGTGTCCATGTCCTAGCCCTCACCCTGCATCCTAGTCCTGTCCGTAGTACTTCAGTGTCTGTGTCTTGCACTTGGGTCTGTTCCCAGCCACCACCTTATGACAGATAGATGAAATTAAGAACAGGGAAATCTTTGTTCCATATCTGTACTATTAACTTCACCTTTGTATAAATGTTTATTCTGTATAATTGTTGAATGTTGTTTTTTTGTTGCATGTCATACCCTGACCAACACATTACAGCAAATTCACAATACATGTAAATGTAGATGGTGAACCAAGAAAATCATGCTCAGATTTAATCACCTGCCAGTCTTGTTACCGTGGTAATAATAGTTTACCCAAGCTCAACACATGTTATTTTCTCTCCTCTCCTTAAGCAGTTTAAGCCTTTCACTCTGATTTTGTGGGTTCTGAGGTTGCTGTTGAATCCAGTTTGGGGGATCAGTGTATTAGGGATACAAAATTAAAAAGGGTAGCAAATATAGTACTCAAAGTGTTATATCTCAATGCACGGTGTATAAGAAATAAGGTGGATGATCTTGTTGCACTGTTACAGATTGTCAGGTATGATGTTGTGGCCATCACTGAATCGTGGCTGAAAGATGATTTTAGTTGGGAGCTGAATTTCCAAGGTTACATTTTGTATTGGAGCAATAGGAAGGAAGGCACATGGGGTGGTGTGGATCTAATGGTAAAGAATAGCATTAAATCAGTAGAAAAATGTGAGTTAAGAAACTGCAAAGGTAAAAGGACCCTGATGGCAGTTATATGCAGGCCTCCCAACAGATGTGGACCACGGATTTCAACGGGAAATAGAAAAAGCATGTCAAAAGGGCCATGTTATGATAGTTATGGGAGATTTTAACATGCAGGTTGATTGGGAAAATTAAGTTGGTAATGGATCTAAGGAGAGTGAGTTTGTAGAACGCATATGAGATGGCTTCTTAGTGCAGTTTGTCATTGAACCTACTAGAGGATCAGCTATACTGGATTGAGTGTTATGTAATGAGCTGGAGGTGATTAGGGAACTTAAGGTAAAGGAACCCTTAGGAGATGGTAGCACAATATGATTGAGTTCAACTTGAAATTTGATAGGGAGAAAGTAAAGCCTGATACAGCAGTATTTCAGTGGAGTAAAGGAAATTACAGTGGTATGAGAAAGGCGTTAGCCAAAGTAAATTGGAAGGAGATACTGGCAGGAATGACTTGAGTTTCTGGGAAAAATGAGGAAGGTGCAGTATAGATGTATTCCAAAAACAAAGAAATACTCAAATGGCAAGATAGTATAACTGTGGCCATGTGGGTTTTCTCTGAGAGCTCTAGTTTCCTCCGTAGATGTATGAATTAAAAAGTTGTGGGCATGCTGTGTTGGCACCAAAAGCATGGAGCCACCTGTGGGCTGTCTGGCACAATCCTCACGGACTTGATTTGATGCAAATGATATTTAAAAAAATATATTTATTGTGTTTTTTATGCTTACTGTGATTTTTTATGCTGCATTGGATCTGAAGTAGCTATCATTTTGTTCCCCTTTATACTCATGTATGGATCAATGGCAATAAACAATCTTGAATCTTGAATATTCATTACAACTTAGGCCCAAATAGGAATGGACAATGTATTATGATAACAGCAACACACACAAAATGCTGGAGGAACTCAGCAGGTCAGGCAGCGTCTATGGAAATGAATAAACAATTGACTTTTCGGGCCAAGACCCTTCATCAGGATTGAAATGGAAGGAGGAAGATAGAAACCATAGAAACTACAGCACAGAAACAGGCCTTTTGGCCCTTCTTGGCTGTGCCGAACCATTTTCTGCCTAGTCCCACTGACCTGCACACGGACCATATCCCTCCATACACCTCCCATCCATGTATCTGTCCAATTTATTCTTAAATGTTAAAAAAGAACCCGCATTTACCACCTCGTCTGGCAGCTCATTCCATACTCCCACCACTCTCTGTGTGAAGAAGCCCCCCTTAATGTTCCCTTTAAACTTTTCCCCCCTCACCCTTAACCCATGTCCTCTGGTTGTTTTCTCCCCTTGCCTCAGTGGAAGAAGCCTGCTTGCATTCACTCTATCTGTACCCATCATAATTTTATATACCTCTATCAAATCTCCCCTCATTCTTCTACGCTCTAGGGAATAAGGTCCCAACCTATTCAACCTTTCTCTGTAAGTGAGTTTCTCAAGTCCCGGCAACATCCTTGTAAACCTTCTCTGCACTCTTTCAACCTTATTTATATCCTTCCTGTAATTTGGTCACCAAAACTGAACACAATACTCCAGATTCAGCCTCACCAATACCTTATACAACCTCATCATAACATTCCAGCTCTTATACTCAATACTTTGATTAATAAAGGCCAATGTACCAAAAGCTCTCTTTACGACCCTATCTACCTGTGACGCCACTTTTAGGGAATTTTGTATCTGTATTCCCAGATCCCTCTGCTCCACTGCACTCCTCAGTGCCTTACCATTAACCCTGTATGTTCTACGTTGGTTTGTCCTTCCAACGTGCAATACCTCACACTTGTCAGTATTAAACTCCATCTGCCATTTTTTAGCCCATTTTTCCAGCTGGTCCAAGTCCCTCTGCAGGCTCTGAAAACCTTCCTCACGGTCTACTACACCTCCAATCTTTGTATCATCAGCAAACTTGCTGATCCAATTTACCACATTATCATCCAGATCATTGATATAGATGACAAATAACAATGGACCCAGCACTGATCCCTGTGGCACACCACTAGTCACAGGCCTCCACTCAGAGAAGCAATTCTCTACCACCACTCTCTGGCTTCTTTCATCGAGCCAATGTCTAATCCAATTTACCACCTCTCCATGTATACCTAGCGACTGAATTTTCCTAACTAACCTCCCATGCGGGACCTTGTCAAAGGCCTTACTGAAGTCCATGTAGACAATATCCACTGCCTTCCCTTCATCCACTTTCCTGGTAACCTCCTCGAAAAACTCCAATAGATTGGTCAAACATGACCCACCACGCACAAAGCCATGTTGACTCTCCCTAATAAGTCCCAGTCTATCTAAATGTTTGTAGATTCTGTCTCTTAGTACTCCCTCCAATAACTTACCTACTACCGACGTTAAACTTACTGGCCTATAATTTCCCGGATTACTTTTCGATCCTTTTTTAAACAACGGAACAACATGAGCCACTCTCCAATCCTCCGGCACCTCACCTGTAGACAGCGACATTTTAAATATTTCAGCCAGGGCCCCTGCAATTTCAACACTAGTCTCCTTCAAGGTCCGAGGGAACACCCTGTCAGGTCCCGGGGATTTATCCACTTTAATTTTCCTCAAGACAGCAAGGACCTCCTCCTTTTCGATCTGTACAGTTTCCATGATCTCACTACTTGTTTCCCTTAATTCCATAGACTTCATGCCAGTTTCCTTAGTAAACACAGACGCAAAAAACCTATTTAAGATCTCCCCCATTTCCTTTGGTTCCGCACATAGCCGACCACTCTGATCTTCAAGAGGACCAATTTTATCCCTTACAATCCTTTTGCTCTTAATATACCTGTAAAAGCTCTTTGGATTATCCTTCACTTTGACTGCCAAGGCAACCTCATGTCTTCTTTTAGCCCTCCTGATTTCTTTCTTAAGTATTTTCTTGCACTTCTTATACTCCTCAAGCACCTTATTTACTCCCTGCTTCCTATACATGTCATACAACTCCCTCTTCTTCTTTATCAGAGTTGCAATATCCCTTGAGAACCAAGGTTCCTCATTCCTATTCACCTTACCTTTAATCCTGACAGGAACATACAAATTCTGCACTCTCAAAATTTCTGCTTTGAATGCTTCCCACCTACCGATCACATCCATGCTAGAGAACAACCTGTCCCAATCCACGCTTTTTAGATCCTTTCTCATTTCTTCAAATTTGGCCTTCTTCCAGTTAAGAACCTCAATCCTAGGACCAGATCTATCCTTGTCTATGATCAAGTTGAAACTAATGGTGTTATGATCACTGGAACCAAAGTGCTCCCCTACACACACTTCTGTCACTTGTCCTAACTCCTTTCCTAATCGGAGATCCAATATTGCATCCCCTCTAGTTGGTCCCTCTATATATTGATTTAGAAAACTTCCCTGAACACATTTTACAAACTCTAAACCATCTGGACCCCTAACAGTATGGGAGACCCAATCAATATATGGAAAATTAAAATCCCCTACCACCACAACTGCCAGAATAAAAAGGACGGATGTTAGCTAGAAGGTGATAGGTGAAGCCAGGTGGGTGGGAAAGATAAAGGGCTGGAGAAGATGGAATGTGATAGGAGAGGAGAGTGACCATAAGAGAAAGGGAAGGAGGAGGGGACCCAGGGGGAAGTGATAGGCAGATGAGAAGTGAAAGATCAGAGTGGGGAATAGATGAAGAGGAGAGGGGGAAGGAAAAAAGAAGTTACCGGACTGAGAAATTAATACTCATGCCATCAGGTTGGAGGGTATCCAGACAGAATTGGAGGTGTTGCTCCTCCACCCTGAGGGTGGCCTCATCTTAGCACAAGAGGAAGCCATGGACCGACATGTCGGAACAGGACTGGGAATGTGAATTAATCTATTAAACTATTTGGCCACCGGGAAGTTCCACTTTTAGCAGATGAAATGAATGTGTTTGACGAAGTGAGCTCCCAATTTACAACGGGTCTCACCAATGTGGAGGAGGCCGCATTGGAAGCACCAGATACAATAAGTGACCCTACCAGGTTTGCAGGTGAAATGTTGCCTCACCTGGAAGGACTGTTTTGGGCCCTGCATGGAGGTGAGGGAGAAGGTGAATGGGCAAGTGTAGCACTTTGGTTGCTTGCAGGGAGAAATACCAGGAGGAAGATTAGTGGAGAGGGATGAATGGACAAGTGAATCCTGTAGGGAGTGATCCCTGCAGGAAGTGGAGTCGGGGAGGGTAGGAAAAATGTATGTTTAGTAGTAGGATGGCATAAATTGCGGAGGATGATGTGTTTATTTCTATCTTTGATATCTCTCTTTTTCTCTTTTCAGGGTGTGGGGGGTTCTTTTGAAGACCCTGATCTGGAGTTACACACTGACTTTGGTTTTTTGCAGGAATGTGTCCTGCTCTCTGAGCCTCACAACTGGCCGCTTTTTGATATCCCAAGGACATGTGCTGGAAGATGAGTGTGAATCTGAATTGAAAGTTACTGAGGAGATCGAGAGCATACCCACACTATGTAATTAAATGAGGATGAAGCAGCTGTAATTAGGAGTGAAGAGAGGGTCATTGGGTGAACAGAGCCTGAAGCAAACAAATATACCTGTGGAGGTACAATTACACATCAGATTATAGGCACTGCCACAGGGACAGAACCTGTCGAGATTCGCCGTCAAGATAAGGCCTTAGGCTTTTTATTTCTTGAGAAAGTACTTATCTAGCAGCATCTTCGCCATCCTTCCCACAATACTTCCCATCTTAAAACCACATTCTATGGACTGTGAATGTTCTCTGACAGAGTAACAGAAGGGTGGGGAATTTGGCTTCCTTAGATGTCTGCAAAGGAAATGTATTCTCAACGGGCATCAACTGGATGAATGTACCTCAGTGACAGTGCTGACAAGCTGTACATTGTTATTGTATCTGACAGCTCCTGAATTGAATGATGTCACCAGTTTGATTTTATTACTTGTGAAAAGCGCAACTCAACATGGCAGGAATTATCTTCGATCTTCATTTCAGATCAAAGTGCTGGAATATCAGAAGTATAAAAAAATAATAAAAGCTCTTCCTATGTATCGTTTTCTTGGGATTACAAATCTGGCCATTTCGTGATGGTTTTAGATTACATTGACCTTTCTTGCAGTTTGCATAATAAATACAGCATACATTTCTATCTGACCCAGTACCTACACTGACAGTTGCTGGGTGTGATAGATTGGATTGCAGCATTTTTTTACCTCATAAAATCTGTTTTTACAGTGCTACAGGACTAAACTACTTTAATGTACCATTAAAGGCGAGTGCTTTAAATCATCAGTCCATATTGCCTAGGAAGAAGGCAAATAAGATGAAATAAGGCAGCTTTAGTCTGCTTCACTAGTTAATAACAGTGTTGCTGATCTTGGAACCATGGAAGATTTATGAAGCAGTCAAAGACTATTCAACTCATTGAACCAGTACATCAGCTCCACTTTCTTGCCTCATTCATGTATCTGTTGGGTCAAGAAGTCTAGATTCAGATTCAGATTAATTAATTTATTTATCACATGTACATTGAAACATACTGTGAAATGCGTCATTAGCGTTAGCAACCACCACAACTTAAGGATGTGCTGGGGGCACCCTGCAAGTGTCGTCACACATTCTGGCATCCATATGGCATGCCCACAATGCTTGGTAGAACAACATAGAATGCACAGCAAGCAAAAATACATACTTACTTATTCCCTGTTACTCGGAAGGCACTGTTCAGGGTTTCCTTTATCATGTCACCTTCTTCTTGGTTTTCACTACTGTCAGCCATGCAAATCCTGGGTGGAGACTCAGGAATACCACTGCACTCAGATGTAGAAGGATTCTTCATTGCTGTTTCCATAACTATTTTTTTGACCAGTCAGGTTTGTTAGCCCTGAGTTGAATCCCCAAACCTGGAGGACTAGTAGACCACTCTTAGTCTGCCTTCCACCTTTTGATCTGTTTGGCATGGGTGACCTTACCAACAGCCAAATCATGAAGTCCTGACTCTAGCCAACATAGTTCTCTGAGTCCTTGAGGCACACAACCCTCCAAACCACGACCAGATTGTGGTCCCCCTGGACTATGCAATAAAACAACACCAGCAAAACAAGCACTTTTCTTCCCCCCTGCCCATCCACCCACATACAGTCCTCCATCTCCAGGACAGGCCTCTGGGCCTCCAGTAGACTCGCGAACAACGGGCCCCTGACTTCCCCAGTGGACTTCATACTAACACAATTTCCTCCAAAAGGTCACAAACCCTGAAAAGCTAAAGACCTTCTGTCCCATGATCCTCTCGTATCCCCTTTTTGCCAATCACCTGTCCAGCTCTCGGCTCTATTCCTCCCCCTCCTGTCTTCTCCTATCATTTTGCATCTCCCCCTCCCCCTCCAGCTTTCAAATCCCTTACTCACTCTTCCTTCAGTTAGTCCTGACGAAGGGTCTCGGCCCGAAACGTCGACTGCGCCTCTTCCTACAGATGCTGCTTGGCCTGCTGCGTTCACCAGCAACTTTGATGTGTGTTGCTTGAATTTCCAGCATCTGCAGAATTCCTGTTGTTTACCTTACAAATGGGACTAGCTTAGATGGCAATCTTGATCAGCATGGGCCAGGTGGGCTGAAGGGCCTGTTACCATGCTCTATGACTTTACCATTCTACATCCGAGAGAGTGCTGCACAGTTCTGGAGGCAGCAACTATTGGCTGAGACTTCAAACCACACAATTATTTGCCCTCTCCGGTAGATTTAAAAGATCCCACGGCACTGCTTTGAGTTATCCCTTATGTCATGGTGAATATTTATCCCTCAGTCAGCATTTATGTTTTCAAGGAAAGCAGAATATTTGGACATTAGCACATTGCTGTTTCAGGGAGTTTGCGATGCACAAAATGGCTATCAAATTTCCAAAATTACAGTGATTAAAAAACAAACATCATTGTTTTGAAATATTAATTATACACAGCACCCATAAAACAAGAGTTACAAAAATACTTTTTATTTATTGGCTTTTTATTGCTTTTTACAACATCATATTCAGAGCAGAATCAGAATCAGGTTTATTATCACCGGCATGTGATGTGAAATTTATTAACTTAGCAGTAGCAGTTCAATGCAATACATAATCTAGCAGAGAGAGAAAAAAATAATAAATAAAATAAAACATAATAATAAATAAACAAGTAAATCAATTACATATATTGAATAGATTTTTAAAAAAATGCAGGAACAGAAATACTGTATATTAAAAAAAGTGAGGTAGTGTCCAAAGCTTCAATGTCCATTTAGGAATCGGATGGCTGAGGGGAAGAAGCTGTTCCTGAATCACTGAGTGTGTGCCTTCAGGCTCCTGTACATCCGACCAGATGGTAACAGTGAGAAAAAGGCATGCCCTGGGTGCTGGGGGTCCTTAATAATGGACGCTGCCTTTCTGAGACACCACTCCCTAAAGATGTCCTGGGTACTTTGTAGGCTAGTGCCCAAGATGGAGCTGACTAGATTTACAACCTTCTGCAGCTTCTTTCGGTCCTGTGCAGTAGCCCCTCCATACCAGACAGTGACGCAGCCTGTCAGAATGCTCTCCACAGTACAACTATAGAAGTTTTTGAGTGTATTTGTTGACATACCAAAGCTCTTCAAACTCCTATTAAAGTATAGCCGCTGTCTTGCCATCTTTATGACTACATCGATATGTAGGACCAGGTTAGATCCTCAGAGATCTTGACACCCAGGAACTTGAAACTGCTCACTCTCTCCACTTCTGATCCCTCTATGAGAATTGGTATGTGTTCCTTCGTCTTACCCTTCCTGAAGTCCACATTCAGCACTTTCACCTTACTGACGTTGAGTGCCAGGTTGTTGCTGTGGCACCATTCCACTAGTTGGCATATCTCACTCCTGTACGCCCTCTCGTCATCATCTGAGATTCTACCAACAACGGTTGTATTGTCAGCAAATTTGTAGATGGTATTGTAGCAGTGTGCTACACACAGCGCTAGAATAACCACACGGAGTCGGTGAGTTGGAGTTGCAATGAAAGAGATTTATTCAAACTTCGTGGCCTGCTTTAAAGCCTTCCCGTTCCCGCTCTCACTGGGCGGGATTGCTGTGGGGAATGCATATTCCCAGACCCTTTCTGCGCGCGGGATTTTCCCCCTGCTGGTGAAGATGGCCTGGCGCCCTTTTTGCTGCCGGCCCTCTGCCTGCGTGCGCTGTTGTGAGCCGGTTCGTGGGTGCTACAAAGTGGGTCGCCACATAACCCCCCCCCAGAACCGGTGATACCTTCCCCAATGTCCACAGTCTGGATCGGCCTCTGTTTGGGAGGTCTGCCCTGCGCCATGGTGCCTGAGCCTGGACCGGCTGCGTCAAGTCCACATGGGCCGGTTTGAGTCGGTCCACCATGAAAACCTCCTCTCTCCCCCCAATGTCCAGCACGAACGTGGACCCGTTGTTCCTGATCACCTTAAACGACCTCTCTTAGGGCCGCTGTAGCGGTGCCCGGCATCCGCCCCGTCGTACAAAAACAAACTTACAGTTCTGCAGGTCTTTGGGTACGCAGGTCGGGCTCTGTCCGTGCTGTGAAGCGGGTACGGGGGCCAGGTTACCGAGCCTCTCCCGTAGTCTGTCCAGGACTGCTGTGGGTTCTTCCTCTTGTCCCCTTGGGGCTGGTATGAACTCTCCTGGGACCACCAGGGGTGCGCCGTACACCAACTCGGCCGACGAGGTGTGTAGATCCTCTTTGGGCGCCATGCGGATTCCGAGCAGGACTCAGGGAAGTTCGTCCACCCAGTTAGGCCCCTCCAGGCGGGCCATGAGAGCCGACTTCAAGTGACGTGGAAACGCTCCACTAGTCCGTTTGACTGTGGGTGGTAGGCAGTTGTGTGGTACAGCTGCGATCCTAAAAGGCTGGCCATAGCCGACCACAGGCTGGAGGTGAACTGGGCGCCCCTGTTGGAGGTAATGTGGGCTGGTACCCCAAAGCGTGCTACCCAGGTTGCGATCAGTGCTCGGGTGCAGGATTCGGAGGTGGTGTTGCTGAGCGGGACTGCCTCTGGCCATCTGGTGAACCGGTCTATCATAGTTAGGAGGTACCGCGCTCCTCGTGACACTGGCAGGGGCCCCACGTATCCACATGGATGTGATCGAACCTCCGGCGGGTGGGTTCGAACCGCTGCGTCGGAGCCTTGGTGTGCCGCTGCACCTTGGCCGTTTGGCACTGCATACACGTTTTGGCCCATTCACTGACCTGTTTACGCAGTCCATGCCATACGAACCTGTTGGAGGCCAGCCGGACGGTTGTCCTGATGGAGGGGTGCGCTAAGTTGTGAATGGACTCGAAAACCCGCCGGCGCCAGGCTGCTGGGACGACGGGGCAGGGTTGGCCAGTAGCTACGTCACATAGTAGGGTCCTCTCACCTGGACCTACGGGGAGGTCTTGGAGCTGTAAACCGGAGACTGCAGTCCTGTAACTGGGGATCTCAGCGTCTGCCTGCTGTGCCTCTGCCAGCGCTGCATAGTCCACCCCCTGGGACAGGGCCTGTATGGTAGGTCTGGAAAGTGCGTCCGCCATGTCGTTGTTCTTTCCAGAGACATGCCGGATGTCCGTCGTGCACTCGGAGATGTAGGACAGATGTTGCTGCTGGCGGGACGACCAGGGGTCGGACACCTTTGTGAACGCAAAGGTAAGCGGTTTGTGGTCTGTGAACGCGGTGAAGGGCCTACCTTCTAAGAAGTACCTGAAATGCCAGATTGCCAGGTATAGTGCCAATAGCTCCCGGTCGAAAGCACTGTATTTGAGTTCAGGTGGTCGTGGGTGTTTGCTGAAGAACGCCAGGGGTTGTCAGCGACCCTCGATGAGTTGTTCCAGCACTCCGCCGACTGCTGTGTTGGATGCGTCCACAGTGAGGGCAGTAGGAACGTCCGTTCTGGGGTGCACTAGCGTCGCGGCATTTGCCAAGGCTTCTTTGGTTTTAACGAAAGTGGCTGCGGCCTCTTCATCCCAGGTAATGTCCTTGCCCTTACCTGACATTAGAGTGAACAGTTGGTTCGGGCTGCTGAGGGGAGGAAACGGTGGTAAAAATTCACCATACCCACGAATTCCTGCAAGCCTTTGATTGTGTTGGGTCGGGGGAAGTGGCGGACCGTGTCTACCTTGGCGGGCAGCGGGGTTGCCCCGTCTTTAGTAATCCTGTGGCCCAGGAAGTCGATGGTGTCGAGTCCGAACTGGCATTTGGCTGGATTGATTGTAAGGCCGAATTCGCTCAGGCGGGAGTAGAGCTGGCGGAGGTGGGACAGATGCTCCTGCCGACTACTGCTGGCTATGAGGATGTCGTCCAAATAGATGAATGCAAAGTCCAGGTCGCGTCCCACCATGTCCATTAGCCACTGGAAAGTCTGTGCGGCATTCTTTAGACCAAACGGCATTCGGAGGAATTCGAAAAGTCCGAACGGGGTGATGAGTGCTGTTTTGGGGATGTCGTACGGATGAACCGGGATTTGATGGTATCCCTGGACGAGGTCTACCTTGGAAAAGATCCTTGCGCCGTGTGGGTTTGCTGCAAAGTCTTGAATGTGCGGCACAGGGTAGCGGTCTGGCGTTGTAGCCTCGTTCAGTCTGCGGTAGTCACCGCATGGTCTCCAGCCCCCCGTTGCCTTGGGCACCATGTGAAGGGGGGAGGCCCATGGGCTGTCGGACCGTCGTATGATCCCCAATTCCTCCATCTTCTTGAACTCCTCCTTCGCCAGTCGGAGCTTGTCCGGGGGAAGCCTTCGAGCACAGGCGTGGAGGGGTGGTCCCTGGGTCAGGATGTGGTGCTGTACTCCGTGTCTGGGCATGGCTGCCGTGAACTGCGGTGTCAGTACTGATGGGAAATCCACCAGGACCCTGGTGAATTCATTGTCAGACAGCGTGATGGAGTCCAGGTGTGGGGCTGGCAACTTCGCTTCACCCAAGGAGAACGTTTGAAAAGTCTTGGCGTGGACTAGTCGCTTCCCTTGCAGGTCGACCAGCAGGCTGTGGGCTCGTAGAAAATCTGCCCCCAGCAGTGGTTGGGCCACGGCGGCCAGTGTGAAGTCCCACGTGAACCGGCTGGAATGTAGCCGCACCGTGCGGGCGCCGTAGGTTCGTATTGTGCTGCCATTAGCGGCCCTCAGGGTGGGTCCCGGTTCTCTGTTGCGGGTGTCGTAACTCGTTGGAGGTAAGACGCTGATCTCCGCTCCGGTGTCGACCAAAAAGCGGCGTCCCGTCTGCTTGTCCCAGATGTACAGGAGGCTGTCCTGATGGCCAGCCGCCGTAGCCATCAGCGGCGGCTGGCCCTGGCGTTTCCCGGGAATTTGCAGGGTGGTCTGCAGCGGCGGGCCTCTGTGCCCCACCGCTGGCGGTAGAAGCACCATTGCTCGTTGGGCTCTGCTGCCGGGCCTGGTCTGGTCTGTCGTTGGGCACGCGACTTGGTGATCTATGCGACGGACGACCCTTTCTCCTTCTTGGCATTCCACAACACACCCGCTCAGGCCGCCACCTCCCGGGGGTTGCTGAAATCTGCGTCGGACAGCAGCAGGCATATGTCCTCGGGCAGTTGCTCTAGGAACGCCTGCTCAAACATGAGGCAGGGTTTGTGCCCTTCAGCCAGGGCCAGCATCTCGTTCATTAATGCTGACGGCGGCCTGTCTCCCAAACCATCTAGGTGCATTAAGCAGCATGCTCGTTCGCGCCGTGAGAGTCCGAAAGTCCTTATGAGAAGGGCTTTGAATGCTGTGTACTTGCCATCCTCCGGGGGCGACTGTATAAACTCCTCAACTTGTGCAGCAGTCTCTTGGTCGAGAGAGCTCAGCACGTAGTAGTAGCGAGTGGACTCCGAGGTTATCTGCCGTATGTGGAACTGTGCTCCTGCCTGTTCCAACCACAGACGGAGTCTCAGCGGCCAAAAGCTTGGCAGTTGTAACGAAACTGCGTGGTCATCTCTGGCCCAAATATCGTTTGGGCCGTCGGGGTCACCAATTGTAGCGGTGTGCTACACACAACGCTAGAATAACCACACAGAGTCGGTGAGTTGGAGTTGCGATGAAAGAGATTTATTCAAACTTCGCGGCCTGCTTTAGAGCTTTCTCGTTTCTGCCCTCCCTGGGCGGGACTACTGTGGGGAATGCATATTCCCAGACCCTTTCCGCACGCGGGATTTTCCCCCTGCTGGTGAAGATGGCCTGGCGCCCTTTTTGGGGCCGGCCCTCTGCCTGCGCGTGCTGTTGTGAGCCGGTTCGTGTGTGCTAGAAAGTGGGTCGCCACAGTATTTCTATATAAGAGATTTTGTATTCCCATGCTTTGATTGTATCCTATCATGAGTTCATTGATTCAAGGATATTTTGTTGAATTCTTTCACAGTAAGTTGGTGTCACTGCCAAAGTCAGGAATTATTTCTCTCCCCCATTTCCTCTTGTTCTTCATGACTTGCTGGGATGTTTCAGAAGGCAACTAAGTCACCCATATTCTGGAATAATTTACAAACCAATACATTGATAAATTGGTAACTTGGTTTATTATTGTCACATGCACCCAAATACAGCAAGGAAATGTGTTTTGCATGTGGCACAATAGCATAATACTATTACAGCATCAGTGATCTAGGTTCAATTCCTCTGCTGTCTGTAAGGGGCAGCATGGGATTCCTTCAGGTGCTCCAGTTTTCTCCCAAATTCCAATGATGCATGGGTTAGTAGGTGAATTGATCACTGGGTAGCACAGGCTCGTTGAGCTGGAAGGGCCATATACCTAAATATGCCATCCATACAGATCATTTTGCCACATTAATATATTGAGGCAGCACAAGGAAAAAGAAATAACAGAATGCAGAATGTAGTGTTACAGTTATGGAAAAAGTGCAAACAATAAGGTGCAAGGCCACAATGAGGTAGATTGTAAGGTCAAGAGTCTACCTTATTATACAAGAGATCCAACCAGGCCATTGAATCCTGGCAACATTCTTATAAATCTTTTTTGCAATCTTTCCAGTTTAATGCAGCCTTTCCAATAGCACAATGACTAAAACTGTATGCAATTCTGCAGGGTTTGCACCTTATTTTACTCTGAATGAAAAACACAGGTTATCCTTAATTAGCCTTAATTTGCCAAATTTCATAGATGCACATTTGATGGCATCTTTTGATATAAAACTTAAATATAAAATATTTAAATAAAATATTCCTGATGAAGGGTCTTGGGCCAAAACATTTATTCCTCTCCATAGATGCTGCCTGACCTATTGAGTTTGTCTAGCATTTTCTGCGTGTTGATCTTGTGTTTATTATTTAAATAAATAGTCTGTTTATTTCCCTCCATAGGTGCTTTCTGTCTTGCTGAATTTCTTGTGCTTATAATTTGCTATTCCAGTGCAAACTTTCTTCAAGGTTTGCCTCCTTTGAGGAAGTTTAATTCCACACTTTGACATCAAGAGCTCAGTGAGACCTTATCTCACTGCTGTCCCTCTGTGATCTCTGTTGCTCTCTGGCTCTTCGCAACTATCACCTACTAACTTGTACTCCCACACCCACCTACCTTCCCCCTCACTTGGTCTCACCTATCATCTGCCAGCTTGTACTTCTCCCACTCCTCCATAGATGCTTCTGTCTTGTTGAATCTCTTGTGCGTATAATTTTCTCCCACCTTCTTATTCTGGCTTCTACCCCCTTCCCTACTCATCCTGATGAGGGGTTTCGGCCCCAGACATCCAATGTGTATCCCCCTCCATAGATGCTGCCTGATCTGCTGAATCCCTCTGGCATTTTGTGTGTGTTGCTCAGGAGCCTTTAGGTGAATTGCAGCTCTTGGAATCCAGAACAATTTCCCCAAAAGTTTTGCTTAGCCTGGAATATAATGTGGAATATAATATCTACGTACAAATCATGCATACTAACCATGTGCAAATGGACTCAATTTCACAGTTTAAATTAAATGTATAGGGTTTATTCCTCTCCATAGATGCTGCCTGATCTGCTGAATTCCTCCAGCATTTTGTGTGTGTTACTCTGCACCTGCAGAATCTCTTGTGCTTACAAGGCACTAAATTTTCTTTGATAGATCCTGGGGAAGGTTACTGCATTCCTTATATTCCGGGATTAAAGCAGACTGCAGGTCACACACAAGAGTTAAGAACCAAGGCAGGAGGGACATCAGGGAAATGTTCTCCGACCCTCCGGCTCGATCAGGTTAAAACAAAAAACACATAGGATGATTTTTTATTATTTTCTCTTCCATTTCTGGGAGCGAGTGCCAAGCAGACAACACTGCCAGGAGCAAAATTTATGAGCAGAGTGAGTGAGACAGATGTCAACCCTCATTTAGATCTGAAGAAGCCTGGGTTTATTTTTTTCCAAAAATACAATGCATAATTATCATTAATAAGGAAGAAGGATAAGACAGGGTATGGCAGCCCTGCTCTATGCCACAGCACTCTGGGAATAAGTCCTGGAAACTTTCATTATCAAAGTGAGCCATAGAGATAATGATTTGTGCATGTCTGTAACTACTGAGCACTATAAGTTGCACCACAAGCTCTTTTTCACGTTGCTCAGCCCATCATGCCTAAGACTCTCACTTTCCTTTCTGTCCCTTCATCCCTTCTCTCTGTTCCCTCACATCTCTTTCCCCTCTCAGCCTGAAATGTCAACTCTTTATTCCTCTCCATAGATGCTACCTGACTTGTTGCATTCCTCCAGCATTTTATGTGGGTTACTCTTCCTCCTTTTTCCCTGTTTTTCTCATTAAAGTTCTTCCCTTTCTCAGATACCCCCACCTGCCACACACATACACTCATTCACCTTTCTCACTCCTTTCTCTTTTTGTTTATTTTCCTCCTCTTTCTTTCCTCTTGTGAGTGTGTCTCTCTCTCTTTCTCCCTCTTTACTTCTGACAACCTCCCTATTCCCGCTTCTCTTTCCTTCTGCCGCTTGAACCTTCTCCCCTTTTCCTTCTTACACCTCTCCCTTGCCCAGCTTCTCCTCAAACTCCCAGCTCTCCCTCTCTGCAGATGGCGAAAGATCAGAGAACAATTGACAAAACACAAGATATTCTGCAGAATCTAGAGATCCAGAGTAACACATAGAAATGCTGGACAACTCAGCAGGCCAGGTAGCATCTATGAAGGGGAATGAACAGTCGACGTTTCGAGCTGAGACCCTTCATCAGGACTGGACTAGAAGAGGGCTGAAACCAGAAGTGGGGGAAGGGGAAAGAGTACAAGTTGGCAGGTGATAGGTAAAGCTCGGTGAAGGGAAAGGTAGGTGGGTGGGTGAGGGGTGGTGAGAAGCTGGGAGGTGATCGGTGGATGAGGTAAAGGGCAGAATAAGGAGGAATCTGATTAGAGAGAAAGGTGGACCATGGTTGAGACAGAAGGAGAGGAGAAACCAGAGGGAGGTGATGGGCAGGAGAGGAGAAGAGAAAAGGTAATAGGGGAGCCTGAATAGGGAATGGAAAAAGAGAGGAGGGAAAGGAAGAGAACTTACTAAAAGTTGGAGAAATCATTGTTCATGCCACCAGGTTGAAGGCTACCAAGATGGGATTTGGTAGTCCTCCAATCTGACAGTGGCCTCAGGATGACAGTAGAGGAAACGATGGACTGATATGTTGGACTAGCAATGGGAAGTCAAATTGAAATGGGTGGTCACCTGTTACAGATGGTGTGAAGGTGTTCGGCAAAGTGATCCCCCAATCTACATCGGGTCTCAATGATGTAAAGGATAGCTCAATGGGAACTCCAGATACAGACCTTGACAGAATCACAGGTGAAGTATCCCGTCACATGGAAGGACTGTTTGGGGCCCTGAATAGAGGTGAGAGAGGAGGTGAATAGCACTTTGGCAGGGATAAGGGCCAGGAGGGAGATCAGTGGAGAGGGATGAGGAGGGAGATCAGTGGAGAGGGATGAATGGAGAAGGGAGTCACGGGGTGAGCAAACGCATTTTGTCAGTCAGCCTTAGCACAGATTGAAAATGGAAACTACATCAAAAACAATATTGCACTGGTGTTTATTCTGCTCTATACCGTTTGAATGCATTGTTTGTTGCTGTGACAGACACCACTGCCTTTTATCTCTTACAGTGTAAGACTATAATTAGAGCATTGTTCTTTCCTTTTAATAAATAAAGTCGAGACAATGAGATCCGTTTGTGGCAGAGACTTACCCAATGAGCAGAAGAAATAAAATGCAGTGAATAGATGATGTGGAGTCTGAGGTTCAACGAGCTGCAGGTTGTTTAAAGAAGGAAGAGACGCAAAAAGAAGGACAGTTCCAACACTGATGCACAAAAATAGTGCAAAACGTTTTGATTTCAACACTGTGGAATTAAGCACTGTACCTTTCTATATATGCTCGGTTTGTCAAGCTTAAGAACCTTGCACAATGGATTACTTTGAAATGCGGTGACACTTTCAAGGCCTGTCATCTCATGTCCTTGATATTTATTATTTATTTATTTATTATTATTTCTTTCTTTTTATATTTGAACAGTTTGCTGTCTTTTGCACAAAAGTTGGTGTGGTCTTTCATTGATTGTATTATGGTTATTATTCTATTCTGAATATATTGAGTATGCCCACAAGAAAATGAATCTTAGGGTTTTATATGGTGACAGATGTATTTTGATAATATAATTACTTCGAAAATTTACTTTGGACTTTGGAACAACACACACAAGATGCTGGAGAAACTCAGCAGGACAGATGCTGCCTGACCTGCAGAGTTCCTCCATCATTTGGTATGTGTTGCTCTAGATTTCCAGCATCTGCAAATCTGGTGATTTTTTTAAAATTAGAAACTAATCTGGTGGTGAATTCGTAATGAAGAAGGCTCAGGCAGAATTATTTACCAAATATAAAATTGTGATCAGTTTTGGGCCCCTTATCCGAGGGAAGATGTGCTGCCTTTGGAGTGGATCCAGAGGAGGTGCACGAGAATGATTCTACAGATGAAAGAGTTGACATATGAGGAGCATTTGATGGCTCTGGGACCGTACTCACTGGAGTTTAGAAGAATGAGGAGGGATCTCATTGAAACTTATCGAATATTGAAAGGCCAGAGTGAATGTAGAGAGGATGTTTTCTATAGTGGGAGAGTCTAGAACCAGAGAGAACAGCCTCAGAATAGAAGGACATCCCTTTATAACAGAGATGAGGAGGAATTTCTTCAGCCAAAGGGTGGTGAATCTGTGGAATTCATTGCCATAGATGGCTTGGAGATCAAGTCATTGGGTATACTTAAAGCAAAGGTTGATAGGTTCTTGATTAGGAGGTGTCAACAGTTACAGGGAGAGGCAGGACAATGGAGTTGAGAGATAGTAAATCAGCCATGATGGAATAGCAGAGCAGACTCAATGGGCTGAATGACCTAATTCTGTTCCAACACTTTATGGTCTTGTGGTCTATAAGCCTGTACAAAATAAATAGTGTTTTCCCCTCAGGTGAAGAGTGTGGGGGCAGAACTCCTTCAAAGAGCCAAGGCTTCCATGATGGGCCAAATAGTTTATTGTTGTCCTGTGTGATTCTTGTACTTCTATGATTAAAACTCACACATTCAAGATAAACAAATACTTCAGTTCTTATGGCTGAGCTGGAAGTGATTGGAGAATTATTGAGGTCACCAAGAGAGTCATTTCTGATGAGAAGTGAGAATGAGATTTGGCAGCAATGAAATGGGGGTGGCTCACCCTAACTTGGGAATGGGATTGTTCTGAAAGCTGGCATAGACATGATGGGCTGAATAGCCTTCTTCTAAGAGATAAATATGAATTCAAGTATGACTTCTAACACTGATACAGATGGTTGCTGCCAATTCCAGAGGATCCCTGGCATCCAGTTACTAAGGGCACCTCCAGATCACAATAAGGAATACTCACAATGAGCAAACCAGGAAGGAGAAAAGAACAATTTCCCACCAACACTTTGAACATTTAATGTGTATAAAATTAAAATTAGACTATAAACATTAAACTAAGGTGGAAATTAAAATACCATTAATCAACCTACAATAGAACATAGATCATAGAACACAGAACAGTACAACACAATACAGGTCCTTTGGCCTGTAATGTTGTATCGATCTTTTAACCTACTCTCAGCTCAATGTAACTCTTCCCTCCCACATAGTCCTCCATTTTTTTTTTCTAATATCCATCTGCCTATCTAAGAATTTCCTAATGCATCTGTTTCAACCATCATCCCTGACATGGTTCCATGCACCAAGCACCCTCTGTGTAAAAAAAACTTACCTCTGACTTTCCCCCTATATTTTCCTCCAATCACCTTAAAGTTGTGCCCCCCCCACCCCCAATATTAACATTTTCTACCCTGGGAGAAGTCTCTGGCTATCCACTTGATAGTAAAACAATTTTTATTATTTTAAAATCAATTATACACTGAATTCCAGTTAATTGGGGCACATCAGGGCCAGTACATTTTGGCCCAATTAAGCGACTGCCCAATTCGCCAAAGCTTCATGGAAATAGTTAAAAAGGTATAAAAAAGACAAACTACAATTCAACTGAGTCACTAATTATGTATTTAAATGAAATGTAGAACACATTAGAACAATAAGAGTACTGTGTTCGTCCATCGTTGAGGTCGATGAGGATCTCGACACCATTATTGATGGTGTCGAGACTAGTGCGTGACTTGGATTTAAGTGAGGGAGAGTTGCACAGCATCAGCCTCACTCTCTCTTCCCAATTCCCATCTGGATCCAGTGGCAAGACAGAGTTGAAATAGCTGGAGATGGGACTAGGCGCATCTTTAAGGATTCTTCATTGCTGTTTCCGTAACAACTTTTGTTTAATCAGTCAGGGTTGTTAACTCTGAGCTGAACTCCTGAATCTGAAGGACTGGTGGACCACTGTTAATCCGACCTTTACCCTTTGACCTGTTTAGCATGGGTGACCCTACCAAGAGCTAAAGCACAATAAGCGGCATCTCTGAGCAAGGCAAACAAGGGCCATAGTTAAGCTCCAAGTTTATGTTGGTAAGCTGCCTGAAACCAAGTTGAAAATGGAGAATTTGACTGCAAGCACTTCCCTTAGAATAAACTTTCTGCTGTCTAGTATGTGCTAGATTGGACTGGCACTGGTTAGGCAAACTTAAATTGATATCAGCCATGGTTCTCCCTCAACATGATCCCAATGTTGACCTGCTTATTCCCTCAATGGTGTCCCAATGTCAGCCCCGGTGTTCCCTCAGTCCTAGCCTGGTTGCTCCTTGTCACTGTCCCATTGCTGGCTTTGCTATTTGTTTTTAATTGCCCATTCGTGAAGAGTCAGATAACCACAATCAGAGATTTTGTTGGATAATTGTATCTCTAACCCAGTATTAATGAAGACAATCTCCTTGAGAAGGTGGTTGATCAATACACATGACTGTCTTGACCCCAGTCGAGAAGATGGCAGCAGGATTTTATTAACTCTCAAATGAAATATGTCCATAGTTGCTGGACTCAGCATCCTGCTGGACTTCATCCTAAAGTTTTCAACTGATGAAAGGCTTAAGCTGTAATATGCAGTTGCGAAAAGTTCAACTTTTCATTCCACCGCTGTCTGTAAGGGCTCCCCGTGGCTGTGTGAGTTATGGTACTCCAGGTGCTCCTGTTTCCTGCCACATTCCAGATTGGTTGGTAATTTGTGGACATGCTATGTTGGTACCAGAAGCATGGCAACACTTGGGAACTGCCCAGCATATTCCTCACTAATTTGATTTGACACAAACAATGCAGTTCACTGTACAAAGCTAATCTTCACCTAGTTCTAGCATCTGGATAGATTTAAATAGGTAATGTCACACTGACTGATGGCTAGGCAAAACCAATTGCTAATTTCCTTTGTTTCCTGCTGCTGTTTTTTTTTCCCTTTTGCAATTCTTATCGATTATCAAGGTCTGTACATGAAGTTAAGGCATTAACCGAGAGACAGGTTAATTATTCTGCTCATTGAGCTGACTGCTCAGTGCCACAGTGAACAGAAAGATCTCAGATTCACAAAAGTATATGGATTGGGGAAAACTGGCCAGGCGAGGTCTTTATTTCTTGGAATGCAGGAGCAGGAAGGGCGACCTTACAGAAATGTTTAAAATTATGAGAGGCACTGATAAGGTGGATAGTAAAAGTCTTTTCCCTAGGGCAGGGGAGTCAAAAAGTAGGGAGCATAAGTTTAGGCTGAGATGGGAAAGGTTTAAAAGGGACCTGAGCTGCAACCCTTTCATGCAGAGGGTGGTGAGTATATAGTAAGAGCTGCCAGAGGAAGTGTACAACAATATCATTTAAAGATCATTTGGATAAGTACATGGAGGGTGGAGCTTAGAAAGTTATCGCCAAACACAGGTACAGCTGGGTTGGCATGAAGTGGTTGCTCAAGGAGCTTGTATGTGGGCTGTATTATTCTATGACTCTACGAAATGGAAACAGGAATAGACTTCCTTAATTAAAAGGATGTGTTGGCACTGGAATAGGTCCAGAGGATTTTCACAAAAATGATCCTGGGAATTAAAGGAACACACATCAAAGTTTAAAAACGTAAACACGAGGAATTTTGCAGATGCTGGAAATTCAAGCAACACACATCAAAGTTGCTGGTGAACGCAGCAGGCCAGGCAGCATCTCTAGGAAGAGGTACAGTCGACGTTTCGGGCCGAGACTCTTCGTCAGGACTAGGAATTAAAGGGTTAGCACATGAGGAGTGTTTGATAGATCTGGGCCCGTACTCGCTGGTGTTTAGAAGAATGAGGGGGGATCTCATTGTCTATTAAATATTGAAAGCCTTGATAGGAGAGTATGCTTCTCAAATAGCCTCCAAGTTCAGCTCCTAACTTTCATGTGTGGCTTAGCTGCTAAGTCCAGTGGAACCGTTTCTACTGACAGGAAAAAGAACAAAGGTGGGCTACTGGTGCTTTAAAACCAGTTACTTCAGGCAGATGGGGCTCATCAGCCGTGGTTGGCAGCCCATCTAGGAGAAGGAAAACTCTGATCTCAAACCTCCGATGGATTGTGGCTATACCACTCATGGGAAAGGCTTCGGGAGTAAACCCTGAGGAAAATTCTGGAGCTCTAGTTTCCAAGGCAGTCCTACGTTGAGTTTAACGATGACTGGCAACTCCTGCAACACTGCTAGTACCAAACTGTATCAGTGTCTGCCGTTCCTTTGGGTTCATCAGATGCATGGAGAGGGCCAGCCTACTGCATGGGCAACAGCTCGCTCTCCACATTGTACTTTCCTGGCTTACATATTGTCTTTGACATAGACAACAAGGCAAAATCCATGGCCAATTGACCTCAACCAATAGAGGGCCATGATGCTGGGATGTGAGTGACTCTGAACATCCGGTGCTTGTCAGCTCCCTCTCATGATGAATGAACATGAGGGAAAAGACCAACTCACTGGAAATGATTGTCTGCAAGTGGGACAAATGGTAGACCTGCCCCTACACTACCATTCAGGGTCCCAAACAGTCTTTCTAGGTGAGAAAACACTTCACCTGCAAGGCTGTCAAGGTTACCTACTGTATCCAGTGATTGTAGCGTGATCTCCTCTACATCAGTGAGACCCACCATAAATTGGGGGCACTGCTTTGTCGAGCACTTTCACTCCATCTACAACATGCAGGATTTCCTGGTAGCCTCCCATTTTAATTCTATTTCCCATTCCCAATTCGTCATGTCCGTCCATGGCCTCTTCTACTGCCACAACAAGGCCACTCTCAGGTTGGAGGAGCAACACTTCATATTCTGTCTGGGTAGCTTCCACCTTGACATCATAAATATTGATTTCTCTAGCTTCTAGTTTCTGCCCTTTCCCCTTCTCTCTTTTGACATTCCCCACCTGCATCTCCTTTTACCCCTTCTTTTCTCCTCACCTATCCATCACCTCCCTCTGATCCCCCTCCTTCCCTTTCTTCCATCTTCTCCTGTCTGATTCCTTCTTCGGTCCTTTGCCTTTCCATCTTTCACCTCCCTGCTTCTCAGTTCATCACCCCTCATCTCCTCATCTGGCTTCACTTATCACCTGCCACCTTATACTCTGTTACCTCCCCCCACCTTGTTATTCTGGCTTCTCCCCGCTTTCATTCCAGTGCTGATAAAGGGTCTTGGTCTGAAATGTCGACTATTTTAATCTCGAGATTACTGCCTGTGCCACGCGACAGTGAGAGTAGGAATGCGATGAGGTGGAGGATAAATGCGTGGCTGAGGGATTGGAGCAGGGGGCAGGGATTCAAGTTTTTGGATCATTGGGACCTCTTTTGGCGCAGGCGTGACCTGTACAAAAAGGACGGGTTACACTTGAATCCTAGGGGGACCAATATCCTGGCAGGGAGATTAGCGAGGGCTACTGAGGTGACTTTAAACTAGAATGGTTGGGGGGTGGGAATCAAATTAAAGAGGCTAGGCGTGAGGAGGGTAGTTCACAACAAGGGGATGGGAACCAGTGCAGAGAGACAGAGGGGTGTAAAGTGAGGGTAGAAACAAAAAGTACTAAGGAGAAAAGTAAAAGTGGCAGGCCGACAAATCCAGGGCAAGCATTAAAAAGGGCCACTTTTCAACATAATTGTATAAGGGCTAAGAGAGTTGTAAAAGAGCGCCTGAAGGCTTTGTGTGTCAATGCAAGGAGCATTTGTAACAAGGTGGATAAATTGAAAGTGCAGATTGTTATTAATGATTATGATATAGTTGGGATCACAGAGACATGGCTCCAGGGTGATCAAGGATGGGAGCTCAACGTTCAGGGATATTCAATATTCAGGAGGGATAGACATGAAGGAAGGGAAGGTGGGGTGGCGTTGCTGGTTAAAGAAGAGACTAACGCAATAGAAAGGAAGGACATAAGCCGGGAAGATGTGGAATCGATATGGGTAGAGCTGCGTAACACCAAGGGGCAGAAGACGCTGGTGGGAGTTGTGTACAGGCCACCTAACAGTAGTAGTGAGGTCGGAGATGGTATTAAACAGGAAATTAGAAATGTGTGCAATAAAGGAACAGCAGTTATAATGGGTGACTTCAATCTACATGTAGATTGGGTGAATCAAATTGGTAAAGGTGCTGAGGAAGAGGATTTCTTGGAATGTATGCGGAATGGTTTTTTGAACCAACATGTCGAGGAACCAACTAGAGAGCAGGCTATTCTGGACTGGGTTTTGAGCAATGAGGAAGGGTTAATTAGTAATCTTGTCGTGAGAGGCCCCTTGGGTAAGAGTGACCATAATATGGTGGAATTCTTCATTAAGATGGAGAGTGACATAGTTAATTCAGAAACAAAGGTTCTGAACTTAAAGAGGGGTAACTTTGAAGGTATGAGACGTGAATTAGCTAAGATAGACTGGCAAATGACACTTAAAGGATTGACGGTGGATATGCAATGGCAAGCATTTATAGGTTGCATGGATGAACTACAACAATTGTTCATCCCAGTTTGGCAAAAGAATAAATCAAGGAAGGTAGTGCACCCGTGGCTGACAAGAGAAATTAGGGATAGTATCAATTCCAAAGAAGAAGCATACAAATTAGCCAGAGAAAGTGGCTCACCTGAGGACTGGGAGAAATTCAGAGTTCAGCAGAGGAGGACAAAGGACTTAATTAGGAAGGGGAAAAAAGATTATGAGAGAAAACTGGCAGGGAACATAAAAACTGACTGTAAAAGCTTTTCTAGATATGTAAAAAGGAAAAGACTGGTAAAGACAAATGTAGGTCCCCTACAGACAGAAACAGGTGAATTGATTATGGGGAGCAAGGACATGGCAGACCAATTGAATAATTACTTTGGTTCTGTCTTCACTAAGGAGGACATATATAATCTTCCGGAAATAGTAGGGGACAGAGGGTCCAGTGAGATGGAGGAACTGAGTGAAATACTTGTTAGTAGGGAAGTGGTGTTAGGTAAATTGAAGGGATTGAAGGCAGATAAATCCCCAGGGTCAGATGGTCTGCATCCTAGAATGCTTACGGAAGTAGCCCAAGAAATAGTGGATGCATTAGTGATAATTTTTCAAAACTCGTTAGATTATGGACTAGTTCCTGAGGATTGGAGGGTGGCTAATGTAACCCCACTTTTTAAAAAAGGAGGGAGAGAGAAACCAGGGAATTATAGACCGGTTAGCCTTATGTTGGTGGTGGGGAAACTGCTGGAGTCAGTTATCAAAGATGTGATAACAGCACATTTGGAAAGCGGTGAAATCATCGGACAAAGTCAGCATGGATTTGTGAAAGGAAAATCATGTCTGACGAATCTCATAGAATTTTTTGAGGATGTAACTAGTAGAGTAGATAGGGGAGAACCAGTGGATGTGGTGTATTTGGATTTTCAAAAGGCTTTTGACAAGGTCCCACACAGGAGATTAGTGTGCAAACTTAAAGCGCATGGTATTGGGGGTAAGGTATTGATGTGGATGGAGAATTGGTTAGCAGACAGGAAGCAAAGAGTGGGAATAAACGGGACCTTTTCAGAATGGCAGGCGGTGACTAGTGGGGTACCGCAAGGCTCAGTGCTGGGACTCCAGTTGTTTGCAATATATATTAATGACTTGTATGAGGGAATTAAATGCAGCATCTCCAAGTTTGCGGATGACACGAAGCTGGGTGGCAGTGTTAGCTGTGAGGAGGATGCTAAGAGGATGCAGAGTGACTTGGATAGGTTGGGTGAGTGGGCAAATTCATGGCAGATGCAATTTAATGTGGATAAATGTGAAGTTATCCACTTTGGTGGCAAAAATAGGAAAACAGATTATTATCTGAATGGTGGCCGATTCGGAAAAGGGGAGGTGCAACGAGACCTGGGTGTCATTATACACCAGTCATTGAAAGTGGGCATGCAGGTACAGCAGGCGGTGAAAAAGGCGAATGGTATGCTGGCATTTATAGCGAGAGGATTCGAGTACAGGAGCAGGGAGGTACTACTGCAGTTGTACAAGGCCTTGGTGAGACCACACCTGGAGTATTGTGTGCAGTTTTTGTCCCCTAATCTGAGGAAAGACATCCTTGCCATAGAGGGAGTACAAAGAAGGTTCACCAGATTGATTCCTGGGATGGCAGGACTTTCATATGAAGAAAGACTGGATGAACTGGGCTTATACTCATTGGAATTTAGAAGATTGAGGGGGGATCTTATTGAAAGGGATTGAACAGGCTAGATGCGGGAAGATTGTTCCCGATGTTGGGGAAATCCAGAACGAGGGGTTACAGCTTGAGGATAAAGGGAAAGCCTTTTAGGACCGAGATTAGGAAAAACTTCGTCACACAGAGAGTGGTGAATCTGTGGAATTCTCTGCCACAGGAAACAGTTGAGGCCAGTTCATTGGCTATATTTAAGAGGGAGTTAGATATGGCCCTTGTGGCTACGGGGATCAGGGGGCATGGAGGGAAGGCTGGGGCGGGGTTCTGAGTTGGATGATCAGCCATGATCATAATGAATGGCGGTGCAGGCTCGAAGGGCCGAATGACCTACTCCTGCACCTATTTTCTATGTTTCTATGTTTATTTCTCTCTATAGATGCTGCCTGACCTGTTAATTCCCTCCTGCATTTTGTGTGTGTGTTGCTCTGGATTTCCAGCATCTGCAGGATCTCTTGTAGCCATTTTGCAAAACATCTGAAGAAATGGTTTGAATTCATGGATCATCCTTGAAATAGCATCAACTGAATAACTTTGAAAAAGTTCTCATAAATTCTGTTCCTTCTTTTTCTCTTACTGGAAGATAGCCACAGTCTGTGTAAGACACTTGTTCCTTCTCGAAGTTGTAAGATTTTGAGTCTAATTAAAGTACACCAGCTGAGAGCAAATAACACTGGCACAGCAAGAGGTATTCTCAGCATTAATTTATTTTGTATTTTCATTGCTGAATGCAGGAAACACAGCAGCACAATTGTTCCCTCATATTCTTAAAAGGTCTCTGCAAACATTAGTCTGATGTAGAATTAGTTTAAGAATGTGCAAATGCGGCAGATTGCCAATTTGTTATCTTACAGCCACAAGTATCCAGATTCAAGCAGAACACCACTTGGAAAGTGTTGGTGCTTATCAGATTCTCGTCTGGAGTTCTCAGACAAGTCCAGAATTTGAGATCATAAGATATAGGAGCAGAATTAGGCCATTTGGCCTGCTGCATCTGCTCCGCCATTTCATCGTGGCTGATCCAGTTTTCCTCAGCTCCAATCTCTTGATTTCTCCCCAAGTAGAAGGAGCGTAGGAGAAAGAGGGGAGGTTTGATAAAGGTATATAACATTATAGAAACAAAGAAACACAGAAAGTAGTTGCAGGAGTAGGTCATTCGGCCCTTCAAGCCTGCACCGCCATTCAGTATGATCATGGCTGATCATCCAACTCAGAACCCTGTACCAGCCTTCCCTCCATACCCCCTAATCCCTTTAGCCACAAGGGCCATATCTAACTCCCTCTTAAATATAGCCAATGAACTGGCCTCAACTGTTTCCTGTGGCAGAGAATTCCACAGATTCACCACTCTCTGTGTGAAGAAGTTTTTCCTCATCTCGGTCCTAAAAGGCTTCCCCTTTATCCTCAAGCTGTGACCCCTCGTTCTGGACTTCCCCAACATCGGGAACAATCGTCCCGCATCTAGCCTGTTCAATCCCTTTAGGATTTTATATGTTTCAATAAGATCCCCCCTCAATCTTCTAAATTCCAATGAGTATAAGCCTCGTTGATCCAGTCTTTCATCATATGAAAGTCCTGCCATCCCAGGAATCAATCTGGTGAACTTTCTTTGTACTCCCTCTATGGCAAGGATGTCTTTCCTCAGATTAGGGGACCAAAACTACACACAATACTCCAGGTGTGGTCTCACCAAGGCCTTGTACAACTGCAGTAGTACCTCCCTGAGTGATATAGCAGTCTTTCTGCACTGAAGTTGGTGAGACTAAAACTAGAGATCATGGGTCTAGGATGAAAGGTGAAATGTTTAAGTGGAGCATGAGGGGGAACTTTACTAAGAGGAATGTGTGAGTGTGGATGAGTTGCCAGCAGAAGTGGTGGATGTGAGTTTGGTTGCAACATTTAAGAGAAATTGGATAGGTGCAGGAAGAATAATAGTTTGGCACAGATTAGATGGGCTGAAGGGCCTGTTTTGTGGTATTCTATAACTCTTATGACTTTAGTGTTCGGTAATCTGCTTGTCCAGGGATCGATGCTGAGGATTGAGGCCCAAGAATCAAATTGGAAGTCTGGAAGTTGAGGTCTGTTGGCTGGAGCCGAGTCCATGAATCTCTGCAAGTCTGCTGAAGAAGTCGAAGTCCGATGTCTGCAAGTCTGAATCCACTGGAGACTCGAGGCAGGAGACCTATCCTGGAGTTAAAGGACTGTGTGTGTGGGTGGGAGGGAGGAACAGGGCTTGCTTTGTTGTTTTGTTGTTTGTTGCATTCTGTGTTGTTCTGCTAAGTATAATTTGCATGTTATGTTGGCGCCAGAATGTGTTCTGACATTTGTGGGCTGCCCTCAGCATATCCATGGGTATGTTGGTTATTAATGCAAACGATGCATTTCACTGTATGTTTTGATGTACATGTGATAAATAAACTTGAATCTTAAATTTTCAGTCTTGTCAAACTGTTTATTGTCCAGCTGTTAGCTATGGCAGTAATGGAAATGCAACATCTTAGAGGATGTGGCGTGGACAGCAGAATTTAAAAAATAATTCGAAGTTGAGATAGTTACAGTTACATGTCACCTTCTTTTGCTTTTTCTGAAGCATAATGGGGCAGGTTGGAGCAAGTTATTAGGAACCTTATAGTGTTACAGATTTCACCTCCTAACGGTACTAAAAATGCAGAAGATTTCGCACAGCTCATACAGCTTTGTTTCTCTCTCCTAGTCTAAAGTCTGATTACTCAGTCTAAAAATACTTGATTACTCAAGCAGCTTTTAGTGTGATTAATTGACTATTGTTTTTGCACAATTTCATAACTAATTGCTACCATCTGATTGCAGCATGTCCCTGCAGAGTTTATTATTATATGCATTTCCTTAGCTTTCATAACCCAATACCAAAAACCAATCCATGAAACTACTTACTTGTTGCAATCTCCACCACATAAAGCTTGCCTCTGTAATTATTAAGCCAAGGGGTGTCATAATTTCCTTACATAATTTTACAGGATCAGGATGTCCTCGGACTGTATTGGTCATTAACAAATGATGCATTCCACTGTATGTTTCAATGTACAAGTGAAAATTAAAGCTAATCTTTAATCTATGGGCAATGAAATGCTGCTTGTGTTGGAGGTGGTATTTTGGGGGGGAATTGGGGAACTTTGGAAGGTCATCTGTCATCTTTGCAAGGATGTCACATGGCCTGTCATATGACTCTCTACAACCCAGTAAGGCGTTTGATAAGGTTCCCCATGCAAGGGTCCTTAAGAAAGTAAGGAGGCATGGGATCTAAGGGGACATTACTTTGTGGATCCAGAATTGGCTTGCCTGCGAAGGCAAAGGGTGGTTGTAGATCGTTTGTATTCTGCATGTAGGTCGGTGACCAGTGGTGTGCCTCAGGGATCTGTTCTGGGACCCCTCCTCTTTGTGGTTTTTATAAATGACCTAGATCAAGAAGTAGAAAGCTGGGTTAGTAAGTTTGCTGATGACCCAAAGGTTGGGGGTGTCGTGAAGTTTATCAGAGGTTATAGTGGGACATCAATAGGATGCAGAACTGGGCTGAGAAGTGGCAGATGGAGTTCAACCAGATAAGCATGAAGTGGTTCATTTTAGTGGGTCCAATTTGAAGACAGAATATAATAAAAATGGTAGGACTCTTGGCAGTGTGGAGGATCTGAGGGATCTTGGAGTCCGTGTCGATAGGACACTCAGAGCTGCTGCACAGGTTGACTGTGTTGTTAAGAAGGTGTCTGGTGTGTTGGCATTCGTCAACCGTGGGATTGAGTTCAAGATCTGTGAGGTAATGGTACAGCTATATAAGACCTTGGTCAGATCACACATGGCGTACTGTGTTCAGTTCTGGTCACATTACTACAGGAAGGATGTGGATATTATAGAGAGAGTGCAGAGGAGATTTACAAGGATGTTGCCTGGATTGGAGGGCGTACATTATGAAGTAGGTTGAGTGTACTTGGCCTTCTCTCCTTGGAGCAACGGAAGATGAGAGGTGACCTGATAGAGGTGTATAAGATAATGAAAGGCATTAATCGTGTGGCTAGTCAGAGGCTTTTTCTCAGGGCTGAAATGGCTAACATGAGAAGGCATAGTTTTAAGGTGCTTAGAAATAGGTACTGAGGGGTTGTCAGGGGTAAGATTTTCACATAGAGAGTGGTGGGTGTGTGGAATGCACTGCCGGCAGCGGTGGTGGAAGCGGATATAATAGTGTCTTTTAAGAGCCTCAGAGAGGTACATGGAGCTTAGAAAAATAGAGGGATGTGCGCTACAGAAATTCTAGACAGTTTCTAGAGTAGGTTACATGGTCGGCACAACATTGTTGGCTGAAGGGCCTGCAATGTGCTGTAAATTTCTATGTTGTATGTTCTAGCACCTACCCAACGCCTATGCTAAACACCGAACTGATTAGCTAGGATAACATATACAAAATACTGGGGCTCTCAGTTGGTCAGTTAGCATCTATGGAAATGAATAACCAGTCAATGTTTCGGACCTAGATTCTTCATCAGGACTGGAAGAAGCCAGAATAAGGAGCTGGGGGGAAGGGAAGGAGGACAAACTAACAGGTGATTAGGTGAAGCCAGGTGGGTGCAGGAGGGGGGGTGAAGTGAGAAGTTGAGAGGTGATAGGTGGAAAAGGCAAAGGGATGGAGAAGAAGGAATCTGATAGGAGGGGAGAGTGGACCATGAGAGAAAGGGGAGGGGGAAAAATTACCATAAGTGAGATTTGCGAAGTATATTTTCCACAAGAACACCACCCTTTTAAGGAATCTACAGAGTAAGAAGTACTGTAAGTGGCGAACTCCCATCCAAATGATGAAAGCCTACAGGAGTCCTACATCACCGTTTATTAGTTAAAATTATGTGGTTTCCATTATAAAATCTATGCAAATAAGCAAGAAGATCTGGCAGTTTCAGAATTTGGTGCTTGTTCTCAGTGTCCATGCACATGTATATACTCAACAGATTGTACAGGAAAAGCAGCTCTTGTGGGACTTGAAAAGTGATAGGGAATTAGAAAAAAACCTGATCATTAAACAAGAGTAGATTTCACAATGAATATTCCACATTTATACTCTGCTGCAGTGTGTGCAGGCAGAACATTATTCAGCTAATTAGGATAGGTGGCAAAAACAGATCAGAGTGGGAGAGATAAGCTAATTTTATATATACAGCAGCAGTGCAGTCACTTCCCAATTTCTCTGCAGAAATAATGCAGCTCTCTTTCATATTTACTCCCACATCACATTGGCATGTGCTTTTTCATGGGAACTTTATGTGGCAATCGTTACTACCTCTGATGAAGCTGCCCATTTTTCTCTCAACTTTCAGTTATAGAATATATATTGTTGATTTTCCACTTTCAGACTGATAACATTAATGTCTTTAGTGTGTACTGTCAGAACTTTATATATATAAGAAACAAGAACAGGAGTTAGCTACATAGTCCCTGCAGCCACCTTTGCCTTTCAATAAGCTCCCAGCTGATATGATCTTTGATATAACTCCATTTTTGCTGCCTTTCCCCTATAACCTTTCAATCCAAAATAGTCCAAAAATGATTCTCTTAGACTTGAATATATTTAATGGCAACTTTTTCACCCTGACAATGGTCTGTATGTGGAAGAACTGTAAGAGGAAGTGGTTGAAACAGGTGCATTAAGAATATTTAAAAGATGCTTGGACAGACATATGGATAAGAAAGGTTCAGAGGGATATAAACCAAACATGGGAAAATGGGATTAGCTTAAATGGGGATCTTAGTCTGTATGGATCATTTGAGTATCAGGGCTTGGGTCGGTGCTGCGTGACTCTATGACTCTCCGAGTTAGAAACATAAATATATAAATGATTTTAAATATATAAATCTAGGATAGCGCAGTGAGAAGAAGATGGCAGCTTTAATGACCTAGGTTGGATACTGACTTTGGGTGCTGTCTGCATGGAGTTTGCATGTTCTCCCTGTGACCATGTTGGCTTTGAGTGGGTGCTCCGGTTTCCTCCTGTCAATATATTCAGACAGGGCCTGAGTGCACAGAGAGAGAGGCACTGAATTGGGTCGATCGTTTACAGACTTTAATGCCAACAGTATTTTAAGGGAAAAGAAAACAATAAACGTTAGGCCAAACAGGGCCATTAACTAAAACTCTGAAATGGAAAACTAAATGCCAACACTATGACTGAAAGGAATATATAAATATAAAATGCATACCGCTAATCTCCAGTGTCAGTCGACTTGACAGTCCACTTTCTTAGGCAAGGCCAAATGCAAGCAGGCAGTGTAATGTTGCTGTGCTTTGCTCAAGTCTTGACAAGTGCTACAACAAAAAGAAGTAAGTTTAATGCCACCATATTTAAATAATATTTAGCTGACACATGCATATTCATGAGCACAACTACTGAATCTGCTGCGTCTACAAGCTTGTGGTTGTGACAGGGCTTCCTTCGCTAGGTGCAGCTCTTGAAGTGCCACGGACCTGAGTCTGCTGGAAGTCCCGGATGAGTGACTTGTCCAAGATGTCCTTTGTTGGGATCCAAGAATGTTCTTCTGGGTCATATCCTTCTCAGTCCACAAGGTACTGGACCTTACCACGTACCTGGCAAGATGCCAGGAGGCACCGCACCGTATAGACAAGGAAACCATTTACCAAGTAGGGGGAGAGGGACGTAGGGTGACGGGCCAGGGGAGAGGTATTAACCAGCTTGAGCTGGGAAACATGGAATACTGGGTTGATCTTCAGTGATGCTGGTAGACACAATCTGTTCGACACATTGTTAACAGCCTTTTCCATTACAAACGGTCCCACATAGCGTTGCCAATTTGTGGCTCTTCACTTTCAGGTGAAGATTCTTTGATGCCAACTACACCTCCTCTCCTGGCTTGAAAGACCTCACCTATAGGCAGAGTCAATCAGCCTGCTGGGCATTTTGTTTCTGGGCACACAGCAGAGAAGCCCTGGCTTGTCTCCAGGTGCACTTGTAGTGTTCGATCAGCTGTTCAGCAGCAGGAACTCCTACATCAATCTTCTGCTCAGGGAAAAGTGGTGGCTGGAATCCCTTCTAGCATCCAAAGGGGGTTATGGGGCTGGAACTTGAGGCTGGACTTGAAAAGGGCTGTTCATTCATGATCCCCATGCAATCTGATACAGCTTGAGCAGTTTTGTAAAGAAGAATGGGGAAATATTACAGTGTCCAGATGTGCAAAGCTATCCACACAGACTCAAGGCTGTAATTGCTGCCAAAGGTGCATCTACTAAATACTGACTTAAAAGGGTGAGTAATTATGCAATCAGTTACTTTGTGTTTAATAATTGTAATAAATTTAGACCAATTTTAGAAATTTGTTTTCATTTTAACAAAAAAAGAGTCTTTTCTGATGATCAGTGTCAAAGAAAAAACAAATTAAATCTACTGCGAGGTGTAGCCATGGGCACTCACATGGGTCTCAGCTATGCCTGCCTTTTTGTCAGCTACATGGAACAGTCTGTGTTCCAAGGCTACACTAGTATCTATCCCGCAATTTTCCCATTCTACATCGATGACTGCAATGGTGCTGCTTCCTGCACCCATGTGGTGCTCGTCAACTTCATCAACTTTCCCTCCAACTTCCACCCTGTCCTCAAATTTACCTGGTCCACTCTCCCCTTTCTCGATCTCTCTGTCTCTATCTCTGGTGACAGCTTATCTATTGATGTCTATTATAAACCCACAGACTCTCACAGCTACCTGGACTATACCTCTTCCCACCCTGTTAATTGTAAAAACTCTCGCAATTCCTCCGTCTCCACTGCATCTGCTCTCAGGATGAGGCTTTTCATTCTAGAATGAAGGAGATGTCCTTCTTTTTCAAAGAAAGGGGCTTCCTTCTACCATCAATGCTGCCCTTAACTGCATCTCTTCCATTTCATGCAAATCTGCTCTTACCTCATCCTTTCGCCACCCCACCAGGGATAGAGTTCCTCTTGTCCTCACCTACCAGCCTTCATGTCCAGCACATAATTTTCCGGAACTTCTGCCATCTCCAAAGGGGTCCCAACACCAAACACATCTTTCCCTCCTCCCCCACCACTTTCTGCTTTTCACAGGGATTGCTCCCTATGTGACTCTCTTGTCCATTTGTCTCCACCCCCCCAACATCCCACTGCTCTCCTTCTTGGAGCTTATCCTGCACTACCATTCAGGGGCCTAAACAGTCCTTCCAGGTGAGTCGACACTTCACCTGTAAGTCTGTTGGGATCATATACTGTGTCCGGTGCTCCTGGTGTGACCTCCAGCATATCGTTGAGACCTGACATAGATTGGTAAACTGCTTCGCCGAGCATCTACGCTCCATCCAGCAGAAGAAACAGGATCTCCCAGTGGCCACACATTTTAATTTCACTTCCCATTCCCATTCCAATATGCCAATCCATGGCCTCCTCTGCTGTCACAGTGAGGCCACACTCAGGTTGGAGGAACAACACCTTGTATTTCGTCTGGGGGGGATTCTCCAGATGGTGCTCACGCAGTGAGGTCACCTCTCGGCTTCGCTCTGTTACTTTTTCTTTTTATATCTATGAGCACCTTTATTTAACTTACTTTTAAGTTTGGATTTTGAACTTTGAAGCGATGAGTAGAGAATCAGCTACAAAATAAACATCTGGAGAGTCTTAAATTTAAGATTACTGATCTGGAAAACCGATCCAGAAGAAAGAACTTACGTTTAATTAGTCTCCCCGAGGGAGTTGAGACAGGAAACCCTTCAGTTTTCTTCTCTAAACTTTTAAAGACTGAGTTTAGCTCTGAATTCCCGGATTCCATTGCTCGATCGCGCACATCATATTTTTCGGAATAAATCAGATTCTGAGTCTAAACCGAGACCAGTAATTATCCAATTTCATTATGTTCATGTTAAAGAGCAACTCATACGAGTAGCCCGACGACAGGGAATGATTAAATTTGAAAACCATCAATTTTGACTGTCTGAGGACTTTACCCTGTATTAATGAGAGTGCGATTGGCTTTCAAACCTCTGATGATGGAATGCTACCAAAAAGATCTTAAACCAGCGTTACTGTATCCTGCCCGCTTAAGAATTTCTCCTCCGAACAGCCCGCGACTTTTTTTCAACTCTACAAGTGCTGTTCGAAGCTGTCCGGAAGAACTTGAATCAGCTGCCACGGATTAAGTAATATACGATCCTTGCGATATTGGCTTTGGCTTTTTGTCTTTTTTTTCAAATTTTATTAATCATACGATTCATTTTCAAAGATTGACTTTTATAAGTATAAAACTTCTAGGTTTGATCAGTAGCTCTGGCATTCTTTATACTTAATTTTACCATTGTTATCGGTTATTTTCTATATTTTTGCTAATGTTGTATGTGGGGGAATATTATGTCTTTTCTCCCTGTGGTATAACCATGATGGCGTTTTTTTCCTTTCCATTATCCCTTTGTTTTTTTTTTACCACGCCATCTTTTTGGGTTCTTCTCCCTATAATACTTTTCTTGCTGGATACGCCTTTTTTTCACACATAACTGTTTTCCCTTACAAATATTTTACGTTGAATAATATGTATTGGTATCTCTTCTTTTCTTTTTATTTTATTAGCATGTTAATGATTATAATGCTAAGATATTTTACAAACCCCATTTCCAGAAAAGTTGGGATATTTTCCAAAATGCAATAAAAGCAAAAATCTGTGATATGTTAATTCACGTGAACCTTTATTTAACTGACAGAAGTACAAAGAAAAGATTTTCAATAGTTTTACTGACCAACTTAATTGTATTTTGTAAACGTACACAAATTTAGAATTTGATGGCTGCAACACACTCAACAAAAGTTGGGACAGAGGCATGTTTACCATTGTGTTACATCACCTTTCCTTTTAATAACACTTTTTAATCATTTTGGAACTGAGGATACTAATTGTAGTAGATTTGCAATTGGAAATTTTGTCCATTCTTCTTGATATAAGACTTCAGCTGCTCAACAGTCCGTGGTCTCCGTTGTCTGATTCTCCTCTTCATGATGCGCCATACATTTTCAATAGGAGATGGATCTGGACTGGCAGCAGGCCAGTCAAGCACACGCACTCTGTCTACAAAGCCACGCTGTTGTAGCCCGTGCAGAATGTGGTCTGGCATTGTCCTGCTGAAATAAGCATGGACGTCCCGGGAAGAGACGTCGCCTTGATGGCAAAGTAGGTCTCTCTAAAATCCTCAGAGTCAATGGTACCTTCACATACACGCAACTCACCCATGCGGTGGGCACTGATGCACCCCCATACCATCACAGATGCTGGCTTTTGCACCTTTCGCTGATAACAATCTGGATGGTCGTTTTCATCTTTGGCACGAAGAACTCGACGCCCGTTTTTTCCGAAAACTAGCTGAAATGTGGATTCATCTGACCACAGCACACGGTTCCACAGTCTTTCAGTCCATCTGAGATGAGCTCGGGCCCAGAGAACTCGCCGGCATTTCTGCATAGAGTTGATGAATGGCTTCCTCCTTGCGTAATACAGTTTCAAGTTGCATTTCTGGATGCAGCGACGGACTGTGTTGAGTGACAATGGTTTTCTGATGTACTCCCGAGCCCAGTTGGCTGTAATTGTCACAGTAGCATGACGGTTTCTTAGGCAGTACCTTTTGAACTGACTAACAACTCTCTCACGAATTTTGGCACAGGGGGTGAGCCACGACCCATCCTTGCTTGCAAAGACTGAGCCTTTGATGGACGCTACTTTTATACCCAGTCATGATACCTCACCTGCTACCAATTAGCCTGCTTAATGTGGAGTCTTCCAAAGCGGTGTTACTTGAATATTCTGGGCACTTTTCAGTCTTATTTTAACTCTGTCCCAACTTTTGTTGAGTGTGTTTCAGCCATCAAATTCTAAATTTGTGTATTGTGACGAGAATACACATAAAATTAAGATGTTTGCTGGCCTGGGTTAGCATCAGTGACATCAGCAAGTGGTCTGCCACCTGCCCTCAGGGGAAGGAGAGATAAGGAACAATGGAGCAGCGTCTGGAGATGTGTAATGAAGGGACGTGGGAGAGAGAGCTGTCTGGAGCAGCTCCCCCCTTTGAACCCTGAACTGTTTGAAGTGATGGACGGGCGATACCCCAGCAGGGGGATAAAAGGGGACCGGTTTGCTAAGGCGAGACCCACGCCACCCGAGGTAACGAGACCCTGGAAGCGGTGCGCCTCTCACGAGTGGGTGAGAAGTATCAGACAACGGCCAGGGTGGAAAGGTACGATCAGCGGGAACCCGGTGTGTGTCCGCCCTTGCCTGGGTGCCGGGTTCACTGCAGAGGATCGACCGCATCTGGAGGAGGGGTCACAGTCGGTGACCTCAGGTGACATCACCAAGGACCTGCCCAAAAGCTGCTTGTGAGCCATCTCGCCGGTCTGTGAGTGAAGCCGTTCTGAATGATCAGTTGTTCCTGTTCTCTCTCTCTCTCCCCCCACGTTGTCCATCGCCATGGCAATGATTACTGCGAACTGAACTACTAACTGGACTGAACTTTGAGTCACTTTGAAATTTGGTCATTTACTCCTAGACAACGATAGAGCTTGATTGATGCTGTTATCTTAATTCTGTGCACATGTGTGTTTATCATTGCTGAACTGTTGCATTTATTATCCTTTCGATTACTGTGTTGCTTGTTTCTTTAATAAAACTTTCTTAGTTCTAGTACTCCAGACTCCAACTGAGTGATCCATTTCTGCTGGTTTGGCAACCCAGTTACGGGGTACGTAACAGTATGTTTACAAAATACAATTAAGTTGGTCAGTAAAACTATTGAAAATCTTTTCTTTGTACTTTTGTCAGTTAAATAAAGGTTCACATGAATTAACGTATCACAGATTTTTGTTTTTATTGCGTTTTGGAAAATATCCCAACTTTTCTGGAAATGGGGTTTGTATTTTACTGTATTTGTTAAGTTTATTGTTTTTTTTCCGCTGTTATAGTGTAGTTTTTTTTAGGTGGTCTTTTTACCAACATATATTTGGGAGCCGCCTTCTGGAGAAATGGGGGTAGATTTAGTCTCAGTTAGCTTTCGGGCCTTTCTTGGCCTTGTTTTAGGGTTCTTGGGAGGTGGGTCAGGGGGCTTTCTCTTTTTTTTCATTGGGCTAATTCTGAACTACAACTATGTCTGGTGTGGGACTGTACACTATCCAGGTGGTATATTAGGTGTGGGACTGTGCACTGTCCAGGTGGAATATGAGGTGTGGGACTGTACACTATCCATGTGGTATATGATTGTGGGGCTGTACACTATCCAGGTGGTATAGGAGGTGTGGGACTGTACACTATCCAGGTGGTATATGAGGTGCCTGACTGTACACTATCCAGGTGATATATGAGGTGTGGGACTGTACACTGTCTGGGTGTTATATGAGGTGTGGGACCGTACACCGTCCAGGTGTTATATGAGGTGTGGGACTGTACACCATCCAGGTGTGTCATGGTCCGGTCCGTGAAGTCCACGTTCCGGTTCACGGTCCGGTCCATCAACCCTTGCTCCAGGTTTTCTTGTTTACCCTGTGTCTGTTCCTGTTGAGCACTAATTGAGGCAGCTGATGCTCATTGGCGCTGGCTGCATAAATACCTTCAGAGACCCAGGCGTGGCTGCTGGATTATTCTTGTATCCCTTCCTCTGCCTTCTGTTTCCTCGCCTGAAGCCTTGCCTTGTCTTGCTGGTAACTCTCGCCTCACCTGAAGTTTTTGTCTCGCCTTGCTTTGCCTGAGGCCTTGCCTTGTCTTGCTGGTAACTCTCGCCTCATCTCGCCTGCAGTCTTGTCCTGGAGACTCCCTTCCTGTCCCTTGCCTCTGTCGGGTGGTGATCCGCGCCCTGCCCAGAAGTACCACGCCCTGCCCAGGAGTACCACGCCCTGCCCAGGTGAACCACACCCTGCCCTGGAGGAGCCTGTCTAGCCTCGAGCCTGAAGACTCCAGCCTCCTGCCTAGCCTCGAGCCTGAAGACTCCAGTCTCCTGCCTAGCCTCTGGCCTCTAGCCTCGCCTCAAGTCTCTTGCCTCCTGCCAAGCCTAGAGCCTGAAGACTGCAGCCTCCTGCCTAGCCTCGAGCCTGAAGACTCCAGCCTCCTGCCTAGCCTTGAGCCTGAAGACTTCAGCCTCTTGCCTAGACTCTAGCCTCTATCCTCGCCTCAAGTCTCTAGCCTCCTGCTAAGCCTCGAGCCTGAAGGATGCAGCCTCCTGCCAAGCCTCGAGTCTGAAGACTGCAGCCTCCTGCCTTGCCTCGAGCCTGAAGACTCCATCCTCCTGCGTAGCCTTGAGCCTGAAGACTGCAGCCTCCTGCCTAGCTTCGAGCCTGAAGTCTCCAGCCTCCTGCCTAGCCTCGAGCCTGAAGACTCCATCCTCCTGCCTAGCCTCAAGCCTGAGGACTCCAGCCTCCTGCCTAGCCTCGAGGCTGAAGACTCCAGCCTCCTGCCTAGCCTCGAGCCTGAAGACTCCAGCCTCCTGCCTAGCCTCAAGCCTGAAGACTCCAGCCTCCTGCCTAGCCTCGAGGCTGAAGACTCCAGCCTCCTGCCTAGCCTCGAGCCTGAAGACTGCAGCCTCCTGCCTAGCCTCAAGCCTGAAGACTCCAGCCTCCTGCCTAGCCTCCTGCCAAGCCTGGCCTCAAGTCTCTGGCCTCTAGCCTCCTGTCAAGCCTCGCCTCAAGTGTCTCGCCTTCTGCCAGGCCTCACCTCAAGTCTCTAGTCTCCAGCCAAGCCTCGTCCTTGCCTGGTTCTGGGGTCCGAGCCAGATGCAAGACCCAGGTACTGGGTCCTTGTCCAGTCTCTGGCTCGGTGTCCAAGCCCGGGCTCCTAGCTCTTGTGTCCAGTCCTGTTCCGTGTTCCCGGTTTTCCTGTCCATGTCCTTGCCATCGCCCTGTGTCCCAGTCCTGTCCCTAGTACTTCAGTGTCTGTGTCTTGCACTTGGGTCCGTTCCCAGCTACCGCCTTATGACAAGGTGGTATATGAGATGTGGGACTGCACACTATCCAGGTGATATATGAGGTGTGGGTCTGTAGACTATCCAGGTGGTATATGACGTGTGTGACTGTACACTATCCAGGTGATATATGAGGTGTGGGTCTGTACACTATCCAGGTGGTATATGAGGTGTGTGACTGTACACTATCCAGGTGATATATGAGGTGTGGGTCTGTACACTATCCAGGTGGTATATGAGGTGTGTGACTATACACTATCCAGGTGGTATATGAGGTGTGTGACTGTACACTATCCAGGTGATATATGAGGTGTGTGACTGTACACTGTCCAGGTGGTATATGAGATGTGGGACTGTACACTGTCCAGGTGGTATATGAGGTGTGGGACTGTACACTATCCAGGTGGTATATGAGGTGTGTGACTGTACACTATCCAGGTGATATATGAGGTGTGGGACTGTACACTGTCCAGGTGGTATATGAGGCGTGGGACTGAAAACTATCCAGGTGGTATATGAGGTGTGGGTATGTGCACTATCCAGGTGGTATATGAGTTGTGGTACTGGACACTCTCTGGGTCCCTTGGATCCTTACTTTTTAATAAGGCTTGCGTGGGGTACATCAAAAGACTTGCTGAAATCCGTATACACTATTTCTGCTGCTCTCCCTTCATCAATGTGTTTAGTCACATCCTCAAAAATTCAATCAGGAGCGTAAGGTACGACTTGCCTTTGACAAAGACATGCTGACTGTTCGTAGTCATATTATGTCTCTTCAAATGTTCATAAATCCTGACTCTCAAGATCTTCTCCATCAACTTATCAACCACTGAAGTAAGACTCACTGGTCTATAATCTCCTGGGCTATCTCTACTCCCTTTCTTGAATAAGGGAACAACATCTGCAACCCTCCAATCCTCCGGAACCTCTCGCGTCCCTACTGATGATGCAAGGATCATCGCCAGAAGCTCAGCAATCTCCTCCTCGCCTTCCACAGTAGCTTAAGACATACGTTCAGACATGGCCTAAGTTCAGAGCGAGAGATCTGAAGCAGGTCGATAGTTTACAGAATTTAATACAAACAATATTTCAAGGGAAAAGAAAACAATGAATTCTTGGCCAAACAGAGCTAATAACTAAAACTCTCAAATGGAAAACTAGATGGCAACACTGCAGCTGAAAGGAATAACTAAATATAAAATGAATACCGCTTGCCTTCAGCGTCAGTTGATTTAATAATCCGCTTTCTCAGGCAAGGCCAAATGCAAGCAGGCAGCACAGGCAGATGTGCTTTTCCTCAAGTCTCAACAAGAGCTACAACGAAAAGAAGTGAGTTAAATACCACCATATTGAAATAATAATTAGTTGACATGTGTATATTCATGAGCGCAATTGTCGCAGCCCACCTGCAGGTCGCAAAGGCCCTGCAGCACAGTCTGTGGTTGTGACACCTTCCACATGCTAATGATTTTCAGATTGATAGGTGAGGGTAATGTAAAGGGAGAATTGATAGAAATTTGTGGAAAATAAAAGAAATGGGAATAATGTAAATGGTTGATTGTCTCTTGAAGTATTGAGAGCAATTCTGTGTCCCTTAACTAAGAAAATATGTGCTGCCATTGGAGAGAGTAATGAGAATGACCTGGAAAGGAAAGGGTTAACGCATGAGGACTATTTAGTGGCACTGGACCTGTGCTCACTGGAGTTTACAAAAATAAGGAGGTGATTTCATTGAACCTATTGAATATTAAAAATCCTAGATAGATTGGACATGGGGAGATGTTTCCTTGAGATTTCCATAGTGGAAGCATCCAGGAACAGAGGATGCAACCTCAGAATAAAAGGATGTTCTTTTGACCAGAGATGAAGAATTTCTTTAGCCAGAGAGTGGTGAATCTGTGGAATTCATTGCCACAGCTGACTGTGGAAGCCAAGTTATTGGGTATATTTACAGCGGAGATTGAATAAGTTCTGATTATGGTTATGGGGAGAAAGCAGGAGAATGGAGATGAGAGGAATAGTAAATCAGACATGATTGAATGGTGGAGCAGACTCAATGGGTTAAATAGCCTAGTTCTGCTCCTATTTCTTTGGTCTTATGATTGATTTAGAATTGCTGGATGGGAGGGGGTGTTTCCACATGGTATGACCCAATAACTCAGTCTCAGTTTTCCATTTCTCTGGGATAGAATCCCACAGATTCACACAACTCCACCTTAACTGATTTAACTTTTAATACAAAGCTATGTCAGAATCTAAAACCCTCTCAACATCCGCCTATCGAAGGCACTCTGAATCTTATATTTTTCAATAAGATCACATTGCATTCTTTCACACTCCCAGGAGATGGGTCCAAGGTGTGGAACCATTCTTGACCTGTGAGCCCCACATCCTAGGTATCAATCAAGACAACCTGGAGGAACAATAAAAAATGTTGGCGACACTCAGCAGCTTAGAATCACAAGAGACTCTGCAGATGCCACACAAAATGTGGAGCAACTCAACAGGCCTGAAATGTCGACTGTCTATTCCCCTCCGTAGATACCGCCTGAGTTCCTTCAGCATTTTGTGTGTGTGTTATGCAGCAGGTCAGGCTGGGTCTGTGTCTGTGTCTGAGAGAAGACAAACAGAGTTATTGTTTCATCATAACTTGGTACTTTCACATTCCAACACAAAGATGGCCAACCAGTACTGCAGCTCTCTCAGTCCTGCAGTGGTGAGTCAGCCCAGCTTGTCACACTGGAGTTTTGCATTGGAGGAAGAGATTCTTTCCCAAAATTGGTATCAAAGATCATGAAGAATGTAGTCATGATGAAAGCACATAGTCATTTTCCCAGGGAGGGGTGCCCCAATGAAGAAGGCACAAATACTGTATAAGATCAGAGGTGAGGGGTTTAAAAATGACATCAGGAGCAGTTTCTTCACTCAAAGGATTGTATGTTTTTGGAATGAGCTGCCAGAATTAGTGGTTGAGGTGTGCCTTGCTATTTCATTATGGCTGATCCAATTTTCCTCTCTCCCTTTCTCCCTGTAACCTTTCACACACTACCTAATCAAGAACCTATCAACATCCTCCCTCCTGACACTTATCCGTGTAAGTGGAACAAGTGCTACACATGCCCTTACACTTCCTCCCTTACCACCATTCAGGGCCCCAAACAGTCCTTCCAGGTGAGGCATCACTTCACCTGTGAGTCGACTGGGGTGATATACTGCGTCCGGTGCTCCCGATGTGGCCTTTTATATATTGGCGAGACCCGACGCAGACTGGGAGACCGCTTTGCTGAACACCTACGCTCTGTCCGCCAGAGAAAGCAGGATCTCCCAGTGGCCACACATTTTAATTCCACATCCCATTCCCATTCTGACATGTCTATCCACGGCCTCCTCTACTGTAAAGATGAAGCCACACTCAGGTTGGAGGAACAACACCTTATATTCCGTCTGGGTAGCCTCCAACCTGATGGCATGAACATTGACTTCTCTAACTTCCGCTAAGGCCCCACCTCCCCCTTGTACCCCATCTGTCATCTGTTACTTATTTTTATACACACATTCTTTCTCTCACTCTCCTTTTTCTCCCTCTGTCCCTCTGAATATACCCCTCTGGGTCCCCCCCCTCCTTGTCTTTCTTCCCGGACCTCCTGTCCCATGATCCTCTCGTATCCCTTTTGCCTATCACCTGTCCAGCTCTTGGCTCCATCCGTCCCCCTCCTGTCTTCTCCTATCATTTTGGATCTCCCCCTCCCCCTCCAACTTTCAAATTCCTTGCTCACTCTTCCTTCAGTTAGTCCTGACGAAGGGTCTCGGCCTGAAACGTCGGCTGCACCTCTTCCTAGGGATGCTGCCTGGCCTGCTGCGTTCACCAGCAACTTTTATGTGTGTTGCTTGAACATCCACTTTAAGTACACTCAATGACCTGGCCTCCACAGCCGCCTGTGGCAATGAATTCTACAGATTCACCACACTCTGGTTAAAGAAATTCCACCTCATCTCTGTTCTAAACCTCTATTCTGAGGTTGTGTCCTCTGGTCCTAGACTTCCCCACCATTAGAAACATCCTCTCCATGTCCACTCTATCAAGGCCTTTCAACATTCAATAGGTTTCAATGAGATCCCTCTCATTCTTCTAATGCTGGCATCGGTCTCCACTATAAAGGGCTGGGAGAAATCGGCAAAGCCAAGGATGGGGGAACTGGTCAGTTTCTCTTTGAGCAAGTCAAAGGCAGTCTGACATTCTTCCATCCAAGACTGTTGTAACAGCCGGTTTGTTTTACTGGGACCCCCTACATTAGTACACAAATTCACTACATCATACAATGGACCTGCAATCTTTGAGAATCCCTGAATGAATCATCGATAATAACTGAAAAAGCCAAAAAATGATCTTAAGTCCTTAACTGTCGAGGGTACTGGCCACTGCTGAACAGCTGAGACCTTCTCAGGATCGGTGCCTATCCCCTTGGCTGATATCTGGTGTCCTAAGAACTTGACCTCCGACTGCAGAAAATGACACTTGTCCAATTTTACCTTCAGACCAGTCTCCTGGAGGCGCTGAAGCACAGTGTCGAGCCTCTCCAAGTGTTCCTGGAAAGTCTGTGAATACACCAGAATATCATCCAAGTACACAAGCACGATTTGGAAAACTAAGCCATTCATGGTTGCCTGCGTGATCCTTTGAAAAGCCGTTGGCCCATTGCAGACCCCAAACGGCATGCGAAGATATTCATACAGACCAAATGGGGCCGAAAATGCAGTCTTATGCCTATCACACTCCTCTCTCGCCACTTGGTGGTAACCACTCGCAAGGTCTATTGTCGAGAAAAATTGCGTGCCCTGCAGGGCATCAAAACTCTCATCAATACATGGGAGCCGGAACGCATTCTTTCTGGTCTTAAGATTCAATCTCTAATAATCTACACACAGTCTTATGCTACCATCAGCCTTCCATACCAACACCACGGGTGAGACATATGCACTATTGCTCTCCTGAATCACACCCTTCTTCAACAACTTTGAGATGTGCTCTTTCACTTCATTGTACTGATTTGGCAGAACGCGACGGTATGGCCGTGAAACAGGCTCGTCATCACTTAACTGAATTTCATGCTTGACCTTGTCAGTGTACCCAAGGTCTTCCTCTTCAACTGCAAAGATATCCAGGTACTTAACCAGTAAAGCTCTTAGCTGAGCTTGTTGTCCTTCACTACTCCCAATATCGAGCTTGTCTAGAATTGACTTTAACTGGTGATTACTACACTCCTCCTTTACACCCACTGTCACGTGATCAATGCCAGATGAGATCCGCTGAAATCTTACTGCACACTGTGGATCACTATCTATGCACTCCACCTTTGACAGGATACCCAGCCGGGTCCAAGGTGCAAACCATACATCCTCTTGAAAGAAATTTAAAATCTGCACTGGCACTATACAATTAGCAGAGTAAATGAGTGTAGGAACGACTACAATACCTCCTGGTAAAGGGGTGTTAAGTGGCTCAAGTAACATTTTATGGTCACTACCAGCATCGCCAGTGGCTTACAGATCCAGCAGGTATGTGCTCAGTGTCTTTTCCCAATACTCGGACTACTGCTTTCTTTTCAGTAGTGTGCATCTGCACTTTCTGGAAAACATCTCTCCAATCAGAATCCAGCTTCCCTTCTAGGGTTGTGTCAAACTCTGCGTAGACAAGTTGCCTGCACTGGCTGATAATGTTCATGCCTACAATACATGGGATAGGTGGTTCAGTGCTAACAGGATCACTGACTACTAGAAAGCCACAATTTGGTATCTTCATGCCCATTGCTTGATCCTCTAGCTCTAGATACACAAGGTAAGGAATATCAAGACCGTTTGCAGCTGTTAACCTAAGCCAGCCAGCAGTGGACACCATATCCTCTTCCTCTCCATTCAAGTGTTCTCGAAAGAACTGCTCGGTCAGAGTGCTTACCTGACTACCTGTGTCCAAAAGACAATGGACAGCGACACCGGATATTTCAAGCTCAACAAATGGACATATTCCTATGGCATGTTGCAGCAACTGGTCACGGGATTGCTGTACATTATCTGTATCTATGAGGTTCTGCCGAACTGTCCGACTCCCAACCTCTTGAGGGTAGGAGGATGCAGACTCCACTTCCCTTGCACCCCGCTTCTGTGGGCAATTCTTGGCCAAATGCCCTCCCACCTGACACTTGAAACATATCGGCTGCCCATCTTCTGTGAACCTAGACTGTAAATTACGTCTGCCACTAGTAGCGTGTGTAAAATCCCTCTGTAGATCTTTCACTGCTTGAGTCAATTCACGAAGGGCTTTGCCCTGCTCTGCAACTACTTTAAGGACATCATCTGGTGTGACAGACTCAGATTCCCGAGCTTTAAGAATCGAGCACTGTGCCTGGCCACTACTACACTTTGACTTTCCAGACCTTGTTTTTCCCAGGAGCTCTTCTACAAGCCACAGACGAGCCTCCTCCCTCACTTCTATCATTGAGGACTCAGGGTGGCCCCGCACGAATCTGTGGAGCTCTCTTCTGAGGGAAGGATCCCTGATCCCCTCTATAAGTTGATCTCTTAGCACAACTCTCTTATTGGTCACGGCACCGGGGAAGTGCTTCAGTATCAAGTTAAGAGCTTGGGCTAGGGCATGTGAAAACTCTCTTACATCTTCACCATCACGCTGTTTACGACTGTAGAAGCCATGCCACAGCTGGGGTGCACTACGCTCGTCTCTAAAAGCTTCCCTGAGACAGGTGAACAAGTCATCAGCGCGGTCTTCCCCAGCATCACTGCGCATACGTGCTTCCTCTAAGGCTGCTCCCCTGAGCAGGGACATAACAAAGTCATGCTGATCCTGGTCAGACTGATTTCTACTATGAAGTGCGCGTTGTACCTCTTTAATAAGACCTCCCATCTTTCTCAACATCCCCCGTAAATGGAACAATGTGTCTTTCCTTTGGGACATATACATAGGACCTTTTGCTTAATTTATCTATGGTTGCCATGGCTTCATCATATCTACTACGCAATTCCCTAATTTGTTCATTCAAATCAAGTTCAACTGGTGTGTCGTCTGAGCGTGACATAGTAAAAGCTCAAGTCTTTAAAGTTCTCGCAACAAGCCTGCAAAAGGGAGTTGCTGCCGTCCTTTGCTGCAAATGCGATGGTTTTGCAGTTCTCTGGGTCCACGCCTCCGCTCTGTGTCCTGACATCAGTCGCTGACGTCTCGGCCCAGTCCTGAGGCTCCACCGCGCTCTCCACAAGGCTCTACCGCGCTCTCTCCTTCCACCCGACAGGAACATGGTCCTGTCTTCACCACTACTGTATTGGGTATTGTATATTATACTGCACACAACAATCAGAGACCCTCTAAACTTTCTGGGAATTAGCCACACTCCTGGTACCAAATCTTCTAGCCTGGGGAAAGGTACACATTCAGGACAACAAATACTTTTTCAGGTTTTAATCCCTTTATCTGTTTTAGATGTTTAAGTGCCAGAAGAGGGTTGCAAAACAAAACGAACGAATTTACAACCAGTTCTTGCCGTTACAATCTCAGTTTAACTTTCGATCCACACCCTTGTGTACAGACGGAATTGCGTATGCAGTAAAAAAAATACCAGAACTAATACGGTACTAATACGGTAGTGGCAATCCTGAAGGAACACAATACAAACAACATTAGAATCCCACCCACCCTGCATCTTATACATAACAGCGAAAAATGTAAGCGAATACATCTCATCTAAGATGTACACATGTGCTGAACTTCCGAACAGAGACTAAACATTCACGTTACACGGTTACATGCACAATCAGTCCCGATACAATAAAGTTAGACAGAAGGTACACTTTGGCACAACTTTTACAAGGTATTGCCTGGTAGTTAATTTACAAGAAGACTGACCTACTTGGATGGTGAGGAACTTTGCATAAGCCACGCGATCCAGCGTCGATGCCTTTACTCGTGAAAATCTTAAGCATCCACATGTAAAACATGTCAAATTACCAATATTCTCGATTCGCCAACAGGCATAAATGAATTCACATGGATATCGTCAATTAGTGCTTACCTTTCCTCACCATGCCCAGTCTCAGAGAGGAACTCAATTCCAACGTCCCACCAGTATCTTCAGCAGAAAACAAAATGGTCTCCCCACTATCCTGCGCATGCCTAATGACATCACCGTCTCCCTTAAAGGCACAGACAACTATTCTACCATTACCCGGATGGATGCCTAAGTACACTTTTAACGATACTGAATAAGATCCGACGGTCACCTGGTTACAAATATAAGTGCTGGGCCAGATAGAAAAGGTCAGCATGTTGAAGCTGGAGGAGAGAGGTGTTCAGTTCACTGCTCCACAGGGTTTGCTTGTCTCTGTGCTGAACTGAGGGTGTGGGCTGCAAATAATGGCCACCTGAATCGGCTGTGATTGGCTTTGTGACTGTGGACTCACTTGCATGAACTTCAGTTCTGGGTGATATTTGCTTAGTTTTATTGTTTGCACAATTTGTTTTTTTGTCTGCACACTGAGTGTTAGATGGTCTTCTGTTAATGGGTTCTATTGAGTTTTTTTGTTTTGTGACTACCTGTAAGGAGATGAATCCCAAGGTTGTATGCAGTGCACACTTTGATAATAAATGTACTTTGAACTTTGAACAATAAGGTGCAAGATCATAACACGGTAGATTGTGAATTCAAAAGTCCATCTTATCATTCAATAGTCTTATACCAGTGGAATTGAAGCTGTCAGGCTTCTGTATCTTCTGCAGGATGTTAGGGAGGAGAAGAGAGAACATCCAGCGTGGGTGGGATTTTTGATTATGTTAGCTGTTTTACTGAAGTAGAAACAGAGTCCATGGGGGACAGTCTGGTTTCCATGATGTGCTGAACTGTGTCCACATCTCTTTGCTGTTTATGGTGCCCATGTGCAGAGCAGCTGCTGTTCTAAATCATTATACGTCGAGGTAGGTTGCTTGCTGTTTGTAGGAGTTTGCTGTGCATTTACTTGGTTGCTGCACGTTCAGCATTGCTGCAACCACTTTACTGGCTGCAAAAATGCCTGGAAAGTCATGAAGGGTGCTTTAAAAATGCAAGACCAAATTTATTTGCAAGTGAATTTCATAGAGAACATATTAAGAATTTTCCTTCTAAAACTCAACATTTTTATTTTGGAAGCTTAGGACACAAGGCAGTACATTAAGCAGAAGGTAAGCACTAACACCTTGGGTGGAGAAGCAGGGAGAGGGAGGTCACTTGTGATGTTAGAATATCTTTGAGAAGCTTATCTATATGAAGGAAGGACACAGACAACACGGGTTGCCGTGACTCGAAGCATTCGCAAACCTGGGAAGCAATCACAAGGGAAAATGTAACTATTAATATTAATGACAGTTTGGGCCCGAAGGAAGGTCACTCTTGTCATTTTTGGAGAAATTGTCCTTCGTTAAATTAGACATTGCGGTCATCTTTCATTTTACGAGGTGAATGCAATTTCACATTGACCTGTACAATATTTATTGTGCTAACTTTCAGAAGGACTGCTTTAGCATGTAAAATGAATGTTAATTATTAACGATAGAAATCAACTGAGCTCAAATGGTCAACAATCTTACCTGATTATAGAGATTATTGGTAGCATCAATGGTGCCACCTTTACCTCTTGTCTGGTGTTAGACCTATTGTATCCCCATTAACAGACACAAAATACCAGAGGAACTCAGGCAGCATCTATGGAAAGAAATTTCCAGCATCTGGAGAATCTCTTGTGTTTTTGCCAATTTTGAGGCTGTGTCTTCTAGTTCTGGGTACCCCCACCATAGGAAGCATCCTCTCCACATCCATCCTATCTGGTCCTCTCAACATTCAGTAGGTTTCAATGAGATCCCCTGCATTCCACTAAATTCCAGTGAGTACAAGCCCAAAGCTGTCATATGTAGGCTCAAAGCTCCACATATGTTAACCCCTTCTTTTTTGGAATCATCCCCATGAACCCGCTCTGGACTATCTCCAATGACAACACATCCTTTCTGAGACATGGGGCCCATAACTGCTGACAATACTCCAAGTGCGGCCTGACTAGTGTCTTATTGTCACCAAGTTTGGACATGGCCCAAGTGCGGGGTGAGAGACACCAAAGCAGGTCAATAGTTTACAGACTTTAATGCGAACAGTGTTAAGGGGAAAAGAAAACAATAAACACTAGGCCAAACAGGGCTGTTAACTAAAACTCTCAAATGGTAAATGAAGCCTACACTGCGGCTGAAAAGTGCAATTGCTGTATCTGCTGCGCTGCTGAATCCGTGGTTGTGACACTTATAAAGGCTCAGCACTACCTCCTTGCTTTCATATTCTATTCTCCATAGAACCATAGAACCATAGAAAACTACAGCACAGAAACAGGCCCTTTGGCCCTTCTTGGCTGTGCCGAACCATTTTCTGCCTAGTCCCACTGACCTGCACACGGACCATATCCCTCCATACACCTCCCATCTATGTATCTGTCCAATTTATTCTTCAATGTTAAAAAAGAACCCACACTTACCACCTCGTCTGGCAGCTCATTCCATACTCCTACCACTCTAAGAAGCCCCCCCTAATGTTCCCTTTAAACTTTTCTCCCCTCACCCTTAACCCATGTCCTCTGGTTGTTTTCTCCCCTTGCCTCAGTGGAAAAAGCCTGCTTGCATTCACTCTATCAATACTCATCATAATTTTGTATACCTCTATCAAATCTCCCCTCATTCTTCTACACTCCAGGGAATAAAGTCCTAACCTATTCAACCTTTCTCTGTTACTGAGTTTCTCAAGTCCCGGCAACATCCTTGCAAACCTTCTCTGCACTCTTTCAACCTTACTTATATCCTTCCTGTAGTTTGGTGACCAAAACTGAACACAATACTCCAGATTCAGCCTCACCAATACCTTATACAACCTCATCATAACATTCCAGCTCTTATACTCAATACTTTGATTAATAAAGGCCAATGTACCAAAAGCTCTCTTTATGACCCTATCTACCTGTGACGCCACTTTTAGGGAATTTAGGGAATTTTTAGGGTATTCCCAGATTCCTCTGTTCCACTGCACTCCTCAGTGCCTTACCATTAACCCTATATGTTCTACCTTGGTTTGTCCTTCCAACATGCAATACCTCACACTTGTCTGTATTAAACTCCATCTGCCATTTTTCAGCCCATTTTTCCAGCTGGTCCAAGTCCCTCTGCAGGCTCTGAAAACCTTCCTCACTGTCTACTACACCTCCAATCTTTGTATCATCAGCAAACTTGCTGATCCAATTTACCACATTATCATCCAGATCATTGATATAGATGACAAATATCAATGGACCCAGCACTGATCCCTGTGGCACACCACTAGTCACAGGCCTCCACTCGGAGAAGCAATTCTCTACTACCACTCTTTGGCTTCTTCCATTGAGCCAATATCTCATCCAATTTACCACCTCTCCATGTATACCTAGCGACTGAATTTTCCTTACTAACCTCCTATACGGGACCTTGTCAAAGGCCTGACTGAAGTCCATGTAGACAATATCCACTGCCTTCCCTTCATCCACTTTCCTGGTAACCTCCTCGAAAAATACCAATAGATTGGTCAAACATGACCTACCCCGCACAAAGCCATGTTGACTCTCCCTAATAAGTCCCTGTCTATCCAAATGCTTGTAGATTCTGTCTCTTAGTACTCTCTCCAATAACTTACCTACTACCGACGTTAACTTAATTTACTGGCCTATAATTTCCCGGATTACTTTTCGATCCTTTTTTAAACAACGGAACAACATGAGCCACTCTCCAATCCTCCAGCACCTCACCTGTAGACAGCGACATTTTAAATATTTCAGCCAGGGCCCCTGCAATTTCAACACTAGTCTTCTTCAAGGTCCGAGGGAACACTCTGTCAGGTCCCGGGGATTTATCCACTTTAATTTTCCTCAAGACAGCAAGGACCTCCTCCTTTTCGATCTGTACAGTTTCCACGATCTCACTACTTGCTTCCCTTAATTCCAGTTTCCTTAGTAAATACAGACGCAGAAAACCTATTTAAGGTCTCCCCCATTTCCTTTAGTTCCGCACATAGCCAACCACTCTGATCTTCAAGAGGACCAATTTTATCCCTTACAATCCTTTTGCTCTTAATATACCTGTAAAAGCTCTTTGGATTATCCTTCACTTTGACTGCCAAGGCAACCTCATGTCTTCTTTTAGCCCTCCTGATTTCTTTCTTAAGTATTTTCTTGCACTTTTTATACTCCTCAAGCACCTTATTTACTCCCTGCTTCCTATACATGTCATACGACTCCCTCTTCTTATTTATCAGAGTTGCAATATCCCTTGAGAACCAAGGGATATTCTCTTTGAAATAATTGCTAACGTTGCATTTGCCTTCTTTACCACAGACTCAACCTGTAAATTAACCTTCTGGGAGTTTTGCACGAGGACTGCTAAGTCCCTCTTCACCTCTGATGTTTGAACCTTTTCCCCATATAGATAATAGTCTGCACTATTGTTCTTTTATCAAAATGCATTATTGTACATTTCCCAACCCTGTATTCCATCTGCCACTTTTTTACCCATTCTCCAATTTGTCTAAGTCCTGCTACAATCACTTTGCTTCCTTAGCACTACTCACCCCTCCAGCTATCTTCGTACCATCCACAAACCTTGCTACAAAGCCATCAATTTCATTATCCAAATCATTGACAAACAATGTGAAAATTAGCAGTCCCAATACTGGCCACTGAGGAGCACCACTAGTCACTGGCAATCAACTCACTGCCTCCTGGCTGTTAGCCATTTCTCTTTTCATGCCAGTATCTTTCCTTAGTGCCATTGGATTTTATCTTGTTAAGCAGCCTCATGTGTGGCACCTTGTCAAATGCCTTCTGAAAATCCAGGTAAATGACATTTCCGCTACCTCTCCTTTGTCCACCCTGCTTGTTACTTCCTCGAATAACACACTTGTCAGGCTAGATTTCCCTTTACAGAAACCATGCTGACTTTGAATTGTTTTATCATTAGCTTCCAAGTACCCGAAACCTCTTCTATAACAATAGACTCTAGCACTTCTCTAATCACTGAAGTTAGACTAACTGATCTATAATTTTATTTCTTTTGCCTTCCTCCCTTCATGAGAGTGGAGTAACATTTGCAATCTTCTAGTCCTCTGGAACCATGCCAGAATCAAGTGATCCTTTAAAGATCATGACCGATGCATCAGTTATCTGTTCAGCAACCTCTCTCAGGACTCTTGGATGTAGTCCATCAGGTCCAGGTGACTTATCCACCTGAAGACCTTTCAGTTTGCCTAGCACTTTTTCCCTTTGTCATAGCAATGGCACTCACTCCTGCTCCCAATCACTCACAGACTTCAGGCGCATTGCTAGTGTCTTCCACAGTGAAAACAGATGCAAAGTACCCATTAAGTTCATCTGCCATTTCTTTGTCTCCCATTATTACTTCACCAGCATCACTTTCCAGTGGCCCATTATCTCTCTTTTACTCTTTATATAACTGAAAAAATATTTGGTATCCTGCTTTATATTATTGGCTAGTTTGCCTTCATATTTCATCTTTTCACTCCCTATAGCTTTTTAGTTGTTTTTTGTTGGATTTTAAAAGTTTCCCAATCATCCAACTTTCCACTTACTTTTGCTACATTATATGCCCTTTCCTTGGTTTTTATGTGGACCTTAACATCCCTTATCAGCCATGATTATCAGCCTTGTCATTTGAGAACAACTTCTTCTGTGGGACATATCTATCCTGCACCTTGTGAACTATTCCCCGAAACTTCAGCCACCTCTGTTATGCCATCATCCACGCCAGTATTCCCCTCTGATCCACCTGAGTAAGCTTCTCTCTCATGTCTCTGTAATTCCCTTTATTCCATTGTGATACTGATACATCTGACATACACCTTATTGGGCTCTCTTCCAGGAAAGGTGGGACCTGAACAGAAGGGATGGTTTGCACCTGAACTGGAGAGGGGCTAATAGTCTAGTGGGAAAGTTTGCTGATGCTTCACTGTGGGGTTTCAACTAGAGTTGCAGGGAGATGGGAACCAGAGTGTCAGAACAGATAGTGGACAGGTTGTGGAGGCAGATGTTGGTAAGACCAAGTCAGGAATCAAAAGGTTGAGCATGGTGCAACTAGTGTCCTGAGCTGCATATATTTCAATGCAAGAAGTATCGTAGGAAAGGCGGATGAGCTCAGGGCATGGATCAACACCTGGAATTACGATGTAGCCATTAGTAAGACTTGGTTGCAGGAAGGACAGGACTGGCAGCTCAGTATCCTGGGGTTCCATTCTTTTCTATGTGACAGAACGGGAGGGATTAAGGAGCTGGCATTACTCTTCAGGGAAAATATCACTGCAGTGCTCCATCAGGACAGACTGAAGAACTCAACTAGTGAGTTGTTATGGGTGGAACTGAGAAATAAGAAAGGTATGACCATGTTAATGGGGTATATTACAGACCACTCAACGGTTGATGGGATTTAGAGGAACAAATTTGTAAAGAGTTTGCAGATTGTTGCAAGAAACATAAGGTTGTCATAGCAGGTGATCTTAACTTTCCAAGTATTGACTGGGAATCCCATACGGTCAAAGGACTAGATGGGATAGAGATTGTCAAATGTGGTCAGGAAAGTTTCCATCATCAGTACATCAAAGTCCCAATGAGAGAGCGTACGATACTGGATCTGCTATTAGGGAATAAGGCAGAGCAGGTGACAGAGGTTTGTGTGAGGGAACACTTTGCAGACAGTGACAACAATGCCATTAGTTTCAAAGTAAATATGCAAAGAGATAGGTCTGGTCTGCAGGTTTAGATTCTAAATTAGAGAAAGGTCAGAAATGATCTGGCAGTGTAGATTGGGACAGGCTGTTTTCTGACAAAGGTGTACTTGGAAAGTGGGAGCCATTCAAAATCAAAATTTTGAGAGTACAAAGCTTGTATGTGCCTGTCAGAATATAAGCTAAATATAACAAGTGTAGAGAACTTCAGTTTTCAAGAGAAATTGAGGCCATGGTTAAGAGAAAAAAGGAGGTGGATAGCACGTATAGGCAAGTAGGAACAAATGAGATGCTTATAGATTACAAGAAATGCAAGAGGTAGAAATCAGGAAGGCTAAAAGTAGGCATGAAGTTGCACTAGTGAACAAGGTGAAGAGATTCTATAGATATGCTAAGAGCAGAAGGATTTCAAGGGACAAAATTGGTCCTCTAGATTGGGAATCCATATGTGGAGCCAAAACAGATGGGGAGATCGTCAATGCATTCTTTGCATCTGTATTTACTCAGGAGACAGACACAGAGTCTATAGAAGTGAGGCAAAGCGGCATCAACTTCATGGCTCCGGTACAGATTACAGAGGAGGAGGTGTTTGCTACCCTGAGGCATATCAAGATGGATAAATCCCTAGGGTCTGACCAGGTGTTCCCTATGGGAAGCCTTCCCACCATTGATATGCTCTCAGTATAATTAATTCTTTTTTTTGTATTTGCACTGTTTGTCTTGTTTACACATTGATTGCTTGTCAGGATTTGTTAGTGTGTCATTCTTAATTGATTCTATTGTACTTCTTTGTTCCACTGTGAATGCCTGCAAGTAAATGAATCTCCGAGTAGTGTTTGGTGACCTACTGTATACATACTTTGATAATAAATTTACTTTGAAGTTTGAACTTTGTAGGTGGTGAAGGCTTATAAACTACTAACAAGAGAAAATCTGCAGATGCTGAAAATCAAAGTATTACACCCAGAATGCTGGTGGAACTCAGCAGGCCAAGCAGCATCTATGGAAAAGAGTAAACAGTTGATGTTTTGGGCCAAGATCCTTCATCACTACTGGAGAAGGGTCTCGGCCCGAAACATCGACTGGTTACTCTTTTCCACAGAAGCTGCCTGGCCTATTGAGTTCCTCCAGCAGTTCGTGTTCAATTTTAACAATTTAAAATTGTTATTCATCTGACTAGAAGAGGTGATATATTAAGAGGGATGAATGAAAACAGCATAGAGGAACAAACACACAGACTCATCTGTGATGAGAGTTAAACTAATTTCTGTTTCAGTTTGCCGACTTAACATCAGAACTGGCATGATCTGACACAACCTGGAAAGGCTGGTTATCTCAAGTTGTTGAATCCAATACTGAGGGACTTGTCAGAATATAAAATGCTGTTTTCTTTCTGAATTCAAGAGACTAAGGATAGCAAGGTCAGAGTGTGAGTAAGAATTGCAGTGACAGGGAACTACTTCTTTCTTCACAGAGCTGCAACATGTTCGGTAATTGTGCCAGCAGAGTGGTTACAGATATAGTCAATTGGATTGATAGCTGGAAGCACTGACACGAAATTGTCTGAGTAGGACAAGAAGGCTGCACATCCAGAAATGAGCACAGGAGCACAATACACAATGTTATAACTCACCTTCACACTGGGTGGAAGTGATATCCATAGTAAAGTAACTCACAACAGGGCAGTTGTTAAAGTAACATTCAATGCTGCTGCATTCCTGCAGCATTTTGTGTGTGTTGCTCTGGATTTCCAGCATCTGCAAAAAGATCCTTTGGTTCTTTTCTGTCTTGCTCAGTTTTTCTGCGATCTTGAGTAGGTAGGGTATTCCTCAGTTTATGAATTCTCATGATAACATTGTTGACTGGTTTGTGATAATGTCTTTGATTGATACGGTACATTGACTTTTTTTGTTACTCTCTACGCAGAGGAATACACAATGATAAAATGTCCATAAAGCATTCCACACAACTCTTAACATTTATAAAATTCTATTTAATGTGACTTTTTATCAATTGTATCCCTCTTGTAAATTGGAGGGAGGAGAAGATGGCGGCGCACCTGCGCGTGCGCAGCCCTCCAGTGAAAAATTATATCGTATCTGTTAAATAGGGGCCGTGGACAATTCTGATTTGATGGAGAATGGACGTGAAAGCACAGAGGAACATCTGAAGAAATTTCTGAAACGCTCGTTCGCTGCTGTCATTACTGCATGGTCGGGAATCTTTCAGAGGGTAGGCCTCAAAATCCCCGGCCTTGCCTGCTTTTGGCAACTGAGAAGGAGGTCGAATCATTCGGACAGAGATGGCGCTCAGTACTCGGTGTCGGAGAGCTGATCAGAGCTCGAAGTTTTTGGATGACTCAGAGTTGGATTGTGGTCAGCCTGGCAGGGAGAGTTTTTCTTCCTTCTCCCGTCTGCATGAGATGTGGGACATTTCAGAGACTTTGAACTTTACTGTGCTCATGGACTTCTTCATCAAGTTATGGTATTGTTGCACTGTTGTAACTATATGTTATAATTATGTGGTTTTGTCAGTTTTTTCAGTCTTGGTCTGTCCTGTGTTTTGTGATATCACACTGGAGGAAATATTGTATCATTTCTTAATGCATGCATTGCCAAATGACAATAAAAGAGGACTACGTGTCTTCATAATCTAATCTAAATTGAGGAAGGCTCTACACAGCATAATGATCCCATGATATACATAGGTCCAAACTTTCCAACTCAATATTCTAGCTCTGGACTAGCTCAAATGAATGAGGAAATTCATTTCAATTGATTGAAATAATGATAGTTAGTCTTCCTTTACATTGATTTATAATAACAGAAAAAAAGCTCAGTGGTAGAATATCTGACTGCAGATCAACAGGTTCCCTGTTCAAAGCTGGGTGCCCCCATCTACGAATTCTATCTCAGAATCAGAATCAGGTTTATTATCACCAGCATGTGACGTGAAATTTGTTAACTTAGCAGCAGCAGCAGTTTAATGCAATACATAATATAGCAAAGAGAGAAAAATAATATTAATAATAATAATAAATAAAATAAAAGATAATAAATAAACAAGTAAATCAATTACGTATATTGAATAGATTATTAAAAAATGTGCAAAAACAGAACACTGTATATTAAAAAAAGTGAGATAATGTCCAAAGCTTCAAATTCCATTTTAGGAGGGGAAGAAGCTGTTCCTGAATCGTTGAGTGTGTGCCTTCAGGCTTCTGTATCTCCTACTTGATGGTAACAGTGAGAAAAGGGCATGTCCTGGGTGCTGGAGGTCTTTAATAAAGGACGCTGCCTTTCTGAGAAACCACTCCCTAAAGATGTCCTGGGTACTTTGTAGGCTAGTGCCCAAGATGGAGCTGACTAGATTTACAACCTTCTGCAGCTTCTTTCAGTCCTGCGCAGTAGCCCCTCCATACCAGACAGTGATGCAGCCTGTCAGAATGCTCTCCACAGTACAACTATAGAAATTTTTGAGTGTATTTGTTGACATGCTAAATCACTTCAAACTCGTAATAAAGTATAGCTGCTGTCTTGTCTTCTTTATGACTACATCAATATGTTGGGACCAGGTTAGATCCTCAGAGATCTTGACACCCAGGAACTTGGTTCTATCTTTTCAAAACTTTAAATTACTCATTCTGTTTTGTTCAACATATCAAGGGTAGCCTCTCAGAGCTAGAACCTACTAGTCCTGGCAACTTTCCATTTTAACTCCTCCCCTATCATTCATGTGGCGACCAGGACTGTACACAATGCACAAATTGTGGCATCACCTATATTTTATTTGGTTGAATTGTGACTATTGCGTTCTCGTATGCCATATCTTAGTCAATAAAGACGAGTATTCTGGATGCCATGGTAACCTGTCACTAATTTTCAGGGTCAATGCACACCAAGATCCCTCTCTTCTTCTAATTTTCTTGATCAATGTAAACAAGTTGCATCTATAACATTGATTTAAGTTATTTTATATCTTATTTTATTTAGAGATACAGTGTGGTACAGGCCCTTCTGACCCATCAACCCCTGATTTAACCCTGATCACAGGACAATTTACAATGACCAATTAACCTACTAACTTGTACACCTTTGAACTGTGGGAGGAAGCCAAAGCACCCGGAGAAAACCCACACATTCCATGGGAAGGACATACAAACTCCTTACAGAGGACACTGGAATTGAACTCTTAACTCTGAGCTATAATATCATCACGTTAATTGTTCTGCTACAGTGGCACCAATAAAGAAAACATTTCAGACAATACTTTATTTTACAAGCATGTTTCACTCTCTCTTCGCATAATCAGTGAAACTCTCCAATACTACTGGACTCATACACGTGAAGGATATCAAGCTGAATTATACAGAGAGGGAGAATGGCTGATGAATGTTATCAGTTTGAATGCTCAGAACTCTTTGTTTCTGTGAAATTCTGATTAATTTATCTCCAAGTTAGAAATTTCCTAAGTACTATACTCTCTTCCTTTCCAACATTACCTCCTACATATATTTTAGATACTATAATTAACCTCAATCCATGTCAGAAAGGTGTAACGGCAATTACTTATAATACTATTATGAAACTTAGGAAAGCTCCATCCGATAAGATTAGGTCAGATTGGGAACAGGAATTGGGCTTTATTATTTCAGTGGATGACTGGGCGCATATTTTACAACTAGTCAACACTTCCTCTATCTGTTCTAAACACTCCCTAATTCAATTTAAAGTTGTCCATAGAGCACATATGTCCAAAGATAAATTAGCTCATTTTTATTTTCATATTAATCCTCTTTGTGACAGATGTCATGGGGAGATAGCCTCCTTAACTCATATGTTTTGGTCCTGTCCTACTCTGGAAACTTTTTGGAAAGACATTTTTAATATTATTTCAAAGGTATTGAATAGATATCTCTCCCCATCCTATTACTGCTATCTTTGGATTAACTAAAATTTCCAGTAATCTTTCTCCTTCAGCCCGTAGAATGATTGCATTTCTTACTTTAATGGCGAAAAGATGTATTTTACAACATTGGAAGGAGACTAATGTTCCAACTATGTTCTTTTGGTTTTCCCAGACGATACTATGTTTAAATTTGAAGAAAATTAGAAGTAATCTTTATGATTCTTCAGCTAAATTTGAATAGACCTGTAGATCTTTTATTCAACATTTTCATTTAATGTAATTTTTTTTCTCTTTCTGTCCATATTTACATTCCCTTCTTGCTTTTTAACTGTTTTTAATGGAGGTTGGGTTTGAGGATGTGATTGTTTTAAGTTGTTTAACTCTACTTGATTCCTAGTTAGCCCATTGCTTTGCTTTGCTTTTTAGATTAGTTGCACGGTGGCTTTTTTTTGTTTTTTTTTGTTTTTTTTCTTTTCCTTATTGATATGTATGAAAATTAGTATACTATTATATTACTTTGTTATTTTACATCTAAACTGCACTGTTTGTACTAATTTTTTTTGTGTATTAATATCTCTTGTAAAGTTATATTGCAACAGTGTATTAGTGCCTATATGGTTTACCTTTTGTGTACTAATTCAATAAAAAGATTTAAAAAGAAAGAAAGAAAGAAATTCTGATTAATTTTTCTGGCCTAAGGGAAAAATTCACTTTGCAGAGGATCCCAGCAACAAGTAGACTCAAAAGCAGAGAATTTTTTTCTTTTTAACCTATTAAATGGGGTTATGCTTTTGACCTAGAGACAAATCAGGAAGTACCAATGAAAAAAGCACCATTACTTAAAGAATTCATGACTGTGGATTTATCGTCTTTAGAGCAGGCTTCTTCTACAGAGGTTGAGTGGGACTACAACTAAAAGTCAGGGTTAAGGGTGAAAGGTGAAATGCTTAAGGGGAACATGAGGGGAAACTTCTTCATTCAGAGGGTCGTGAGACTGTAGAATGAACTGCTAGAACAAGTGGTGCATGCAAGCTCAATTTCAATGTTTAAGAGAAGTTTGAATAGGTACGTGGATGGGAGAGATATGGAGGGCTATGGTCTGGCTGTAGGTTGATGGGAATAGGCATTTTATAAATGGTTTGATACAGACTAAACTACTATGACTCTAGAAATAGTAGAAGGTGACCCACACATTCACCGACAGCTGTGGAGACCGGATATGGTTTGCATACACTGCCCATTGTTAAAGTGATAGGCTTCCACACACAGAGTAATTAATGGATTAAAGATCAATTTTATGTATTACATGTACATCAAAACATATAGTGAAATGCATCTTTTGTGTCAATGACCAACACACCCAGTGTTGCCACGCTTCCAACACCATTATGCCATCATGCCTACAACTTATGAATCCAAATCCTAACCTGTATGTCATTGGAACATGGGAGGAAACCGGAGCACCCGAAGGAAACCCATGTGGTGACAGAGAGAAAGTACAAATTCCTTGAAGACAGCAACAGAATTGAACCTGGATTGTTGGCGCTGTAATAGTGTTACATAGGTTATTCAGCTGGTTGGCATTATATGTACAGTGAACAACACTTCAGATTAGTAACATGGAACATAGAATATAGAACACAGAACAGAACAGTACTATACAGTACAGAAGGCCTTTGGCTCACAATGCTGCACAGACCTTTCAACATACTCCAAGATCAATTTAGCTCTTCACTTCCACATTGTATTTTTCTTACATCCACGTGCCTATTTAAGAGTCCCTTAAACGTTGTAATTGTATCAGCCTCTACCACCACCCCCAGCAGAGTGTTCCACACATCTACGATTCTCTGCATAAAAACCCTACCTCTGACATCTTGGCTAACCTTAAAAAGATGTCCTTTGGTATTATCCATTGCTGCCCGGGGAAGAAGGCACTAGCTGTCCACTCTATCTCATAGTAACCTGTCCTTCTTGAAATATTAACTCTCTCTTTTTCTTTGCTGCCCAACTTGCTGAGTATTTTCAGTACTTCCTGTTTCTACTTACGGGTCTATCAGTACAGCTCATTTGAAACTCCTGCATAAGGCATTATAACTCCAGTCCATCTCACTTGGGATACTTCCCAAGTCAGTAAGATGCTGCAGTCCTGACCTGATTTTCTTGTTTGAATTCCATTATTTTTCCAATGTCTTGAGCCACACTTGAGTCCTTTTTTTTTACTTTTCTCTTTGCAAAATCATATGGAGCTGTCAGGCATCTTATACCCTTACTGAGTACTTCAAGTAGCATCTGTTCTCACATTAATTGAAAATATATAACACATTTATCAGCTGTTGTAAAGACTTGACAAAGTGCCTTTAGCTAAAAAAGAAAAAAATGGGTTAACATATGAAGCAGGTCTCTTTGTTAACCAGGACTTTGTTTCTCCTGTGTTTCTGATACTGTGTTAATATATGATTTGCTTGACAAAGATAGGTGGAGGGGCAGGTAGTATTGAGAAAGCAGGGAGGCTACAGAAGGACTTAGACAGATTCGGAGAATGGGCAAAGAAGTGTCAGAGTGAATATAGTGTTGGGAAGTGTATGGTCATGCACTTAGGTAGAAGGAATAAAAGAGTCGACAATTTTCTAAATGGAGAGAAAATTCAAAAATATGAGGTGCAAAAGTACTTGGGAATCCTTGTGCAGGATTCCCTAAAAGTTAACTTGTAGGTTGAGTCAGTAGTGAGGAAGGCAAATACAATGTTAGCGTTCATTTCAAGAGGACAGGAGTATCAAAGCAAGGATGTAATGCTGAGACTTTATAAGGCATTGGTAAAGCCTTACTTAGAGTACTGTGAGTAGTTTTTTGCCCCTTATCTAAGAAAAGATGTGTTGCCATTGGAGAGGGTTCAAAGGAGGTTGTCATAAAACCATATGTGGAGCCTTTGATGTCTCTGGGCCTGTACTCACTGGAATTTAGAAGAATGAGGGAGGAATCTCATTGAAAACTATTGAATATTGAAAGGTCTTGATAGAGTGGATGTGGAGAGGATGTTTCCTATGGTGGGAAAATCAAGGACCAAAGGTAACAACCTCAGAATAGAGGAACGTCCATTTAGAATGGAGAAGAGGAGGAATTTCTTTAGCCAGTGGGTGGTGAATCTATGGAATTCATTGCCTCAGGTGGCTGTGGAGGCCAGGTCATTGAGTGTATTTAAAGTGGAGGTTGATAGATTTTTGATGTTGTGAAAGAGTGTGAAAGTTTACAGGGAGAAGGCCAGAGAATGGATTGAGAGAGAAATGGATCAGTCATGATCAAATGATGGAGCAGACTCAATGAGCCAAATGGCCTAATCATGCTCCATTGTCTTATAACATCTATCACACTCCTTAGATGTCCTGAAGTACTTTCACAGGCAATAACTTGCTTTGAGATGTAATCACCTGAGCTGTGCAAGGAAATTTGGCAGTAACTGTGCATGATAAGGTTCCACAACCAGCAGGGAGATTAATACATAGAACATAGAAATTTACAGCACATTACAGGCACGTTGGCCCACAATGTTGTACCAACCATGTAACCTACTCTAGAGACTGCTTAGAATTTCCCAAGCGTATAGCCCTCTATTTTCCTAAGCTCCATGTACAGTACCTCTCTAAGAGGCTCTTAAAGGACTTTATTGTATCAGCTTCCACCATCACCAGAAGTGAATAGATCACTGGTGTTGATCTCTTTTCATATTGTATTATATGCTGCTCAGGATCTGAAAGGTAATTCTTGAAATCTGGAAAATCTTGAAATAGGCGGGAGGAGAGAGAGCAGCGTGCCGCACGTGCTCAAAACTCCGGTGAAAAATGATATCTTATCCGTTAAATAGGGGCCGTGGACAATTCTGATTTGATGGAGATGGATGTGAAAGCACAGAGGAACATCTGGAAAAATTTCTGAAACGCTCGTTCGCTGCTGTTGTTACTGCACGGTCGGGAATCTTTCGGAGGGAAGGCCTCAAAATCCCTGGCTTTGCCTGCTGTTGGCAACCGAGATAGAGGTCAAATCGTTCGGATAGAGATGGCACTCAGTAGTCGGTGTCGGAGAGCTGACCAGAGCTCAAAGTTTTCGGATGACTCAGAGTCGGACCGTGGTTGGGTATGGCAGGGAGAGTTTTTCTTCCTTCTCCCATCTGCGTGAGATGTGGGACATTTGAGAGACTTTGAACTTTACTGTGCTCATGGACTTCTTCATCAAGTTATGGTATTGTTGCACTGTTGTAACTATATGTTATAATTATGTGGTTTTGTTAGTTTTTTTCAGTCTTGGTCTGTCCTGTGTTTTGTGATATCACACCGGAGGAAATATTGTATAATTTCTTAATGCATGCATTACTAAATGTCATTAAAAGAGGACTGCGTGTCTTCTTCATAATCTAATCTTTTATATCCACATGGAAAAGCTGAAACTGCTTATGGACTCTCTCTATGCTTCTTGCTGCCTCTTGACCTCGCAATCTACTTTGTTATGATACTGTACCTTATTGTCTGACTACACTGCATCTTCTCTGCAACACACACAAAATGCTGGTGGAATGCAGCAGGCTAGACAGCATTCATAGGAAGAAGCACAGTTGACGTTTCGTCAGGACGAATTTCCAGCATCTACAGATTTCCTCGTGTCTGCATCTTCTCTGTAGCTTTTACACTTTATTCCACTTTGTTATTGTTTTACCTTATTCTACCTCAATGCACCGTGTATTAATCTGTATGAACAGTGTGTAAGACAACTCTTTCACTATATCTCATTATGTGTGATACGAATAAACTAATTCCAATTCTAAACCAAGTTTCAATCCAGATCACTGGTAGGTTAGCTGATGAGAGCCAGAACATGATTTGGACTGCTGGTTTAGACCATAAAGCTTTAAGGTTAGCCAAAGGAATTCATGTGTCCCTCTACTTTTGATTGCTACCCAATGATGCATGCCAGAAAGTGGTTTGTGAGTGTTTGCATGTGTCTATTCACACACAGGTTATTGGAAAAGAGCTTTGGTGCATTGGCTTTCATCATTGACAAGCCTGTCATGCATGAAGACATGCATCAAAAGACGTGCATCAAAACATGCATGACGAATAAGAAAAAGGAGAGAGGTCAATTAGTCCCTCATGCCTAGCCCATTGTTTTGGCTGATTCAGTCTTTGCCCATATTTCCTGATTCCCTTACAGTTTAAATGAATATCAGTCTTCTACGTCAGCACCAGGTGGTGATGTAGGGACAGTGAGTGAGCTCTTATAGCTTCTGTTAGATGCTGCCCACACTGCTGCATTGGGCTGGAGTTGGGAGCTAACTCCATGTTAGTTTTCACTTCTTCCATCTCTTTGTTGTTGGTGTCACATAACTTTGGTATCTTGTCATATGCTCTAACAGCCAGCCTTGCTCTCTGTTGGGATCCTCCAATGTGCTTTGGAGTAGACTATATGATTTCTGCTCCTGTAAGTGGCTCAATATAAGTATAGAGTCATTGTTCTTAATGGCTGAAGCAATAGTTTTCTCTCAATCAGCATCATTAAATAAAACTCACCAAGACTCCTTAGGTAGCAACTTCCACATACATAACCTCTACCAACTAAGAGGACAAAGGAATATCACTACCTGGAAATTGCTCTCTAAGCCACACACCACCCTGACTTGGAAATGTATCATTATTCCTTCACTGTCATTGAGTCAAAATCCCTAAACTCTCTCCTTAACATTATTGTGGGTGTACCCACATCTCAAGGATAGCAATGATTCAAGAAGGCACCATGACTTCTCAATCAGGGATGGACAAGTAAATACAGGCTCAACCACACATTCAATATCCTTGAATGAATATAAAATAAATAACATCCTCACTGTCACACTACTTATTGTGGGAGTTTGCGAAGTATAACTTAGTTGTGTTTACATAATGCAGTTATATAATGCAGAAGTTTTATAGTGCAGATAAAAATCTGCCCATCCCTACCCTTATCCCCTTTCTAGATTTGAGATTCAAGCTTCAAGTTTATTTATCACATGTACATTGAAACATTAACAACCCACACACCTGAGAGTGTGTTGGGGGCAGCCCGCAAGTGTCTCTATATACTCTTGTGCAAACATAGCGTGCCTATAATGTTCGGCAGAACAACACAATACATACCTTTTGCAGGGTTGTGGGAGAGACATTTTACATTAATTAATCAGGGCATCAAAGTTTATGGGAAGAAGGCAGGAGAATGTGGTTGATAGGGATAATAAATTAGCCATGATGGAATGGCGGAGTAGACTTGATGGGTCAAATGCCTAATTCTGATCTATGTCTTATGGTCTTTAGCTTCCTGCCATTCATCAGCTCTTTGAGTCGGTCAGTTTTCTCCCAGTGTTTTCCCTTTTGCTTTTGCATTGTCATGGGTTTTTAGATTTAGGTCCCAGCTGTGAGATCATTCACGATAGTTTGTTCCTGATACTTTTTTCAAACACACCACTGAAAGTCACTCTCTCCTGGCTTTCCACTCATCTTTCATCCTCTGTGAATGAGGGTAGAGAGTGGTGTGAAGTTGAATTGTCAAAACAGTCAGGTATCTCCTGCAGCTTACTCTAGCTCTGGGAGAGAGCTGTCTGAAAAAACAACTGCAGATTTTTTTTGAAACTGTTTTTTGAAAACTTGTTATCTCTGTTATGCAGTCGGCATGAAAGACAATGTGCACCTTTCATGTGGCAGAAATATTCTTTATCACATCTCATATTAAATAGCCTCAAGATTTTCTTTGTTTTCAGTAAATCTATTCTCTCCCTTCTTTCCAACCTCTTGGCAAAAGACCTAATCTCAGCCTTGGTCTTCTGCCCAGTTACCTAGATCCTTCTCTGAGAATCATCTCCTTGTCATGGTGAAGAGGCTTGCTTCTACCTGAGATTCAAAGAGTGGTACTGTCTGGAGTTTTATCTCCTGGTAGTACCTATGGTGGTAAGTTCAAGTAGGTCAAGGTTCCAGATAAAGAGAGATCAAACCAAAAGATGACACATTACCATGGCAGTGAAGGTGGAGGAAGGATCCAGCAGTGAAGGGTCCCCAATCTTCTTCAATTTCATGACACTGGACCCTGACCCCAATCTGCATCCCCACATTAAACAAAGTCACACATGGGCATTCTTCATTGAGGAATAACCCTTTAGGAGAATATTATACTTGGTTCAAGTGATCACACTGCCAAGAAGATCACAGCTGAGTGTAATCAGGGTCAAAGTGGAGTGTATTGTCATATGCATGTGTTCATATATGTACAGGTAGAATGAGAAACTTACTTTCAGCATTAGATTTACAACATACACAAAAATTGAGACATAAATTATGCACAATTTTTATAACAAAGAGCACATAGAACATAGAACATAGGACAGTACAGCACAGTATAGGTCCTTTGACCGATGATATTTTGTCAACCTTTTAAACTATTCCAAGTTATGCTATCCTCACACATAGCCCTCTATTTCTCTATCACTTTGTGCCTAAGACTCTCTTGTTTCCTTAATGTATCTGCCTTTACTTCCACCCCAGCTGCACATTCCATGCTCCCACCACTCTCTATTAATACCCCTTGTACTTTCCTCTAGTCACCTTAGTATTATACCCAGCCATATTAGCCATTTCCACTCTGAGAAAAAGTCTCTGGATACCCACCCTTTCTAGGTCTCTGTGATGTAACTTCTCATCTTCTTTTGCTCCAAAGAGAAAAGCCCTAGCTCACTCAACCTATCCTCCTAAAACATCGTCTTTAATCCAGGCAACATACTTGTAAATCTGCTCCTTACCTATAACGGACTAAGTTGCGTCCATAACTCTCTGCAACTTTTCGTGGCCTTGGGAGAAATTACTTCACTCAGAGGGTGGTTGACTCTATTACCTGGTGGGCTACGGAGAGTCAGGCACTGAGTTAATTCAAATCAGAAATCAACAGGTTTCTGGATACTGGGGAGCTTGACAGCTTTGCAAGAGTGCAGGAAAATGGCACTGAGGTAGAAGATTAGTGATGATGTTGATGAATGGCAGAGCAGTCTTGATAGGCCAGGTAGCCTACTTCTGCTCTTTATCACTTTGCTTAATGGTCTGCCTAGGGCTATTAGGGAGAATGGGTAGACTCTGTTCAAAGTTCAAAGTCAACTTATTGTTAAAGTACATATATGTTACTACATACAATCCTGAGATTCATTTTGTGTGGGAATTTATCAGATTGTGCTTTTGTGTGTGTTACTCTGGATTTCCAGCATCTGCAGAATTTCTTGTGTTTATGGTTTTCTGCTCCACTGTGGAGTTTCTTTGAGGAATTCCTACACTGAAAGAGTTTAAATCTTCACTTTGATAGGAGTTCAGAGAGATGCCCCCCACCCACCCATGATTTCTGCTGCTCTCTGACTTGCAACCATGTATCTTTCCTGGGAATCTGTCTCCAGGTCAATTTTGTTCACCATGGCTTCTCACATGGCTTCACCTATCACCTTCAGCTATTGCTCCTTCTCTTCCCTCCACCTTCTTATTCTGGGTTCTTCCCCTTTATGGGTAAGGGTGATGAACTTAGAACGTGGATCAGTATATGGAACTATGATGTTGTGGCCATTACAGAAACTTGGTTGAGAGAGGGACAGGAATGGGTGGTTAATGTACCAGGTTTTTGAAGTTTTGGAAAAGATAGAGGAGGAGGTAAAAGGAAAAGTACATAAAGCTTTGAAAGTTAGGATCAAATGAAGCACATGAGGATTATAAAGAAGCCAGAAAAGAAGTAAAGAAGGGAATTAGGAAAGCCAGGAAGGGCCATGAAAAGTCCTTGGCAAGTAAGATTAAGGTGAATCTCAAGGCATTCTATACATACATCAAGAGTAAAAGGATAACTAGGGAGAGGGTGAGACTGTGGCGACCCACTTTCTGGCACCCACGAACCGTCTCACGAAACAGCGTGCGCAGGCAGAAGGCCAGCCCCAAAAAGGGTGCCAAGCCATCTTCACCAGCAGGGGGAAAATCCCGCACGCAGAAAGGGTCTGGGAATATGCATTCCCCACAGTAGTCCCGCCCAGGGAGGGCAGGAACGGGAAGGCTTTAAAGCGGGCCGCGAAGTTTGAATAAATCTCTTTCATCGCAACTCTAACTCACCGACTCCGTGTGGTTATTCTAGCGCTGTGTGTAGCACACCGCTACAATTGGTGACCCCGACGGCCCAAACGATAGTTGGACCAGAGATGACCGACGCTGCATCTGTTCACGCAGTTTCGTTAAAACTGCCAAGCTTCTGGACGCTGCGATCTCATTTATGGTTCGAACAAGCAGAAGCACAACTCCACATTCGGCAGATAACCTCGGAGTCCACTCGCTACTACTACGTGCTGAGCTCCCTCGACCAGGAGACTGCTGCACAAGTTGAGGAGTTTATACAGTTGCCCCTGGAGGACGGCAAATACATAGCATTCAAAGCCCTTCTCATAAGGACTTTCGGACTCTCACGGCGCGAACGAGCACGCCGCTTAATGCACCTGGATGGTTTGGGAGACAGGCCGCCGTCAGCATTAATGAACGAGATGCTGGCCCTGGCTGAAGGACACAAACCCTGCCTCATGTTTGAGCAGGCGTTCCTCGAGCAACTGCCCGAGGACATATGCCTGCTGCTGTCCGACGCAGATTTTAGCAACCCCCGGGAGGTGGTGGCCTGAGCAGATGTGCTGTGGAATGCCAGGAAAGAGAGAGGGGCATCCGTCACACAGATCACCAAGCCGCGTGCCCAACGACAGACCAGACCGGGCCCGGCAGCAGAGCCTACAAAACCCGGCGACGGAAGTAAATAGCCCAACGAACAATGGTGTTTCTACCACCAGCGGTGGGGCACGGAGGCCCGCCGCTGCAGACCGCCCTGCAAATTCCCAGGAAACGCCAGGGCCAGCCGCCGCTGATGGCTACGGCGGCTGGCCATCAGGACAGCCTCCTGTACGTCTGGGACAAGCAGTCGGGACGCTGCTTTTTGGTCGACACCGGAGCGGAGATCAGCGTCTTACCTCCAACGAGTTACGACACCCGCAACAGAGAACCGGGACCCACCCTGAGGGCCGCAAATGGCAGCATAATACGAACCTACGGCGCCCGCACGGTGCGGCTACAGTTCAGCTCCAGCCGGTTCACGTGGGACTTCACACTGGCCGCCGTGGCCCAACCACTCCTGGGGGTGGATTTTCCGCGAGCCCACAGCCTGCTGGTCGACCTGCAAGGGAAGTGACTAGTCCACGCCAAGACTTTTCAAACGTTCTCCTTGGGTGAAGCGAAGTTGCCAGCCCCACACCTGGACTCCATCACGCTGTCCGATGATGAATTCACCAGGGTCCTGGCAGATTTCCCATCAGTACTGACACCGCAGTTCACGGCAGCCATGCCCAGACACGGAGTACAGCACCACATCCTGACCCAGGGACCACCCCTCCACGCCCGTGCTCGAAGGCTTCCCCCGGACAAGCTCCGACTGGCGAAGGAGGAGTTCAAGAAGATGGAGGAATTAGGGATCATACGACGGTCCGACAGCCCATGGGCCTCCCCCCTTCACATGGTGCCCAAGGCAACGGGGGGCTGGAGACCATGTGGCGACTACCGTAGGCTGAACGAGGCTACAACGCCAGACCGCTACCCTGTGCCACACATTCAAGACTTTGCAGCAAACCTACACGGCGCAAGGATCTTTTCCAAGGTAGACCTCGTCCAGGGATACCATCAAATCCCGGTTCATCCGTACGACATCCCCAAAACAGCACTCATCACCCCGTTCGGACTTTTCGAATTCCTCCGAATGCCGTTTGGTCTAAAGAATGCCGCACAGACTTTCCAGCGGCTAATGGACATGGTGGGACGCGACCTGGACTTTGCATTCATCTATTTGGACGACATCCTCATAGCCAGCAGTAGTCGGCAGGAGCATCTGTCCCACCTCCGCCAGCTCTACTCCCGCCTGAGTGAATTCGGCCTTACAATCAATCCAGCCAAATGCCAGTTCGGACTCGACACCATCGACTTCCTGGGCCACAGGATTACTAAAGACGGGGCAACCCCGCTGCCCGCCAAGGTAGACGCGGTCCGCCACTTCCCCCGACCCAACACAATCAAAGGCTTGCAGGAATTCGTGGGTATGGTGAATTTCTACCACCGTTTCCTCCCCTCAGCAGCCCGAACCATGCGCCCCTTGTTCACTCTAATGTCGGGTAAGGGCAAGGACATTACCTGGAACGAAGAGGCCGCAACCGCTTTCGTTAAAACCAAAGAAGCCTTGGCAAACGCCGCGATGCTAGTGCACCCCAGAACGTACGTTCCTACTGCCCTCACGGTGGACGCATCCAACACAGCAGTCGGTGGGGTGCTGGAGCAACTCATCGAGGGTCGCTGGCAACCCCTGGCGTTCTTCAGCAAACACCTACGACCACCTGAACTCAAATACAGTGCTTTTGACCGGGAGCTATTGGCACTATACCTGGCAATCTGGCATTTCAGGTACTTCTTAGAAGGTAGGCCCTTCACCACGTTCACAGACCACAAATCGCTTACCTTTGCGTTCACTAAGGTGTCCTACCCCTGGTCGTCCCGCCAGCAGCGACATCTGTCCTACATCTCCGAGTACACGACGGACATCCGGCATGTCTCAGGAAAGGACAACGACATGGCGGACGCACTTTCCAGACCTACCATACAGATCCTGTCCCAGGGGCTGGACTATGCAGCGCTGGCAGAGGCACAGCAGGCAGATGCTGAGATCCCCAGTTACAGGACTGCAGTCTCCGGTTTACAGCTCCAAGACCTCCCCGTAGGCCCAGGTGAGAGGACCCTACTATGTGACGTAGCTACTGGCCAACCCCGCCCCGTCGTCCCAGCAGCCTGGTGCCGGCGGGTTTTCGAGTCCATTCACAACTTAGCGCACCCCTCCATCAGGACAACCGTCCGGCTGGTCTCCAACAGGTTCGTATGGCATGGACTGCGTAAGCAGGTCAGTGAATGGGCCAAAACGTGCATGCAGTGCCAAACGGCCAAGGTGCAGCGGCACACCAAGGCTCCGGCGCAGCAGTTCGAACCCACCCGCCGGAGGTTCGATCACATCCATGTGGATACGTGGGGCCCCTGCCAGTGTCGCGAGGAGCGCGGTACCTCCTAACTATGATAGACCGGTTCACCAGATGGCCAGAGGCAGTCCCGCTCACCGACACCACCTCCGAATCCTCTGCCCGAGCACTGATCGCAACCTGGGTAGCACGCTTTGGGGTACCGGCCCACATTACCTCTGACAGGGGCACCCAGTTCACCTCCAGCCTGTGGTCCACTATGGCCAGACTTTTAGGGACACAGCTACACCACACAACTGCCTACCACCCACAGTCGAACGGACTAGTGGAGCGCTTCCACCGTCACCTGAAATCGGCTCTCATGGCCCGCCTGGAGGGGCATAACTGGGTGGACGAACTTCCCTGGGTCCTGCTCGGAATCCGCATGGCGCCCAAAGAGGATCTACACACCTCGTCGGCCGAGTTGGTGTACGGCACGCCCCTGGTGGTCCCAGGAGAGTTCATAACAGCCCCAAGGGGGCAAGAGGAAGAACCCACAGCAGTCCTGGACAGACTACGGGAGAGGCTCGGTAACCTGGCCCCCGTACCTGCTTCACAGCATGGACAGAGCCCGACCTGCGTACCCAAAGACCTGCAGAACTGTAAGTTTCTTTTTGTACGACGGGGCGGACACCAGGCACCGCTACAGCGGCCCTACGAGGGGCCGTTTAAGGTGATCAGGAACAACGGGTCCACGTTCATGCTGGACATTGGGGGGAGAGAGGAGGTTTTCACGGTGGACCGACTCAAACCGGCCTATGTGGACTTGGCGCAACCGGTCCAGGCTCAGGCACTGCGGTGCAGGGGCAGACCTCCCAAACAGAGGCCGATCCAGACTGTGGACATTGGGGGACGTATCGCCGGTTCTGGGGGGGGGGGTTATGTGGCGACCCACTTTCTGGCACCCACGAACCGGCTCACGAAACAGCGCGCGCAGGCAGAGGGCCGGCCACAAAAAAGGGCACCAGGCCATCTTCACCAGCAGGTGGAAAATCTCGCGCGCAGAAAGGATCTGGGAATATGCATTCCCCACCGCAGTCCCGCCCAGGGAAGGCGGGAATGGGAAGGCTTTAAAGCGGGCCGCGAAGTTTGAATAAATCTCTTTCATCGCAACTCTAACTCACCGACTCCGTGTGGTTATTCTAGCGCTGTGTGTAGCACATCGCTACAAGACCACTCAAGAATAAAGGGTAACATTTGCTTGGATACAAAGAATGTGAGTAAGGTACTTGAGTACTTGGGCCCTTGACTAGTATCTTTGAGTCCACTCTAGCAAGTGACTAATATTGTACCTCTATTTAAGAAGGGAACAAGAGAAAATCCTGATAACTATAGACTGGTAAGTCTCACATCAGTTGTAGGGAAATTGCTGGAGAAAATTCTTAGGAATAGGATATATGAGCATTTGGAAACCCATGGCCTAATTAGTGAGTGACAGCATGGCTTTGTGCATGGCTGGTCATGTCTTACCAGTTTGATTGAGTTTTTGACAAGGTGACGAGAGAGATCAATGAGGGTAGGGCAGATGTCGACATGGATTTTAGTAAGGTGTTTGATTAAGTCCCTCATGGGAAACTAATCCAGAAGATTAAGATGCCTGGGATCTGTGGTGAATGGTTGAATTGGATCACGGAGAAAGCAGAGGGTAGTGGTTGAAGAGACTTATTCCAGTTGGAGGTCTGTAATTGGTGGTGTTCTGTGCTGAGACCTCTGCTGTTTGTAAAGTATATAAATATCTGGATGAAAATGTAGATGGGTGGATTAGTCAGTTTGTGAATGATACCAAGACTGGTGGAGTTGTGGACAGTGTAGAAGACTGGCAAAGAATACAGCACAATATAGATCAGTTGCAGATATGGGCAGAGAAATGGCAGATGGAGCTTAACCCAGAAAAGTGCAAACTGCTTCACCTTGGTAGGGCAAATGCAAGGGGACAGTGAACTGTTAGGGGCAAGATCCTTAACTGTGTTGCTGAGCAGAGAGATCTTGAGTTCCAGGCTCAAAGCTCCTTGAAAATGGTTACACAGGTCAATAAGGTGGTTAAGAAGGCTTATGGAATGTTTGATTTTATTAGTCGAGGGATTCAGTTCAAAAGTCGGGAGGTTATGTTGCAACTTTATAAAATTCTAGTTAAGCCACATCTGGAGTATTGCATACAGTTTTGCTCATCCCTCTATAGGAAGGATGTTGAGGCTTTGGAGAAGGCGCAGAAGAGGTTTACCAGGATGCTGCCTAGTTTAGAGAGCATGTGCTATGACGAGAGGCTGGATAAATGTGGGCTGTTTTCTCTGGAACGCCGGAGGCTCTTTGGAGATCTGATAGGCATTGATAGAATGGATAGAGAGTTATCTGTTTCCCAGGGTTGAAATGCAGAGATGGTAGGTTCAAGGGAGAGGTGAGGGGTAAGTTTTTCACTCAGAGAGTTAGATCACAGGAATATGCCACCTGGTATGGTGGTAGAGGCAAGTACTCTGCTCCTTGGAGGCTTTTAAGAGACGTTTGGATAGGGGCATGGATGTAAGGAAGATGGAAGGATATGGACATGGTGTAGGTAGGAGGGTGTTTTAGATGTGCTTTTTAGCTGGTTTGGCACAACTGCATTCCCATGCTGTCCTGTTATATGTTTCTATGTTTATTCCTGTTCATAGATGCTGCCTGATCTGCTGAGTTCCTCCAGCATTTTGTGTGTGTGTTACTCTGGATTTCCAGCATCTGCAGGATCTCTTGAATTTAGAAAGGCACAATGTTTTTGCATGCCTCTAGGCCTCAGAACAGGAACATGAGATGTTGTTAAATGATGGTGATTGATTGCCCTGTCTGTACCATCTTTGAATTCTCCTTTGACAACCATGGTTAACTTTCCAACACTTGTTTTGCATGCAAAGGTAACTGAAGCTTTGCAAGCACATGCATTAGGGAAGAAGGGAAAGATTTAACTTCAAGTTCAAGTTCAAATTCAAGTTTATTGTCGTTCAGCCATATATATATATATATACAGCTAAACAAAGCATCGTTCCATGTACATGGTACGTATAGTCACATACAGCAGATGTAGCTATGACCCAGCACAATATAATATTAGCACGAGTCCCTAGCTGCAATGGCCTGAAGATAGACAGGTTGACATAAAGTGTGAGGTGCATGTTTGTGTAAGACAGTATAATGTTACTGACACTATTATAATAAAACAAGCAGTCATATAAATATATGAAACAGCAGCAATAAATGATGAAAATTGAGCAGAGCAGGTTGAGAGTGGGGCAGTTGGGAGGGGTGCAGCAGGGCATTCAGATAGAGTATACATGTGTGCTGGATCGCAGCAGGGTCCTTATGAGGCTTATGTAATAACTGGATAAAATGACAAAGCCTCAAAAGGGCCCATTTTTATTCCTCCTTGTTTGATAATAAGGCAAATGTGAAAATTGTAAAATGAATGTTCTAATTTTATTATTGTGACAGGGGAGTAATGTGCAATCTTAATGAATTATGACATCAAAAAAAAATGAATATTAAGTATGCTCCAGGTTCTGGAAAATATCTAGCTTAGTTTCTAACTGAATCATAATGTTTGTTAATTAGATTGGTAACTTGATATTTTCAGTTTTTGTACAAAGTTGATGATGAACTAGACCCATGGCAGAATGAATCATCATTTAACTAAATGTTCTAAAGAACAGCTCCAAGAAACAGGGCAATCAAACAAGCTAGTTTCATTTCCCTGTCATAATATTCTTGAAGTAGTGTTGCACTGAGAATTTCAATAGCTTTTGTTTTGAAGAAAACTGTTTTAAATTTCTCAGAGTTGCAACCTTCCCATTTCTGGTGTTAGTTACTTGTTTTGTAGTTTCTGAGATGGAGGAAAACTGGTCGAGATTGATTACATTGATGAAATCTAAGGAACCCCAACCCAGGAAGGACCAAAACTGTTCATATCTGGAAACATCAACATTCTCCTCCCAGATTGCTTGCCAGAATTAGAATCAGAATCAGTTTCAAAGTCAGAATCACATTTCAGAATCAGAATCAGATTTGATATCACTGACTTAGATGGCATTAAATTGTTGTTTTATGGCAGCAGTACACCAGATCAGACGGGAGGCTGTTCAGTCTGTCTCGGCTGAGGGTGAAAACCAAGGTTCGTGAAGTACTCATCAGGGACATGTTGTTTGCAGACGATGTGGCACTGGCAACACACTCTGAAGAGCAACTGCAACGCCTCATGGACAGCTTCTCAAGAGCCTGCCAGGACTTCATCTTGACCATCAGCCTGAAGAAGACCAACGTGTTGGGCCAAGGCGTTGAGCACCCCCTTGCCATTACCATCAACAACTACAAGCTGGAGGTAGTTCACGAGTTTACATACCTTGGCTCCACCATCACGGACAGCCTCTCCCTAGACCCCGAGATCAACAGATGGATCGGACGAGCAGCCTCAACATTTGCCAGGCTGACAAAGAGAGTCTGAGAGAACAGAAAGCTGACGACGCACACCAAAGTTGCAGTCTACAGGGCCTGCATCCTCATCACACTGCTTTACAGCAGCGAGACCTGGAGCCTCTACTACAGACAAAAGCAGCGTCTCAACGCCTTCCACCTTCGCAGCCTGAGACGCATCCTGGACATCACGTGGACTGACCGAGTCACCAACAATGATTTCCTGACCCGCGCCCAGATACCCAGCCTCTTCACCCTGCTCCAACAACACCGTCTCCGCTGGCTGGGCCACGTACAGGGCATGTCAGACGGGAGGATCCCGAAAGACCTGCTGTGCAGGGAACTGGCCTCCGGCAAGAGAGCACAAGGGCAGCCCCATCTTCGTTTCAAAGACGTTCGCAAGAGAGACACGAAGTCACTGGAAATGAACGTCGAGAGGTGGGAGAACATCGCAAGCGATCGCTCTCACTGGAGGCTGGAACTACGCAGAGGTCTAAAAAGAGGAGAAGGGAAGCTGAGGCTTGCTGCTGAAGAAAAGCACACTCGTCGGAAAAACAGCACCAAGACAACACTGGAGGACAGCGCCTTCAAGTGCAATCGATGCAGCCGAGACTGTCACTCCCATGTGGGACTCTACAGCCACAACAGATGCTGCTCTAACACAGACTGAAGCAAGACTTCCCAGGCGCAGATCCATGGTCTTGCGAGACTAACGGATGCCACCACCATAGTGCAGAGACATAAAATTATAGTCATAGAGTCATAGAGCATTACAGCTCAGAGACAGGCCCATCTAGTCCACGCCGAAATGTAATTCTCCCTAGTCCCATCGACCTACACATGAGCCATAGCCAATCATATCCCTGCTGTCTGTGGACATATCCAAACTTCACTTAAATGTTAAATAGAACTCGTGCCGACCACCTCCTCTGGGAAACACCATAGATTATGAAAAATAAAAGAAGGGATATCAAGGGTTCATGGACTGTTTAGAAATCTTGAAGGTGGAGGGGGAGAAGCTATTTCTTCCAAGAAGTTACACACATCAAAGTCGCTGGTGAATGCAGCAGGCCAGGCAGCATCTCTAGGAAGAGGTACAGTCGAAGTTTCGGGCCGAGACTCTTCGTCAGGACTCTTGGCCCGAAATGTTGACTGTACCTCTTCCTAGAGATGCTGCCTGGCCTGCTGCGTTCACCAGCGACTTTGATGTGTGTTGCTTGAATTTCCAGCATCTGCAGAATTCCTCGTGTTTACGTCTTCCAAGAAGTTGTTGCTCTCGATTTCAGAATCTGTATTCTCTTGTGTTTCCAATTAATTGCTTAGATAGTGCAAATGAAAGATTGGAAAGCTTCCACATGATTAAGCTAGAAGCTAAAATATTAACCCTCAACATAAATTATTTTAAAAATCCTTTATAATGATTTGGGGGAATTACAATCCGTGTCCATTAATTTTATTCTTAGAACCAGAGACTTTGTTAATTAATAATAATGCTGTTTTATTCCATTTAAAATGCACATAGACTTCAAGTAGCAATAATTAACGTGTTTAGGGTATGTTATGTGTGACGTGAATGAAAATCTTAAGTTCTTGTCAGATTACTGACAGCCTTAATTGTGCTGGAGATGTTGTAAAGTAGTGGGCCCTGTGGAGGAGAAAGGAACCACTGATTTGGGATTGCAGAATTGCAGAAATAGGCCACTTGATCTTCAAGTTTAAGTTAATATTCATTACGATCACAGCTATTTTATCCAATTTCTGCTTAGCCCACAAGAAACTATAAATGCTACAATCTGGAGCAACAAACAATCTGTAGGAGCAACTCAGTGAGTTGAACATTAGTTCTTTGTTGCAACTTTCTCTCCATTTTGTTTGATCCCCCTAGCCCTAAGGAAAATATCCCTCTGGAAAATATTTAATGATTTGACTTCAGCTGCCCTCTGTGGTACAGAATGCCACAGGTTCACTGTCTTCAGTGTACAGGTTCCCTTCTTTTCGGATGGACTCAGAGTCGGATGTGGTCGGGTGCTTCCAAAGCATTGGCAAGTTTGTGGCGCTTGGAGGTTCATGGCAGGGAGAGTTTCTCCCTTCTACCGTTTGCGTGAGATGATGGGGCCATCGGGACTTGAGACTTTTTACCGTGCCCATGGTCTGCTCTTCATCAAATTATGGTATTGCTTTGCACTGTTGTAACTATATGTTATAATTATGTGGTTTTGTCAATTTTAGTCTTAGTTTGTCTTGTGTTTCTGTGATATCTTTCTAGAGGAACATTGTATCATTTTTTTAATGCATGCATTTCTAAATGACAATAAACGAGGACTGAGTGTCCTCATAATCTAATCTAATCTAATTTTATCTAATCTTCATCATTTGCTGCTCCTGTATTGACTTTCAGTGAGTGGTGAGTGGAGAGGAGTACTTCAGCAGTAGGCTAAAGGAAATTAGCATGCCCCCTTGACCCTCACCAGTTGTTATCAATGCACCCTATCTGAATACATCTGGACTTTAAGAAACTGCAGAGTTGTGGGCACAGCTCAGCACGTCATAGAAAGCAGTCTCCCCTCCATTACTGCCTCTGTAAAGCAGCCAACATAATCAAAGACCTCTTCCATCCCAGTTATTCTTACTTCTTCCTCGCCCATTGAGCAAAAGTTTGAGATTATGCACCACCAGGCTCACTGTTTCTAACCCACTGTTATGGACCACTTGTATGTTAAGATGAACTCCTGATCTCTCAACCTACCTTATCATGGCCCTTGCACTTCTTTTGTCTATCTGCACTGCACTTTCTTTGTAACTTTAACACTGTGTAATTATATAACACTAGGTAATTGAGCAGCATCCAATCTGGACATCAGAAGTTTGAGAGGAGGGGATTTCACTCAGGTTCACTGACCGAGTAGAAAATGTAGCAACAGATTGCAGCAACATAATTTAGCTTTAACCAGTGAATAATCAGCGCTTGGGATTGATTAGCAAGAGCAAATTCAAATAAGGCAGGGGCAAGTGGACTGGCCATCATCTGAGTGGACTGTCATAAGGTGGTGGCTGGGAACAGACCCAAGTGCAAGACACAGACACTGAAGTACTAGGGACAGGACTAGGATACAGGGTGAGGGCTAGGACATGGACACGAAAACCGGGAAACCGGAACAGGACTGGACAAGAGAGCTAGGAGCCCGGGCTTGGACTCCGAGCCAGAGACTGGACAAGGACCCAGAACCTGGGTCTTGCCTCTGGCTCGGACCCCAGAACTAGGAAAGGACGTGACTTGGCTGGCAAGCAGGACGAGGCTGGAGTCTCCAGGCTTGAGGTGAGACCGGAGACCAGAGTCTTAAGGCGAGGCCGGAGACCAGAGACTTGAGGCGAGGCCAGAGACCAGAGACTTAAGGCGAGGCCGGAGACCAGAGACTTGAGACTAGAGACTTGAGGCGAGGCTTGAGACTAGAGGCTTGAGGCGAGGCTTGAGACTAGAGGCTTGAGGCTTGGGGTCTTAAAGCTTGGCTTGGGGCGAGGCTCGAAGCTTGGGGTCTTGAAGCTCCTCCTGGGCAGGGTGCGGTACTCCTGGGCAGGGCGCAGATTATCTGGGCAGGGTGCGGATCCCCTGGGCAGGGCACGGTACTCCACCCGACGGAGGCAAGGGACAGGAAGGAACAGAACCAACCGTAGGTAACGGCAAGACGGCCCGGCTTACCCGACGGAGGCAAGGGACAGGAAGGGACAGAACCAACCACAGGGTAATGGCAAGACTGCCTGACTTACCCGCCGGAGGCAAAGGACTGGAAGGGAGCTAGGTACAGGGTGGCTCTAGGACAAGACTTCAGGCAAGACGAGGTGAGAGTTACCAGCAAGACAAGGCAAGGCTTCAGGCAATGCAAGGCGAGAATTACCGACAAGACAAGACAAGGCTTCAGGCGAGGAAACAGAAGGCAGGGGAAGAAATACAAGGAGTAAGGACAAGAACAATCCAGCAGCCACACACAGGTCTCTGAAGGTATTTATGCAGCCAGCCCCAACCAGAATCAGCTGCCTCAATTAGTGCTCAACAGGAACAGAAACAGGGTAGACAGGAAAACCTGGAGCAAGGGTCAATGGACCGGACCGTGAACCGGAATGTGGACTTCACGGACCGGACCATGACATGGACAGAGTTAGAGTGGTGATCTTGTGGCTTTAGCTTTTTGAGGCTTCAGCAAAGAGAGGCTTCAGTCAGAGAAAGCAAAAAAAAAACTCTAGTTTATGTTTTATTGTTCTTCCTTCTTTGTATCTGCTCAGTTAGGACAGTATAGATGCCAGGCAGGATAGCTGATTACTCCTCTTATAGTATTTGGGAGGGCAAAGTATTTAACGACTACAACTGAGAGAAGTGCATCCATTTGCAGCTACTAACAATCCATGTTAAGGAGTTGGAGCTGGAACTGGATGAACTCTGGATCATTTGGAAGTCTAAGGGGTGCGACAGATAGATCATATAGAGAGGCAGTTACACCCAAGGTACAAGACACAGGAAACTGGGTGACAGTCAGGAAGGAGAAAAGGGTTAAGGAGCCAGTGCAGAGTACCCCTGTGGCCATCCCCCTCAAAAACAGGGGTACTCTTTGGATACTGTTTGGAGGGATGACCTAACAGAGGAAAGCACAGTGGTCATGTCTCTGGCACTGAGTCTGGCTCAGTGATTCAGAAGGCAAGGAAGGAGAAGAGGTGCACTGTGGTGATAGGAGATTTGTTAGTTAGAGGAATGGATAGGAGGAACTCTGGGTGAGAATGACTTAACGATGATATGTTGCCTCCTAGGTGCTAGAGTCTGGGACATCTTGGATTGAGTCCTCAGTATTCTCGAGATGGGTGGGTGAACAGCCAGAGGTCCTGGTCCAAGTAGGTACCAATGATATGGGTAGGAAGAGTGATGAGGTTCTGCATAGGGAGTTCAGGGAGTTAGGTACTAAGTTAAAGAGCAGGGCCTCCAGGGTTGTGATCCCAGGATTACTACTCGTGTCATGTGCTAGTGAGGCCAGAACTAGGAAGATTATACAATTTAACACATGACTAAGGAGTTGGTGTAGGAGGGAAGGCATAAGGTTTTTGGATCATTGGGCTCTCTTCCAGGGAAGATGGGACCTGTACAGAAGCAGCGGTTTGCACTTGAACTGGAGAGGGACTAATAGTCCAGCGAGAAGGTTTGCTAATGCTGCACGGTTGGGTTTAAACTAGAGTTGTAGGGGGATGGGAACCAGAGTGCCAGAACAGATAGTGGAGAGGTTGTGGAGGCAGATGTTGGTAAGACCAAGTCAGGAATCAAAAGGTTGAGCATGGTGAAACTAGTATTCTGAGCTGCATATATTTCAATGCAAGAAATAACATAGGAAAGGCGGATGAGCTCAGGGCATGTATCAACTCCTGGAATTATGACATTGTAGCCATTAGTGAGATTTAGTTACAGGAGGGGCAGGACTGGCAGCTCAGTATTCTGGGGATTCGTTGTTTTAAACGTGACAGAGCAGGAGGGATTAAAGGAGGAAGGATGGCATTACTAGTCAGGAAAAAGTCATGGCTATGCGCCGTCAGGACAGACTGGAGATCACGCCTAGTGAGGTGTTATGGGTGGAACTGAGAAATAAGAAAGATAAATAAATAAAAAATAAATTAAAAAAAAAGGAAATAAGAAAGGTATGACCATGTTAATGGGGCTATATTACAGACCACCTATTGATCTAGAGGAACAAATTTGTAAAGAGATTGCAGACTGTTGCAAGAAACACAAGCAGGCAATTTTAACTTTCCACATATTGACTGGAAATCCTATACTGTAAAAGAACTAGATAGGATAGAGTTTGACAAATGTGTTCAGGAAAATTTCTTTCATTATCATGTAGAAGTCCCAATGACAGATTGTGCAGCCGTTGAGATTCTAAATTGGAGGGTTAGGCTAATTTTGATGGTATCAGAAATAATTTGGCAAGTGTGGATTGGGACAAGCTGCTTTCTGGCAAAGGTGTATGTGGAAAGTAGGAAGCCTTCAAAAGTGAAATTTTGAGAGTACAAAGATTGTATGTGCCAGTTAGAATAAAAGGTAAAGATAATAAGTGTAGTGAACCTTGGTTTTCAGGAGATATTCAGGCCCTGGTTAAGAGAAAAAAGGAGTTACATAGCAGGTATAGGCAAGTAGGAACAAATGAGGTGCTTATGGAGCACAAGAAAAGCAAGAGAACACTTAAGAAAGGAATCAGTAAGGCTAAAAGAAGTCATAAAGTTGCTCTAGCAGACAAGGTGAGGAGACTCCTAATGGATTCTACAGATATGTTAGGAGCAAAACGATTGCAAGGGGACAAAATTTGTCCTCTGGAAGGCCAGAATGGTAATCCATGAGTGAAGCCAAAACAGATGGGGGGAACCTTCAATGCATTCTTTGCATCTGTCCTTACTCAGGAGATGGACACATATATAGAAGTGAGGCAAAGCAGTATCAACTTAATGGACCCTGACAACTTACAGAGGAGGAGGTTTTTGCTATCCCTAGGCAAATCAGGGTGTATAGATCCCAGAAGACTGGAGGATAGCCAATGTTGTTCTGCTTTTTAAAAAAAAACTAAGCAGAAACCAGGAAATTATAGGTGGGTGAGTCTGACATCAGTAGTGGGCAAGTTACTGGAAGGTATTCCGAGAGACCAGTATTTGGATAGACAGGACTGAGTAAGGATAGTCAGCATAGCTTCGTGCATGGTAGGTCATGTCTAACCAATCTTATAGAGTTTTTTGTGGAAGTTACCAGGAAAGTTAATGAAGGCAAGGCAGTGGATATTGTTTACATGGACTTTAGCAAGGCTTTTGACAAGGTCCTGCATGGGAGGTTGGTCAAGAAGGTTCAGTCACTTGCCATTCAGGATGAGGTAGTAAACTGGATTAGACATTGGCTTTGTGGGAGAAGCCAGAGAGTAGTAGTAGTGGGTTGCCTCTCTGACTGGAGGCCTGTGACTAGTGGAGTGCCACAGGGATTGGTGCTGGGTCCATTGTTGTTTGTCATCTTTATCAATGATCTGGACAAATAATGTGGTTAACTGGATCAGCCAACAACACCAAGATTGGGGCTGTAGTGGACAGTGAGGAAGACCATCATGGCTTGCAGAGGGATCGCATCAGCTGAAAAATAGCAAATAGAATTTGATGCAGACAAGTGCGAGGTTTTGCACTTCGGTAGGACCAGACAGGCTATATCTTACACAGTGAATGGTAGGGCACTGAGGAGTGTGGTAGAACATAGGGATCTGGGAATATAGGTGCATAATTCATTGAAAGTGGTGTCACAGGTAGATCAGGTTGCAAAGAAAGCTTTTGGCATTTGGCCTTCATAAATCAAAGCATTGAGCACAGAAGGTGGGATGTTCTATTGAAGTCGTTTAAGACATTGGTGAGGTCTAATTTGGAGTATAGATAGGGTAGGTGCAAACAGGCTATTTCCACTGAATTTGGGTGGGATTACAACCAGTGGTCATGGGTTAAGGGTGAAAGGCAAGAAGTTTAAGGGAACCATGAGGGGAAACTTCTTCATTTAGAGGTTTTTGAGAGTGTGGAATGAGCTGCTAGCACAAGTGGTGCATACAAGCTCAATTTCAACATTTAGGAGAAGTTTGGATAGGTACATGTATAAGAGAGATATGGAGGGCTGTGGTCCTGGTGTTGGTTGATTGGAGTAGTGTGACGGGGTCCTGAATTACCCCTATGAACTGTGCTCGATTGCCCAATGAACTGTGCTTTTGTAAAGAGAGAGAGAGAGGTATTTAGCACCAACATCTTGTTTTTTAAGAGAGAGAGAGGCGAAGACTGCTCACAGTGTGTTTACATTTCTATAAAGACGCTGCCTGCTTGGAAATTCTTACAGACAGAGAAGGGAGGAGCTGTTTGAGTGGCAGCTGGTATTCAGCATGAGGAGATAAATAGAACGGCAGATGACAGACCTCAGACACATGGTTTTGGACACTGAATGAGCTTTGTTGTGCCCACAGAAAAAGTGGGTTTTGGAGGATCGATCAGGCGGATCGATCAGTGGCTCTCACAGTGTGAACAGGGCGCGACCGGTGGGGAGTTATTTGTGTGCCCAACCATCGCCTGGGTTGATAACTCCACCACAGAAGAACGGTCCCCTTTTGTTGTGGTTACAGTCGGTGACTTCTAAAGGATTTCAGAGGACAACAGGAAGATCGACAGCGTCAGCTCACCTGAAGACTCAAATTTCTCCCTCTCTCTCTCTCCATCACTACTCAACTCAATACCACCAATTGAACTGAACTTTACTCATCAGCGTAAGACTGTATCTATTTACCCCTAGACTTGAAGAAGCTTGGTTTTCATATATTTCCACACTCACTCGTATACTTACTTATATATAATCATTGTTAACCCGTTTGATATATCTGCATTTATACTACTGTATTGCATAGTTACTAATAAATACCATTAGTTAATAGCAATACTGGACTCCAGAGTGTTTTCCATTTCTGCTGGCTATTTAACCTGTCACGGGGTACGTGACAAGTAGGCAGTTTAAATGGCTTTGACATGGACTAGATGGGCCGAAGAGCCTATTTCTGGGCTGAATTTCTCTAAGACTCTATGACTCTATATTCTACATCCATTTATTTTTACTACCTCAATGTAATCACACGTGGCTGACATGTCTAGATGGCATGCATGACGAACTTTTCACTGTATCACAGTAAATGTGACAATACTAAACCATTTACCAATAATGTTGGCATGGTCTACTCTACCATTGTAATTCATTTAATTAACACTGATTAATGGTAAAATGCAGGACAACCTATTAAACAAAAAAGAACATTTTGTAAAAATGGGAAATTCTGGAAATGTTCAGAAAGTCAGGATTATAGTTTTATTTTATGTATTGTATTGTACTGCTGCTGCAAAACAAAAATTTTCACAACATATGTCAATGATATTAAACCTGATTCTGATTTCTTTCTCCTTTATAACTTTATTCTGACTGATGAAGCCATCTCACTGAACAAATGGAGCCTCAATGGCCATGAAAGGAAGTACATGTTTGGATGCCAGAATTGATAGCAAGGTGGCTGTTCATTTCCTAGGGACCCATCACTTTCCACATAATCAGTTGTTGGTATAAAATTTGTGTTACTTGAAATGTGTGCTTAATGACAAGTTGATTATTAAGGCAGCATGATCCTAACACATTGAACATCTTTGTTACAATTTACATTTACACCAGGAGCTTGTGGCACTCTGTTCACTGGTGAAGACTGCTGCATAGTGTGGATGGTTGCCAGAACTGATTGGATGGGTTCCTGGAAATTCTGTCCACAGAGGATCAGTGAGCTATTCTGCTGAGGGCTGTTAGAGGATAGACAATAAACGCTGGCATTGGCAATGACACTTAGATCTCAAAACAAAATCAATATAAAGCATATATTGCTTTATATCATAAATATAAATGTATTTCTTAGTGACCAACTATCTTTATTGCTATCCCCATTCCCATTCTGACATGTCGGTCCATGGCCGCCTCTTCTGCTATAATGAGGCCACTCTCAGGTTGCAGGAGTAACCCTTATATCCATCTGGGTAGCCTCCAATCTGGTGGCATGAACATCGATTTTTCCAACTTCTGGTCATTTCCCCCTCCCCCTTCCCTCTTCTTCATTTCCCCACTCTGACTTCTTAATTCTTCTCCTCACCTGCCTAACACCTCTTCTTGGTGTCCCTCCTCATTCTCTTGCTCCCATGGTTCACCCTCCTCTTCTATCAGATACCTTCTTCTCCAGTCCTTTACCTTTTCCACCTATCACCTCCCAGCTTCGTACTTCATACTCCCACTCCTACCCACCTGACTTCACCTAACACCTTCTTGCTTGTCCTCCTTCCCCTTCCCTCATTTTCTTATTCTGTCATCTTCCTCTTTCCTTTTCAGTCCTGAAAAAGGGTATCAGTACGGAATGTTGACTATTTATTAATTTGCATAGATGATGCTGAGTTCTTCCAGCATTTTGTGTGTGTTTTTCTGGATTTCTAGCATCTGCAAAATCTCTTGTGTTTGTACTGTCCCATTGGGAAGGTATGGAGATACCACTCCACACAGTTGGAAAAAAGCTGCAGAGGATCGTAAACTGAGCCGGCTCCATCATAGGCACAGGTCTCCCCACCATCAAGAACATCTTTAAAAGGCAAGGCCTCAAAAAGGGAACATCCATCACTGAGGACTCCCATCACCCACCATATGCTATCTTCTCATTAATGCCATCAGGGAGGAGATACAGGAGCCTGAAGACACGCACTCAACATTTTAGCAACAGCTTCTTCCCCTCCACCATCAGATTTCTGAACAGACTATGAACTCATGAACACTACCATAGAACCATAGAAACTACAGCACAGAAACAGGCCTTTTGGCCCTTCTTGGCTATGCCGAACCATTTTCTGCCTAGTCTTACTGACCTGCACACGGACCGTATCCCTCCATACACCTCCCATCCATGTATCTGTCCAATTTATTCTTAAATGTTAAAAAAGAACCCGCATTTACCACCTCGTCTGGCAGCTCATTCCATACTCCCAGCACTACCTTACTATTTTGCTCTCTTTTTGTCCTACTTATCTAATCTACTTTTTAAAATAAATATTTCATTGTAAATGATTTTTTTATTATATATTTCACTGTACTGCTGTCACAAAGCATCACATTTCATGACATGACAGTGATAATAAACTGATTTTGATTCTGATTGTACTCTCACCATTGATTGCAGAACTGCAACTGGGGTGAATAATTATCCTGTTCTCACTAGTGCTATCTGACCCCATGAAGAGGAAACATGACCATCATCACAGTAAACTATCTTCATACTCAATAAACAACAGGAATTCTGCAGATGCTGGAAATTCAAGCAACATACATCAAAGTTGCTGGTGAACGCAGCAGGCCAAGCAGCATCTATAGGAAGAGGTGCAGTCGACGTTTCAGGCCGAGACCCTTCGTCAGGACTAACTGAAGGAAGAGTGAGTAAGGGATTTGAAAGTGGGAGGGGGAGGGGGAGATCCAAAATGATAGGAGAACTCGCGGATACCTCCTCTTATTTACCCCCCGATCGTGACCCCACTAAGGAGCACCAGGCCATTGTCTCCCACACCATCACCGACTTTATCCGCTCAGGGGATCTCCCATCCACTGCTACCAACCTTATAGTTCCCACACCCCGCACTTCCCGTTTCTACCTCCTACCCAAGATCCACAAACCTGCCTGTCCTGGCCGACCTATTGTCTCAGCTTGCTCCTGCCCCACCAAACTCATTTCTACATACCTCGACACTGTTTTATCACCCCTTGTTCAATCCCTTCCGACCTACGTTCGTGACACTTCTCACACTCTTAAACTTTTCGATGATTTTAAGTTCCCTGGCCCCCACCGCTTTATTTTCACCATGGATGTCCAGTCCTTATATACTTCCATCCCCCATCAGGAAGGTCTCAAAGCTCTACGCTTCTTTTTGGATTCCAGACCTAATCAGTTCCCCTCTACCACCACTCTGCTCCGTCTAGCGGAATTAGTCCTTACTCTTAATAATTTCTCCTTTGGCTCCTCCCATTTCCTCCAAACTAAAGGTGTAGCTATGGGCACCCGTATGGGTCCTAGCTATGCCTGCCTTTTTGTTGGCTTTGTGGAACAATCTATGTTCCGTGCCTATTCTGGTATCTGTCCCCCACTTTTCCTTTGCTACATCGACGACTGCATTGGCGCTGCTTCCTGCACGCATGCAGAACTCGTTGACTTTATTAACTTTGCCTCCAACTTTCACCCTGCCCTCAAGTTTACCTGGTCCATTTCCGACACCTCCCTCCCCTTTCTAGATCTTTCTGTCTCTGTCTCTGGAGACAGCTTATCCACTGATGTCTACTATAAGCCTACTGACTCTCACAGCGATTTGGACTATTCCTCTTCTCACCCTGTCTCTTGCAAAAACGCCATCCCCTTCAGGATGAGGCTTTTCATTCTAGGACGAGGGAGATGTCTTCCTTTTTTAAAGAAAGGGGCTTCCCTTCCTCCACTATCAACTCTGCTCTTAAACGTATCTCCCCCATTTCACGTACATCTGCTCTCACTCCATCCTCCCACCACCCCACTAGGAATAGGGTTCCCCTGGTCCTCACCTACCACCCCACCAGCCTCCGGGTCCAACATATTATTCTCCGTAACTTCCGCCACCTCCAACGGGATCCCACTAAGCACATCTTTCCCTCCCCCCCTCTCTCTGCATTCCGCAGGGATCGCTCCCTACACAACTCCCTTGTCCATTGGTCCCCCCCATCCCTCCCCACTGATCTCCCTCCTGGCACTTATCCGTGTAAGCGGAACAAGTGCTACACATGCCCTTACACTTCCTCCCTTACCACCATTCAGGGCCCCAAACAGTCCTTCCGGGTGAGGCATCACTTCACCTGTGAGTCGACTGGGGTGATATACTGCGTCCAGTGCTCCCAATGTGGCCTTTTATATATTGGTGAGACACGACGCAGACTGGGAGACCGCTTTGCTGAACATCTACGCTTTGTCTGCCAGAGAAAGCAGGATCTCCCACTGGCCACACATTTTAATTCCACATCCCATTCCCATTCTGCCATGTCTGTCCACGGCCTCCTCTACTGTGGAGATGAAGCCACACTCAGGTTGGAGGAACAACACCTTATATTCCGTCTGGGTAGCCTCCAACCTGATGGCATGAACATCGACTTCTCTAACTTCCGCTAATGCCCCACCTCCCCCTCGTACCCCATCTGTTACTTATTTTTATACACACATTCTTTCTCTCACTCTCCTTTTTCTCCCTCTGTCCCTCTGAATATACCTCTTGCCCATCCTCTGGGTCACCCTCCCCCCCTTGTCTTTCTTCCCGGACCTCCTGTCCCAGGATCCTCTCATATCCCCTTTTGCCTATCACCTGTCCAGCTCTCGGCTCTATCCCTCCCCCTCCTGTCTTCTCCTATCATTTTGGATCTCCCCCTCCCCCTCCAGCTTTCAAATCCCTTACTCACTCTTCCTTCAGTTAGTCCTGACGAAGGGTCTCGGCCTGAAACGTCGACTGCACCTCTTTCTATAGATACTGCTTGGCCTGCTGCGTTCACCAGCAACTTTGATGTGTGTTGCTTCATACTCAATACTTATTTTTCAAGAAGAAATGTTATTCGTAATATGCGGAGCAAATAATGTTGAAATAAATTGCAATGTTCCCAGTAATTTCAGGATGTAATGCTGATGATTTATAAAGCATTGGTCAGACACTTGGAGTATTGTGAGCAGTTTTGGGCTCCTTATCTACAAACGTGTAGGAAAAGATGTGCTGGCATTGAAGAAGTTGTTCACAAGAATGATTCCAGGAATGAAAGGGGAGGAGTTTTTGACCGCTTTGGGTCTGTACGCGGTTAAGAACGAGGGAGGATTTCATCGAAACCTATAGAATACTGAAAGGCCTGCATAGAGTGGACACGGAGAGGATGTTTCTATAAGACCATAATATATAGGAGCAGAATTAGGCCATTTGGCTCTACCATTTGATCACGCTGATCCATTTCCCACTCAACCCCATGCTCCTGCCTTCTCCCCATAACCTTTCACGCCCTGACTTATCAAAAATCTATTACCTCCGCTTTAAATACACTCGATGACCTGGCCTCCACAGCTGTCTGAGTCAATGAGTTCCACAGATTCACCACCCTCTGGCTAAAGAACTTCCTCCTCATCTCCATTCTATTCTGAGGTTGTGTCCTCTTATCCTCTATTCCTCCACTATAGGAATCATATGCTCCACATCCACTCTATCTAGGCCTTTCAACATTTGATAGATTTCAGTGAGATGTCCCCTCAGTCTTCTAAATTCCAGCAAGTACAGGCCCAGAGCCATCAAACGTTCCTCATAAGATAAATCTTTCAATCCCAGAGTCATTTTCATGCACCTCCTTTGAACCCCCTCCAATGGCAGCAAATCCTTTCTTAAGATAAGGGGCCCAAAACTGATCAAAATACTCTAAGTGAGACCTCCCCAGTGCCTCATAAAGCCTCAGCATTACATAATTGTTTTTATATTCTATAGTGAAGGAGTCTAGGACCAGAGAGCACAGCATTTGAATAGAAGGACTTCCTTTTAGAACAGAGATTGTGAGAAATTTCTTTAACCAGAGCTTGGTGAATCTATGAAATTCCTTGCCAGAGACGGCTGTGCAGGGCAATTTATTGGGTATATTTAAAGAAGAGTTTGATAGGTTCTTGACTAGTCAGGGTGTCAAAGGTTACAGGGAGTAGGCAGGAGAATGGGGTTGAGAGGAATAAGAAGTCAGCCATGATGGAATAGCAGAGCTGACTCGATGGGCTGAATGGACTAATTCTTTTTCTACGTCTTATGGTCTTACAGTCTTGAGATGTTTCATTACTGGCATTAATTTGAGTAGTAATTCACTAACAATGCATCCACGTCACTAAAGCTTCCTCTTTAAACATTGCACGAGTGTATTGTCTGAGATGCTGTAACACAGGGTCCAATCTCTCAGTATCCAGTGAATAGCAGAATTCTAGACTGCGGTCCATACCCATAGAGCATTTTCAGTAGCACTTACTCCCACACTGTAGGGCCTGCCTGTTAGTAATGCTGACTTGTGGGCATCTCCTTACCCGAGAGCATCAACAGGTTTCAGGCAGACCAAATCATGTCTTTCATTGAATTGATGATCGCCCGGCAGCAGTTGAATAAACATCTCTATATACCAATTGAGAAGTATTTAGTCTCCCTACTACTCAAATCGAGTGAAGTGGATAACTTCACTCACGTCATCTCTGAACTGACTCCATAACCTATGGACACACTTACAAGGACTCTGCAACTCATGTTATAAAAACTATTTATTTATTTGTTTGTTTGCATAGTTTGTCTTCTTTTGCATATTTGTTGTTTGTCAGTCTTTCATAGATTCTATTGTATTTCTCTATTCTACTGTGGATGCCTGTAAAAAATGAATCTCAAGGTAGTATTGGGTGACATATACAGACTTCCAAAATAATTTTTTTCTGAACTTTACTGATCTATTCAATTAGCCTCAGTGCCTTTGGCCCATGAAACCATTGTGGAGTCAGAAGCAGAAATGTCGGCTATTGCAGTATTGAAGCCTCCCAAATTCTCTGCTGAATCTGGGCATCTGATCCTCCAGTTCTGCTCGATGCTGGGGAAAATACTCATGGGCGTAACTTGTGTGCTAGGAGCAAGTCCTGGGAAGTCAGTTTGCCTTTAGTCCAACCAGCAGATGGCACATTTCTGAGCCCAAGATACTGGAGTCCGTTGCAAAAGTTCATGTGAACCTCTCTGCTCCAGCCTCTATTTTGTGATGATGTGAGGTGTGCCTCAAAGAACATTGGATAATCACAGACTAATGTTTCTAACATTGCATGGAATGTGCAGAACAATATTTGGCCTAGTTAGCTTAAATTGGAGCTCATGCTTCACGTATCTTCTTCTACCTCTCATAACTCATTATTTCCATGATAGACTTATTGAGCTGAATGGTCACCTTCTATGCTGTAATAATTCTGTAATTCAAATAAAATTGGAATTGGTTTATTATCACATGTATTGAGATACTGTACAGTAAAGCTTGTCTTCCATACTGTTCATTCAGATCATATCATCATATAGTCAATTACAATAAGATAAAACAATAACAATGCAAATTAAAGTGTAACAGCTGCAGAAGAAGTGCAGTGCAGCTAGACAATAAAGTGCAAGATCATAACGAGGTAAATTGTGAGGTCAAAATCTGTGGATTACTGCCTGTGCCACGCGACAGAGAGTATAGGAATAGAATGAGGTAGAGGATAAATCCGTGGCTGAGGGATTGGTGCAGGGGGCAGGGATTCAGATTTCTGGATCATTGGGATTTCTTTTGGAGCAGGTATGACCTGTACAAAAAGGACGGGTTGCACTTGAATCCCAGGGGGACCAGTATCCTGGCAGGGAGGTTTGCTAAGGCTATTGGGGAGAATTTAAACGAGAATTGCTGGGGTGGGGGGTGGGAATCGAACTGAAATGATGGAGGAAGGGGTGGTTGGCTAACAAATAGAGAAAGCTTGGAGACAGTGAGAAAGAGAGGATAGGCAGGTGATAGAGAAGGGACGCACTCAGGCTGATGGTTTGAGATGTGTCTATTTTAATGCAAGGAGTATTATGAACAAAGCGGATGAGCTCAAAGCGTGGATCAGTACTTGGAGCTATGATGTTGTGGCCATTACAGAAACTTGGATGGCTCGGGCAGGAATGGTTACTTTGTGTGCCAGGCTTTAGATGTTTCGGAAAGGACAGGGAGGGAGGCAAATGGGGTGGGGGCGTGGCACTGTTGATCAGAGATAGTGTCATCGCTGTAGAAAAGGAGGAAGACATGGAGGGATTATCTACGGAGTCTCTGTGGGTGGAAGTTAGGAACAGGAAGGAGTCAATAAGTCTACTGGGTGTTTTTTATGGACACCCAATAGTAACAGGGACATCAGGGAGCAGATAGGGAGACAGATTCTGGAAAGATGTAATAATAACAGGGTTGTCGTGGTGGGAGATTTTAATTTCCCAAATATTGATTAGCATCGCCCTAGAGTGTGGGGTTTAGATGGGGTGGAGTATGTTAAGTGTGTTCAGGAATGTTTAGCATCCTGGCCTTTAGCATTATCATGGAAAAGGATAGAATCAGAGAGGACAGGAAAACTTCTAATTGGGGAAGAGCAAATTATGAGGCTATACGGCTAGAACTTGCGGGTGTGAATTGGGATGATGTTTTTGCAGGGAAATGTACTACGGACATGCGGTCGATGTTTAGAGACCTCTTGCAGGATGTTAGGGATAAATTTGTCCCGGTGAGGAGGATAAAGAATGGTAGGGTGAAGGAAACATGGGTGACAAGTGAGGTGGAAAATCTAGTCAGGTGGGAGAAGGCAGCATACATGAGGTTTAGGAAGCAGGGATCGGATGGGTCTATTGAGGAATATAGGGAAGCAAGAAAGGAGCTTAAGAAGGGGCTGAGAAGAGCAAGAAGGGGACATGAGAAGGCCTTGGCGAGTAGGGTAAAGGAAAACCCCAAGGCATTCTTCAATTATGTGAAGAAAAAAGGATGACAGGAGTGAAGGTAGGACCGATTAGAGATAAAGGTGGGAAGATGTGCCTGGAGGCTGTGGAAGTGAGTGAGTTCCTCAATGAATACTTTTCTTCGGTATTCACCAATGAGAGGGAACTTGATGATGGTGAGGACAATATGAGTGAGGTTGAGGTTCTGGAGCATGTTGATATTAAGGGAGAGGAGGTGTTGGAGTTGTTAAAATACATTAGGATGGATAAGTCCCTGGGGCCTGATGGAATATTCCCCAGGCTGCTCCATGAGGCAAGGGAAGAGATTGCTGAGCCTCTGGCTAGGATCTTTATTTCCTCGTTGTCCACAGGAATGGTAGTGCAGGATTGGAGGGAGGCGAATGTTGCCCCCTTGTTGAAAAAAGGTATAGGGATAGTCTGGGTAATTATAGACCAGTGAGCCTTACGTCTGTGGTGGGAAAGCTGTTGGAAAAGATTCTTAGAGATAGGATCTCTGGGCATTTAGAGAATCATGGTCTGATCAGGGACAGTCAGCATGGCTTTGTGAAGGGCAGATCGCGTCTAACAAGCCTGATAGAGTTCTTTGAGGAGGTGACCAGGCATATAGATGAGGGTAGTGCAGTAGATGTGATCTATATGGATTTTAGTAAGGCATTTGACAAGGTTCCACACTGTAGGCTTTTTCAGAAAGTCAGAAGGCATGGGATCCAGGGAAGTTTGGCCAGGTGGATTCAGAATTGGCTTGCCTGCAGAAGGCAGAGGGTGGTGGTGGAGGGAGTACATTCAGATTGGAGGATTGTGACTAGTGGTGTCCCACAAGGATCTGTTCTGGGACCTCTACTTTTCATGATTTTTATTAACGACCTGGATGTGGGGGTAGAAGGGGGGTTGGCAAGTTTGCAGACGACACAAAGGTTGGTGGTGTTGTAGATAGTGTAGAGGATTGTCAAAGATTGCAGAGAGACGTTGATAGGATGCAGAAGTGGGCTGAGAAGTGGCAGATGGAGTTCAACCTGGAGAAGTGTGAGGTGGTACACTTTGGAAGGACAAACTCCAAGGCAGAGTACAAAGTAAATGGCAGAATACTTGGTAGTGTGGAGGAGCAGAGGGATCTCGGGGTACATGTCCACAGATCCCTGAAAGTTGCCTCACAGGTGGATAGGGTAGTTAAGAAAGCTTATGGGGTGTTAGCTTTCATAAGTTGAGGGATAGAGTTTAAGAGTCGCGATGTAATGATGCAGCTCTATAAAACTCTGGTTAGGCCACACTTGGAGTACTGTGTCCAGTTCTGGTCACCTCACTATAGGAAGGATGTGGAAGTATTGGAAAGGGTACAGAGGAGATTTACCAGGATGCTGCCTGGTTTAGAGAGTATGCATTATGATCAGAGATTAAGGGAGCTAGGGCTTTACTCTTTGGAGAGAAGGAGGATGAGAGGAGACTTGATAGAGGTGTACAAGATAATAAGAGGAATGGATAGAGTGGATAGCCAGCGCCTCTTCCCCAGGGCACCACTGCTCAATACAAGAGGACGTGGCTTTAAGGTATGAGGTGGGAAGTTCAAGGGGGATATTCGAGGAAGGTTTTTGACTCAGAGAGTGGTTGGTGCATGGAATGCACTGCCTGAGTCAGTGGTGGAGGCAGATACACTAGTGAAGTTTAAGAGACTACTAGACAAGTATATGGAGGAATTTAAGGTGGGGGCTTATATGGGAGGCAGGGTTTGAGGGTCGGCACAACATTGTGGGCCGAAGGGCCTGTACTGTGCTGTACTTTTCTATGTTCTATGTTCTATGTTTCTTGACAGAATATGTGGATAGCCTACAAGAGGAGAGGCTGTACTTGATCTGGTATTGGGAAATGAACCTGGTCAGATTTCAGATCTCTCAGTGGGAGAGCATTTTGGAGAAAGTGATCACAATTCTATCGTCTTTACCATAGCATTGGAGAGGGATAGGAACAGACAAGTTAGGAAAGTGTTTATTTGGAGTAAGAGGAAATATGAGGCTATCAGGCAGGAACTTGGAAGCATAAATTGGGAACAGATGTTCTCAGGGAAAACAGATTGAAGAAATGTGGCAAATGTTCAGGGGATACTTGTGTGAAGTTCTGCACGGGTATGTTCCAATAAGACAGGGAAAGGATGTTAGGGTACAGGAACCATGATGTACAAAGGCTGTTGTAAATCTAGTCAAGAAGAAAAGAAAAGCTTATGAAAGGTTCGAAAAACGAGGTAATGACAGAGATCTAGAAGATTATAAGGCCAGCAGGAAAGAGTTTAAGAATGAAATTAGGAGAGCCAGAAGGGGCCATGAGAAGGCCTTGATGGACAGGATTATGGGAAACCCCAAAGCATTCTACAAGTATGTGAAGAGCAAGAGGATAGGGCATGAGAGAATAGGACCAATCAAGTGCAACAGTGGTGTGGTAAACCATGTATATATGTTGTAACTCGGTTACCTGTCTGGACACACCCCTCTGCTGACTGCCCCTGTGGCTCCTCCCACAGGGTCCTGTATAAAAGTGTCCGCCTTGCCCCTCCCCCTCAGTCCAGGGGAAGACACTCACTGTGGAGGTTGTATTGTACAGCGAATAAAAGCCTTTCAGTATTTTACCAAACCTCAGTCTTTTGGAGTAATTGAAGGTGCTTCAATTTTATTCGCTGTACGTTTTAAAACATGGAACAGGCCCTGAGACCAGAAAAATTAGACCTCAATCCGCAAACACCTGAAGCTGGAAACGCTTTCGAACTCTGGCTGGCCTGCTTCGAAGCGTATCTAGAGGAGATTAAAGCGACCGACCCCGTAGCGAAACGCAGAGTTCTACTCTCCAGGGTCAGTCCACGGGTCTATTCGCTGATCAGAGACCAGCCGAACTACGACGGCGCAATGAACGCACTCAAAAGACAATAGCTGCGACCGATAAACAGCGTCTATGCTCGGCACCGTTTAGCGACACGGCAACAACGGTCCGGGGAATCGAGTGCTGAGTTTGTACGGGCCCTACAGACACTTATGCGAGCCTGCAATTGCCAGGAGCTGATGGCGACACAGCATGTAGAACTCCTAGTGAGAGACGCCTTCGTCACGGGGACCAGGTCAGTGTACGTGCGCCAGCGGCTGCTGGAAAAAGCCGATCTTACCCTAAATTCGGTGACGGAGCTGGCTGATACGTTGGAGGCCGCTCTGCATAACTCCGAGGCTCTCCAGGCACGCGATCCCCCGATGGCCTCGTGGGTGCCGCAGTCCCCGCAACCTGCCGGCGAATCGACCTCGGCTGCCGTCAGTCGTGAGTCCGCGAAGTGCTACTTCTGCGGACTGGAGAAGCACCCCCGGAAACGCTGCGTGGCCCGACAAGCTACCTGCTCCAGCTGCGGAAAGAAGGGCCACTTTGCCAAGGTCTGTAAGTCAAAACCGTGAGCGGGATTGAGCAGCGCCGCGTGCGAGACGTGGGGATCGCCATCTTCCCTGCACACTGCCACCACATGCGAGACGTGGGGGTCGCCATCTTGCCTGCCGCCATCTTCCCTGCACACTGCCACCATGTGCGAGACATGGGGGCGGCCATCTTGGTCGGCGCCACCTCCCACCACCTACGACCAACGGGTGCTCACGGGGCACCCCACCACGCTGGACCAAGACAGTGACCCCATCCTGGCTTCCGTGACCCTCGACCAAAGCGCTCCCCACCAGCTCGCAAGGTCAATGATGGACATCCTGGTGGAGAGGCACAGCACAAGCTGCCTGTTTGACACAGGCAGCACAGAGAGTTTTATCCACCCGGCCACGGTGCAGCATTGTGGACTCATGATATGGCCGGTAAGTCGGAGGGTCACCATGGCCTCCAGGTCGCATACAACAGACATCCGGGGGGGTTGTGTAGCGACACTAGTGGTACAGGGCACAGAATATCGGGACTTTACGTTACTGGAGGAGATATGAGAGGATCATGGGACAGGAGGTCCGGGAAGAAAGACAAGGAAGGGGGGGGAGGACCCAGAGGATGGGCAAGGGGTATATTCAGAGGGACAGAGGGAGAAAAAGGAGAGCGAGAGAAAGAATGTGCGTATAAAAATAAGAAACAGATGGGGTACGAGGGGGAGGTGGGGCGTTAGCGGAAGTTAGAGAAGTCGATGTTCATGCCATCAGGTTGGAGGCTAACCAGACGGAATATAAGGTGTTCCTCCTCCAACCTGAGTGTGGCTTCATCTTTACAGTAGAGGAGGCCGTGGATAGACATGTCAGAATGGGAATGGGATGTGGAATTAAAATGTGTGGCCACTGGGAGATCCTGCTTTCTCTGGCGGACAGAGCGTGGGTGTTCAGCAAAGCGGTCTCCCAGTCTGCGTCGGGTCTCGCCAATATATAAAAGGCGACATCGGGAGCACCGGACGCAGTATATCACTCCAGCCGACTCACAGGTGAAGTGTTGCCTCACCTGGAAGGACTGTTTGGGGCCCTGATTGGTGGTAAGGGAGGAAGTGTAAGGGCATGTGTAGCACTTGTTCCGCTTACATGGATAAGTGCCAGGAGGGAGATCAGTGGGGAGTGATGGGGGGGACGAATGGACAAGGGAGTCGCGTAGGGAGCGATCCCTGCGGAATGCAGAGGTGGGGGGGGGAGGGAAAAATTTGCTTAGTGGTGGGATCCCAATGGAGGTGGCGGAAGTTACGGAGAATAATATGTTGGACCCAGAGGCTGGTGGGGTGGTAGGTGAGGACCAGGGGAACCCTATTCCTAGTCGGGTGGCGGGAGGATGGAGTGAGAGCAGATGTACGTGAAATGGGGGAGATGCGTTTAAGAGCAGAGTTGATAGTGGAGGAAGGGAAGCCCCTTTCTTTAAAAAAGGAAGACATCTCCTTCATCCTAGAATGAAAAGCCTCATCCCGAGAGCAGATGCGGTGGAGACGGAGGAACTGCGAGAAGGGGATGGCGTTTTTGCAAGAGACAGGGTGAGAAGAGGAATAGTCCAGATAGCTGTGAGAGTCAGTAGGCTTATAGTAGACATCAGTGGATAAGCTGTCTCCAGAGACAGAGACAGAAAGATCTAGAAAGGGGAGGGAGGTGTCGGAAATGGATCAGGTAAACTTGAGGGCAGGGTGAAAGTTGGAGGCAAAATTATAAAGTCAACGAGCTCTGCATGCGTGCAGGAAGCAGCGCCAATGCAGTCGTCGATGTAGCAAAGGAAAAGTGGGGGACAGATACCAGAATAGGCACGGAACATAGATTGTTTCACAAAGCCAACAAAAAGGCAGGCATAGCTAGGACCCATACGGGTGCCCATAGCTACACCTTTAGTTTGGAGGAAGCGGGAGGAGCCAAAGGAGAAATTATTAAGAGTAAGGACTAATTCCGCTAGACGGAGCAGAGTAGTGGTAGAGGGGAACTGATTAGGTCTGGAATCCAAAAAGAAGCGTAGAACTTTGAGACCTTCCTGATGGGGGATGGAAGTATATAGGGACTGGACATCCACGGTGAAAATAAAGCGGTGGGGGCCAGGGAACTTAAAATCATCGAAAAGTTTAAGAGCGTGAGAAGTGTCACGAACATAGGTCAGAAGGGATTGAACAAGGGGGGATAAAACCGTGTCGAGGTATGCAGAAATGAGTTTGGTGGGGCAGGAGCAAGCTGAGACAATAGGTCGGCCAGGACAGGCAGGTTTGTGGATCTTGGGTAGGAGGTAGAAACGGGAAGTGCGAGGTGTGGGAACTATAAGGTTGGTAGCAGTGGATGGGAGATCCCCTGAGCGGATAAATTCGGTGATGGTGTGGGAGACAATGGCCTGGTGCTCCTTAGTGGGGTTACAGTTTTAAGGTGTTTGGAAGTAGGTACAGTGGAGATGTCAGGGGTCTGTATTTTATGCAGAGAGTGATGAGTGCGTGGAATGGGCTGCTGGCAATGGTGGTGGAGGCAGATATGATAGGGTCTTTTAAGAGACTCCTGGATAGATACATGGAGCTTAGAAAAATAGAAGGCTTTAGGTGACCCTAGGTAATTTCTAAGGTAAGGACATGTTCAGCACAGCTTTGTGGGCCGATGGGCCGGTATTGTGCTGTAGGTTTTCTGTGTTTTCTAACAGTCTACCTTATCATAGTAAAAAACTGTTTAAATAGTCTTATAACAGCAGTGCAGGTGCTGTTCTTGAGCCTGGTGGTATCTTCTGCCTGACAGAAGAGGGGAGAGGAGAGAATATACTGGGCAGATGGGGTTCTTAATTATGCTGGTTGCTTTGTTCAGGCAGTGAGAAGTACAGAGTCTATAGAGGGAAGTCTGGTTTCTGTGATATGCTGAGCTGTGTCCACAGCCCTCTGCAATTTTTTTTGCAGTCATGTGCAGAACAATTGCCATACCAAGCTGTTATGCATCCAGTCAGATGCTTTGTCTGGTGCATCAATAATAATTGATAAGAGTGGATGGGGATATGCCAAATTTCTTTATCCTGTTGAGGAAGTATAGGTGTTGGTGAACTTTCTTGGCCATGATGTCAAGATAGGTGGTGCAAGATAGGCTCTTGCTGATATTCACTCCTAGGAATTTTAAGCTCTCAACCCTCTCATTGGGAGCATTCATCTACACCATTGATGTAGACAGTGGCATGTGTACTGCCTCCTTTCCTGAAGTCAATGATTATTTTGTTTTGTTTTGCTGACATTGAGGGAAAGTTTGATGCTGGTACCATGTAACCCTCAATAACACATGAACATTGAGGAAAAGATATGTAATAAGATTAAGGAAACGTGTAAAAATAATAAGATTGTTGTCATGAGGGATTTCAATGTCCCTAATATAAACTTGGACCTTCTTAGTGCAAGGGGTTTAGGTGGGGCAGTATTAGTTAAGTGTATACAGGAAAGTTTCTTAAATCAATATGTGGATGGTCCAACAAGAGGAGAGGCTGTACTGGACCTGGTGTTGGGTAATGAGTTTGGCCAGGTGACTGACCTTTCAGGAGGTGAACAGTTAAGGAATAGTGACTACAACTCTTTAACTTTCAGGGTCGCTATATATAAGGATAGGTATAGTCCTTGTGGGAGAATTTTAAACTGAAGTGGGGCACATTATGAGGGCAGGTACCAAGAAGTGTTAATTAGGAACCCCTTTTGTCTGGCAAGTCCACATCGGCCATGTGGAGGGTGTTTAAGGATCAGTTGTACAGAGTACAGGAAAGCTATGTTCCTGTTAGAAGAAAGGACAGAGATGGTAAGATAAAGAGAACCTTGGATGTCTGGAGAGGTGATGAATTTAGTCAAGAGGAAAAAGGGAAAGTATGTAAAGCTTCAGAAGTTATAATCAAATGAAACACATGAGGATTATAAGTAAACCAGAAAAGAACAAAAGAAGGGAATTAAGAAAGCAAAGATGGGCCATGCAAAGTCTTTGACAAGTAAGATTAAGGTGAATCCCAAGGCATTCTATACATACCTCCAGAGCAAGAGGATAGTGAGAGAGAGGGTAGGACCACCGAAGGATAAAGGGTGGATCATTTGCTTGGATGCAGAGAATGTGAGTGAGGTATTCAGTGAGTACTCTGCTTCAGTATTTACCAAGAAAAAGGATATGGAGGACCAGGAGATCAGTGCTGAGTGTATAAATATGTTCGAGCATTTAGATGTCAAGGAGGAGGAAGTGTTGGGTCTTCTAATGTATTATGGTGGATAAGTACCCAGGACCTGATGGGATTTACCACAGGTTACTGAAGGAGGCAAGAGATGAGATTCCTGGGGCCTTCACCAATATCTTTGTGTAAGCTCTATCCATTGACAAGGTGCCAGAAGACTGGTGAGGGGCGAATATTTAAAAATGGAATAAGGAAATTTCCTGGTAACTATAAACTGGTGAGTCTCACATCAGTTGTTGTGAAATTGTTGGAGAAAATTCTTAGGGATAGGATATATGAGCATTTGGAAACCCATGGCCTAATTAGGGAGAGACAGCATGGCTTTGTGTATGGCAGGTTGTGTCTTACTAGCTTGATTGAGTTTTTTGACAAGATGATGAGAGAGATTGATTAAGGTAGAGCAGTGGATGTTGTCTACATGGATTTTAATAAGATGTTTGACAAAGTACCTCATGAGAGGTTAATCCAGAAAATTAAGATGCATGGGATCTCCAGTGAATTGACTGTTTGGATTCAGAACTGGCTTGCACATAGAAGGCAGAGGGCAGTGGTTGAAGGGACTTATTCAAAGGTTTCAAAGGTACATTTCATGTCAGAGAAATGCATACAATATACATCTTGAAATTCTTTTTCTTCGCAACCATCCACAAAAACAGAGTACCCCAAAGAATGAATGACAGTTAAATGTTAGAAAGACAAAGTCCCCCCCCAACTCCCCCCTCCCATATATAAGCAGCAGCAAAGCAACATTCACCCCTCTCCCACCAGCAAAAAAAGCATCAGCACCCCCCCCCGTCCCCACCAAGCACTCAAGTGTGCAGCAAAGCATCAATAAAGACACAGACTTCCAGTACCCCAAAAACTACTCGTTCACACGGTAATTTGACGTACCACAGGCTCTAATAAGGGAAAAAGAGGTGCCCTGTTTCACAACTAGAGGGGAGACATCAAACAGCTCACTAATTTACGATGTTAAAAGTCTGTTGCGTTGCTTTTTCCAAGCTCTGTGCCCAAAGAACTCGGGTCTCTGGGCACACAGCCAGCAGCTAGCTTGTTGCTTTCGATCTTCCATCTCCCACAACACACCAATTTCTTGCGGAGGCACTGATCTCGAGTCCGCCCATCTCCAGAGCCATGAAATCCCTGAAGGCGCACTAGTCTTCTAAGCTGCACCCTTGGTATATTGAATAGCGGCCAGTCGTGAGATCCCGAGAGCGGGTCCCATTCCCGCAAAGAACCGAAGTCAGCATGTAACTCCAGATCAGGGTCTTCAAAAGAACCCTGAAAGGGAAAAATAAAGATATTAAAGATAGAAATAGAGCTGTTTCCAAAGATGCAAGCAAAGGAGTCGCCATTAGGTGCCATCATTCCTCCTAAACTGAAGGTCTGTAATTTGTGTAGTTCTGCAGGGACCTCTGCTGTTTCTAATGTATATAAATGACCTGTATGAAAATGTAGATGGGTGGGTTAGTAAATTTGTGGATGATACCAAGATTGGTGCAGTTTGTGGATAGTGTAGGTGACTGGCAAGGAATACAGTGTGATTTAGACCAGTTGCAGATATGGGCAGAGAAATGGCAGATGGAATTTAACCCAGATAAATGTGAGGTGTTGCACCTCAGTAGGGCAAATGGAAGGAGACAGTACATTGTTAAGGACAAGATCCTAACAGTGTTGCTGAGCAGGGAGGTCTTGGGATCCAAGTTCATAGCTCCTTGAAAGTGGCTACACAGGTCGATAAGGTGGTTAAGAAGGCTTATTGATTGCTTGCTTTTATTAGTCAAGGCATTGAGTTCAAAAGTCAAGAGGTTATATTGCAACTTTATAAAACTGTGGTTAGGCCACATCTGGAGTATTACATACAGTTCTGGTCATCCTTCTATAGGAAGGATGTTGAGGCTTTGGAGAGGGTGCAGAGGAGGTTTACCAGGATGCTGCCTGGTTTAGAGGGCATGTGCTATTACGAGAGGTTGGATAACTTTGGGTTGTTTTCTCTGGAGCGCTGAAGGCTGAGGGGAGATCTGATAGAGATCTATGAGAGGCATAGATACAGTGAGAGAGAGTATCTGTTTCCCAGGGTTGAAATGTCTAATACCAGAGGGCAAGCATTGAAGGTGAGAGGGGGTAGGTTCAAAGGAGATGTAAGGGGGTAAGCTTTTTACTCAGAGAGTGGCGGATGCCTGGAACGCAGTGCCTGGTATGGTGATAGAGGCAAATACATTAGCGGCTTTTAAGAGATGTTTAAATAGGTACATGGATGTGAGGAAGATGGAGGGATATAGACATTGTGTAGGTAGGAGGAATTAATGTTTGGGTGTTTTTGATTTGCTTTTTAGCTGGTTTGGTACAATATTGTAGGCCTAAGGTCCTGTTTCTGTACTAAACCTTTCTATGTTCTGTGTTCCAAGTTTCTCCAACTGCTATTAATTTCTCCCCCACACCTTCTCTCCTTTTCCTTTCCCTATTATGGCTCTCTTCTTACCCCTTCCCTTCTCCTCACCTGCCTATCAACCACCACTCTGGTGCTCCTTCTCCTTTCCCTTCTTCCATTGTCCACTCTACTCTCCTATCAGATTCCTTCACCTTCAGTCCTTTATCTTTTCAACCTATCATCTCCCTGCTGCTCACTTCATTCTCCCTTACCCCACCCACCCACCTACTTCCTCCTCACTTAGCTTCACCTATCACCTGCCAGATGGTATTCCTTCTTACATCTACTGTCTTTTTCTGGCTGTTTCCCCTTCCTTTCCAATCCTGATGAAGGGTCTCAGCCTGAAACATCAACTCTCGATTCCTTTACTTCTTGATGCTGCCTCCAGCATTTTGTGTGATTTGCTCTAAACACAAGGCCTTAGTACAAAAGAAGTTGTAATAGCTGGGGGAAGTTGTTGGGATACTTTTCCACTGCCTATCAAATGCTGCCAATGGTGACCATCTCAAATAGCCTCTGACAACCAAGTCCAGCTGCTACTCTTCATGTGTGGCTTAGATACTAAGCCCTGCAAAACTGTTTCTACTGACAGTAGAAAGGTCAAAGGTGAGTTACTGGCACCTTAAAACCAGTCGCTTTCAGCAGATGAGATTCGTCTGCCATGTTCAGCAGCTGATCTGGGAGAAGGAAAACTCTGATCTCAAAACCTTATTGCCTTGCAGCTTTACCCACTCATGGGGGAGGCTTTGGGAGTATACCCTGAGAAAAAAATCTGGAGCTGGAGTCCTACATTGAGTTCAATTTGTGCAGGGGGTGGATTTGCTGTCTCTCTTTGTACTGACTTCAATGGTTTTCTTTTTTTCATGGCTATCTGAAGAAGAAGAATCTCAGAGTTGTATACCGCATACATACTTTGATAATAAATAAATCTTTGAACCTTTTGAACCTGTAAACCCTTGGGACTTGTGCTGCACGAGCAGATATTGTGGATAGTTGAAATTGGAATTGGTTTATTATTGTCTCAAATACTGGATTTTACTCTAATTACTAATCAAATACACACATTTGTTTCACATTGTTTATGTGTTACACAGTAAATTTTCCAGTGAATTCCTTGAGTTTAAAGAAAGTAGTAAATATACAAGCATACCAGACTTCAACACAGCCACAAATCTATCTGTGTTCTCAACCCAAGTGCTGGCTCTGCCACACACCCAGCCCACAATCTTAACCCCTTCCTGTTTACAGTACTTGACTTGCTGTCTAGACCCCTGTCTTGCAATCTGTCTTGCAACCTGAGTTAGCTGTCAGACCATCAGGGAATACAAACAGGAGACACAAGCTACTGGAACCTGGAACAACATACAAGAGACGCCAAATGCAAGGGAACTGATGAAGTGTCTCGTCTTGAAAAGGTAAATGTCTATTTCCCTTCCACAGATGCTGCATGACCTGTTGAATTTCTCCAGCTTCTTGTTTGTTGCTCAAGATTTGGATGTTGGGTTCCTGGAGTTTTACTGAGTGAAAATCCTGAGTACAATGCATGGAGAGACTGGATGGTGAACTGTTTACTGTAAGCCTTCTGTTTTCTAGTTAAGACATGGACGGGTTGAATATAACAAGACACAGGCTGATTCAGACTTCACCAATGTAACTAACTGATGAATAGGCATCCGTTAGTCTCGTAAGACCATAGATTTGTGCCTTGGAAGGTTTCCAGGGTGCAGGCTTGGGCAAGGTTTTATGGAAGACCAGCAGTTGCCCATGCTGCAAGTCTCCCTTCTCCACACCACTAATGTTGTCCAAGGGAAGAGCAGTAGGGCCGATACAGCTTGGCACCGGTGTCGTCACCGAGCAATGTGTGGTTAAGTGCCTTGCTCAGGACAACTGATGAACTAACTGATGAAGGCTACATTTTCAATATGCAAAAAAACAATCTACTGAACGAATTCAATAGGTTAAGCACTATATGTGGGTGGAGATGAACTGTTGACATTTCTGGTTGAAACCCTGCATCAGGACTGAGGAATGGATAAATGGAAGTTGGAGTAGGAGGGCCATGGAGAGCAGAGGGATGGCTCCTCCAAACTTGTCCTGATGCAGGGATTTGACCTAAAATGTTGACAATTTCTTTTTCTCCCATGCATGTTGCTCAACACACAGAATTTCCCAGCAGTTACTGACAGAATCTCAGATGTTGATAAAGAAGCTTACAACTTTGAGGTAGATTGACTGGTTGAGTGTTGTCAAAACAAAAACCTTGCACTGAACATCAGCAAGACAAAGGAACTGATAGTGGACTTCAGGAAGGAGAAGTCAGAAGAATATACACCAGTCCTCATTGAGGTAAAGGTAAGCAGTTTCAAGTTCTTGGGTGTTACTTCTCAGAGGTCCAACATTTTGATGTAATCACAAAGAAAACAGCAGTGGCTCTAATTTGTTAGGAGTTTAAAAAGATTTGGTGTATCACAAAAGACTCTCACAATTTTCTTCATAGATGTACAATGAAGAGTGTTCTAACTGTTTGCATCATCACCTGGTATGACAAGAGGTCACAGAGAGTTGTAGATTCGGCTAGCTCTCTCACAGGCACTACCCTCCCCACCATCAAAGGCATCTTCAATAGTGAGTGCCTTAAGAAGGCAGCATCAATATTAAGGACCTCACCATGCAAGACATGACCTCTTCTGCTACAACCATTGGGAGGAAGTACAGGAATTTGAAGACCCTCACTCAATATTTCAGGAACAGCTTCTTCTCCTTCACCATCAGATTTCTGAATGATTCATGAGTACATGAACGCTACTTCATTATTCCCTTTTTTGCACTACTTATTTACAGTATTTTTATCAGTATATTTTGCTCTTTTTGTATTGTGTTACTGCCACAAATCAACAAATGTCACATCACATATCAGTGATAATAAACCTGATACTGATTCTTCCAGTAGATTGTTTTTCCAGAATCTGGCATCTGTGGTCTCTTGTGTATCTGGTGTTTCTTTGTTTTGTAAGTTAATAAGCAGAAAATGTGATTGTCACTGAAAACAGCATTTTAAAAGTGACGGGGACAGGAATAATCTCAAAATAATCCACTCAGAAATAAAAGCAACAAATGCTGGAAATATTCGGTAGGTCAGGCAGCAAATGTTCTATTGAAGGTGGTTCAACCTGAAGCCCAGTTCTGTTTTACCTCAGATTCTGTCTGACCTACTGACTGTTTTCAGAACTTTCTGTTTTTATTCAGCTTGGAAACTAAAGCCCAACTACCGGTAGAAACAATTAATGCTTTCTTCTTCAGTGCTCTGATATGAAAAGAGAAGAGGATGAATGTGGGGGTTGGAGGTCTGGTAGGTTAGTTTGAGTACAAACTGGAAGGCTGTTCAGGGAGCAAAGTCCCAGATCTTAACAGTATCTAGTTTTAGATATTGCAGAAAAGATTCTTGATCAGTAAGGGTGTCAAAGGTTATGGAAGAAGGCAGGAGAATGGGGTTGGGAGGGATATGAATCAGCCATGATGGAAGAACAGAGCGGATATGATGGGTCAATTGGCCTAATTCTGCTCCTACCTTTGCTCCTAATTCTGCCTTATGATCCCAGAGGGAGTGCAGGAAGATTTACTGAAATAGTTCTATAGTTGAGACATTCCAACTTCAAGGTTAGACCAGAGACTCTGAGGCTGTTCTTCTTATAGCACAGAAAACTGAGAAAAAAATTAATAAATGTACATCACACTAAGATGATTTAAATAGTGCGAAATGGGTCTCATTAGGTGATACTTCATGGATTACAACAATTTAAAGTTTTGGGGAAACGATAGGCTGTGATAAGCTTGAAGATATTGTCACTTTCTAGAGCTCTTTACAACTCTTGCTCTCATAATTATTATTAATTTGCATAGTTTGTCTTCTTTTGCAAAATTTTATTGTAGTTTTTTTTTTCCCCTGTGAGAAGCCAATGTCCAATGTGTAAAGTACTATAGCAGAGTAAAGGGAATTACAGAAGCATGAGAGAGGAGTTGGTCAGAATTCATTGGAAAAGGACACTGGCAGGGATGGTGGCAGAGCAGCAGTGGCTGGAATTTCTGGAAACAATTCAGAAGGCACAAGATATATACATCCCAAGGATAAAGGTATTCTAAAGGCAGTATGATGCAACCGTGGCTAACAAGCGAGGTCAAAGTCAACATAAAAGCAAAAGAGAGGGCATATAATAGAGCAAAAATAATGGGGATTGGGAAGCTTTTAAAAAACAACAGAAGGTAACTAAAAAAAATCATTAAGAAGGTAAAAGAGTATACCAAAAATTTCTTCAGATGCATAAAGTGTAAAAGAGAGATGTGAGTGGATATCAGATCACTAGAAAATGATGCTGAAGATGTATTAATGGGGCACAAGAAAACAGCAGATGAACTGAATAAGTATTTTGCATCAGTCTTCACTGTGGAGAACTCTAGCAGTATGGTGGAAGTTCCAGGTGTCAGGGGTCATAAATTGTGTGAAGTCACCATTAATAGGGAGATGGTTCTTGAGAAACTAAAAGGAAACCTGGACCAGATGGTGTACATACCAGAGTTCTGAAAGAAGTGGCTGAAGAGATTGTGAAGGCATTAGTAATGATTTTTCAAGAATCATGAGATTCTGGAATGGTTCCAGAAGACTGGAAAATTGCTAATGCCACTCCACTCTTCAAGAAGGGAGAGAGGCAGAATAAAGAAAGATACGAGGTTGCTTTGGCAAGTAAGGTGAAAATGAATCCAAAGGGTTTCTACAGTTATATTAATAGCAAAAGGATAGTGAGGGATAAAATTGGTCCCTTAGAGAATCAGAGTGGACAGCTATGTGTGGAACCAAAAGAGATGGGAGAGATTTTGAACAATTTCTTTTCTTCAGTATTCACTAAGGAGAAGGATATTGAATTGTGTAAGGTAAGAGAAACAGGTAGGGAAGTTATGGAAACTATAATCTGCATACTTACTAAGAAGAGGAATACTGACGCTTTTAAGGAATATAAAAGTGGATAACTCTCCGGGTTCTGACAGGATATTCCCTAGGACCTTGAGGGAAGTTAGTGTAGAAATAGCAGGGGCTCTGACAGAAGTATTTCAAATGTCATGAGAAATGGGGATGGTGCCGGAGGATTGGCGTATTGCTCATGTTGTTCCATTGTTTAAAAAGGGATCTAAGAGTAAACCTAGCAATTATTGGCCTGTGAGTTTGACGTCAGTGGTGGGTAAATTGATGGGAAGCATTCTTAGAGATGGTATATATAATTATCTGGTTAGACAGGGTCTGATTAGGAACAGTCAACATGGATTTGTACGTGGAAGGTCATGTTTGACAAATCTTATTGAATTTTTTGAAGAGGTTACTAGGAAAGTTGATGAGGGTAAAGCGGTGGATGTTGTCTATATGGACTTCAGTAAGGCCTTTGACATGGTTCCACACGGAAGGTTAGTTTGGAAGGTTCAATCATTAGGTATTAATATTGAAGTACTAAAATGGATTCAGCAGTGCTGGATGGGAGATGCCAGAGAGTAGTGGTGGACAACTGTTTGTCAGATTGGAGGCCGGTGACTAGTGGTATGCCTCAGGGATCTGTACTGGGTCCAGCGTTGTTTGTCATATACATTAATGATTTGGATGATGGAGTGGTAAATTGGATTAGTAAGTATGCAGATGATACTACGATAGGTGGCATTGTGGATAATGAAGTAGGTTTTCAAAGCTTGCAGAGAGATTTAGGCCAGTTAGAAGAGTAGGCTGAAAGATGGCAGATGGAGTTAAATGCTGATAAATGTGAGGTGCTACATTTTGGTAGGACTAATCAAAATAGGGCATACATGGTAAATGGTAGGGCATTGACGAATGCTGTAGAACAGAGGGATCTAAGAATAATGGTGCATAATTCCCTAAAGGTGGAATCTCATGTGGATAGGGTGGTGAAGAAAGCTTTTGGTATGCTGGCCTTTATAAATCAGAGTATTGAGTATAGGAGTTGGGATGTAATGTTAAAATTGTACAAGGCATTGGTAAGGCCCAATTTGGAGTATTGTGTACAGTTCTGGTCACCAAATTATAGGAAAGATGTCAACAAAATAAAGAGAGTACAGAGAAGATTTACTAGAATGTTAACTGGGTTTCAGTGCCTAAGTTACAGAGAAAGACTGAACAAGTTGGGTCTTTATTCTTTGGAGCATAGAAGGTTGAGGGGGGACTTGATGGAGGTATTTAAAATTATGAGGGGGATAGATAGAGTTGACGTGGATAGGCTTTTTCCATTGAGAGTGGGGGAGATTCAAACAAGAGGACATGAGCTGAGAGTAAAAGGGCAAAAGTTTAGGGGTAACATGAGGGGGAACTTTTTTACTCAGAGAGTGGTAGCTGTGTGGAACGAGCTTCCTGCCGAAGTGGTAGAGGTAGGTTTGATATTGTCATTTAAAGTAAAATTGGATAGTTATATGGACAGGAAAGGAATGGAGGGTTATGGGCTGAGTGCAAGTAGATGGGTCTAGGCGAGAGTAAGCTTTCGGCATGGACTAGAAGGGTCGAGATGGCCTTTTTCCATGCTGTAATTGCTATATGGTTATGACCTCAGTGGTTGGGAAGATGTTGGAGTTGATTGTTAAGGATGTAGTTTCGAGGTGCTTGGAGGCACATGATAAAATAGGTTGCAGTCAGCATGGTTCCCTTCAGGAGAAATCCTTCCTGACAAATCTGTTGGAATTCTTTGAAGAAATAACAAGTAGGGTAGACAAAAGAGAATCAGTTGATGTTGTGTATTTGGATTTTTAGAAGGCCTTTGAAAAGGTGCCACACATGAGGCTGCTTAAAAAGCTACGAGCCTATGGTATTACAGAAAAGATTGTAGCATGGATAAAAACAGTGGCTGATTGGCAGGAGGCAAAAAGTGGGATGAAAGCCGCCTTTTCTGGTTGGCTGCTAGTGACTAGTGGTGTTCCACAAGGGTCTGTGTTGGGACTGATTCTTTTTACGTTATATGTCAATGATTTTGATGATGGATTTGATGGATTTGTTGAAAAGTTTGCAGATAGGTGGAGGGGCAAGTAGTTTTGAGGAAGTAGAAAGGCAACAGAAGGACTTAGACAGATTTGAAGAATGGGCAAAGAAGTGGCAGATAGAAAGCAGTGTCAGGAAATGTATGGTCATGCACTTTGGGAGAAGTAACTGAAGGGTTGACTATTTTCTAAATGGAAAGAAAATGCTAAAATCTGATGTGCAAAGGGACTTCGGTGTCCTTGTGCAGGATTCCCTAAGGTTTAGTTTGCAGGTTGAGTCTCTGGTGAGGAAGGCAAATGTGATGTTGGCATTCATTTCAAGAGGACTAGAATATAAATACAAAGATGTAATTTTAAGACTTTATAAAGCACTGGTGATGTCTCACTTGGAGTATTCTGGGCAGTTTTGAGGCTCTTATCTTAGAAAGGGTGTGCTAAAACAGGAGAGGGTTCAAAAGAGGTTCATGAAAATGATTCCAGGATTGAACAGCTTGTCATATGAAGAACATTTGATGGCTCTGGGCATGTATTCACTGGAATTCAGAAGAATGAGCGGTGACCTCATTGAAACCTCAGAATAGAGAGGCATCCTTTTATAACGGAGATGAGGAGGAATTTCTTTAGTCAGAAAGTGGTGAATCTGTGGAATTCTTTGCCAAGGGCAGCTGTGAGGCCAAGACTTCACGTATAGTTAATTCAGAGATTGATAAATTCCTGATTGGTCAGGGCATGAGGGGATATAGGGGCAAGGCAGGAGATTGGGTTCTGAATGGAAAAATGGATCAACCATAATAAAGTAGTGGCCTAATTCTGCTCCTATATCTTACGATCTTATGTTCTAAGTGCCTACCAGAAAGTGAATCTCAAGGTCGTATATGTAACATATACATACTTTGACATATACATACTTTGTACTTGAACTAGGCAGAGAGAGGTTATGTTCTGAAACTCACCACCTGCAGGTGCAGTGGGAATGGTGCAAATAAGGGTTTTAGGCACATGAAGTAATTTGCAGGTCTATGGTGGGGTTATTTTATTTTATTTAGAGGTACGGCATGGAACAGGCCCTTGCATCCTAATGAGTTACATCGCCCTGCAGCCTACCTATATATTTAACCCTAGCCTAATCACAGAACAAGTTACAAAAACTAATTAATCTACTAACCCATACGTCTTTGGAATGTGGGAGAGAATCAGAGCACCTTCTAGTTCGGCACGGACTAGAAGGGCCGAGAAGGCCTGTTTCCGTGCTGTAATTGTTATATGGTTATATGGAGGAAATCCACACGTTCACAGGGAGGATGTGTAAACACTTTACAGACAACATCAGAATTGAATGGGACTGCCGATGCCCCGAGCTGTAATAGGGTTATTGAGATTGGTATGTTAGACTTAGTGGCCTTCATTCTGTACCGTAACAGTTTTCCTGTGATGAAGAGTTGAGGAATCTAGGGAATCGAGGCTGGTGTGGGATGGAGATGTTGTGGAGAACATCACTTACATTTTACTAAGTCTGAAGATATATCTCATGCAACGCTATTTGTTTAATATCAGTTGACTAATGGAGTCTTGAGAATGTGCCCGTCTTCAGACTTGTCAGGTCTCTCCTCTGCTCACAGAACTGTTGTGCGCTTCAGTAATGTATCTTCCTGTATCTTTCACTGTCACAGTCTACTCATGCCTCCATCCACTTCCATTCCATCTGATTTCATTGTCATAGAATCTCCTCGTCAATTACCTTCTCCAGACTGTACTGGAAGTGTATTTATAGAAATTTAGATAAAGCCCACTGCAGTGCTGACGTGGTATTGACTGAATATGAAATAGATCAGACATGTAGTGAAGTAGATTTAGTGACATAATTGGTACTTAGTGTGCAGCCAATACAGAATACAGAATTCATAAACAGAATTATAAGGATTTATAGCAAAGAATAAGGCCATTCAGCCATCATGAACCAGCAGAGCTGTCTACTGATCATGATCCCATCTCCCAGTTCTTATCCTGTAACATACATCAAAGTTGCTGGTGAACGCAGCAGGCCAAGCAGCATCTATAGGAAGAGGCGCAGTCGACGTTTCAGGCCGAGACCCTTCGTCAGGACTAACTGAAGGAAGAGTGAGTAAGGGATTTGAAAGTTGGAGGGGGAGGGGGAGATCCAAAATGATAGGAGAAGACAGGAGGGGGAGGGATAGAGCCAAGAGCTGGACAGGTGATTGGCAAAAGGGGATACGAGAGGATCATGGGACAGGAGGTCCGGGAAGAAAGACGGGGGGGGGTGGTGACCCAGAGGATGGGCAAGAGGTATATTCAGAGGGACAGAGGGAGAAAAAGGAGAGTGAGAGAAAGAATGTGTGCATAAAAATGAGTAACAGATGGGGTACGAGGGGGAGGTGGGGCCTTAGCAGAAGTTAGAGAAGTCAATGTTCATGCCATCAGGTTGGAGGCTACCCAGACGGAATATAAGGTGTTGTTCCTCCAACCTGAGTGTGGCTTCATCTTAACAGTAGAGGAGGCCATGGATAGACATGTCAGAATGGGAATGGGATGTGGAATTAAAATGTGTGGCCACTGGGAGATCCTGCTTTCTCTGGCGGACAGAGTGTAGGTGTTCAGCAAAGCGGTCTCCCAGTCTGCGTCGGGTCTCACCAATATATAAAAGGCCACATCGGGAGCACCGGACGCAGTATATCACCCCAGTCGACTCATAGGTGAAGTGATGCCTCACCTGGAAGGACTGTTTGGGGCCCTGAATGGTGGTAAGGGAGGAAGTGTAAGGGCATGTGTAGCACTTGTTCCGCTTACACGGATAAGTGCCAGGAGGGAGATCAGTGGGGAGGGATGGGGGGGACGAATGGACAAGGGAGTTGTGTAGGGAGCGATCCCTGCGGAATGCAGAGAGAGGGGGGGAGAGAAAGATGTGCTTAGTGGTGGGATCCCGTTGGAGGTGGCGGAAGTTACGGAGAATAATATGTTGGACTCGGAGGCTGGTGGGGTGGTAGGTGAGGACCAGGGGAACCCTATTCCTAGTGGGGTGGTGGGAGGATGGAGTGAGAGCAGATGTACGTGAAATGGGGGAGATGCGTTTAAGAGCAGAGTTGATAGTGGAGGAAGGGAAGCCCCTTTCTTTAAAAAATGAAGACATCTCCCTCGTCCTAGAATGAAAAGCCTCATCCTGAGAGCAGATGCGGCGGAGACGGAGGAATTGCGAGAAGGGGATGGCATGAACTTTCAATTGCAGCCCCTGCCGTTGATCTCGGTGGCTCCAACACCTCAGGACATATTCAAAACCTGGACTCCAGCAACGACCACGGACACCTTCACAGCGATTGCGCAACCACCAACTGCGACTCCAGCCTTGAACTCCAGGCCGGGTCTTTATGTGCTGCTGTTGTGACTCCCGTCTCCCCTTCCCCCACCACCACTCCGCAGCCCCGTCTTCCTCAGATCCCACCGTCAGCTCCTGGGCCCTCAGAGGCTCCATCTTCCTCTCACCCCAACCCTCCCCTCTCCATTGACACCCCCAGCCTCCCCCCTCCCCCCTCTGATCCCAGCTCTCATCCGTGCCGGGTCTTTACCATCCCCTCCGACCTCGGAGTTCAAGGCTGGAGTCGCAGTTGGTGGTTGCGCAATCGCTGTGAAGGTGTCCATGGTCGTTGCTGGAGTCCAGGTTTTGAATATGTCCTGAGGTGTTGGAGCCACCGAGATCAACGGCAGGGGCTGCAATTGAAAGTTCATGCCATCCCCTTCTCGCAATTCCTCCGTCTCCGCCGCATCTGCTCTCAGGATGAGGCTTTTCATTCTAGGACGAGGGAGATGTCTTCATTTTTTAAAGAAAGGGGCTTCCCTTCCTCCACTATCAACTCTGCTCTTAAACGCATCTCCCCCATTTCACGTACATCTGCTCTCACTCCATCCTCCCACCACCCCACTAGGAATAGGGTTCCCCTGGTCCTCACCTACCACCCCACCAGCCTCCGGGTCCAACATATTATTCTCCGTAACTTCCGCCACCTCCAACGGGATCCCACCACTAAGCACATCTTTCCCTCCCCCCATCTCTCTGCATTCCACAGGGATCGGTCCCTACACAACTCCCTTGTCCATTCGTCCCCCCCATCCCTCCCCACTGATCTCCCTCCTGGCACTTATCCGTGTAAGCGGAACAAGTGCTACACATGCCCTTACACTTCCTCCCTTACCACCATTCAGGGCCCCAAACAGTCCTTCCAGGTGAGGCATCACTTCACCTGTGAGTCGACTGGGGTGATATAACTGCGTCCAGTGCTCCTGATGTGGCCTTTTATATATTGGTGAGACCCGACGCAGACTGGGAGACCGCTTTGCTGAACATCTACGCTCTGTCCGCCAGAGAAAGCAGGATCTCCCAGTGGCCACACATTTTAATTCCACATCCCATTCCCATTCTGACATGTCTATCCACGGCCTCCTCTACTGTTAAGATGAAGCCACACTCAGGTTGGAGGAACAACACCTTATATTCCGTCTGGGTAGCCTCCAACCTGATGGCATGAACATTGACTTCTCTAACTTCCGCTAAGGCCCCACCTCCCCCTCGTACCCCATCTGTTACTCATTTTTATGCACACATTCTTTCTCTCACTCTCCTTTTTCTCCCTCTGTCCCTCTGAATATACCTCTTGCCCATCCTCTGGGTCACCCCCCCCCCTTGTCTTTCTTCCCGGACCTCCTGTCCCATGATCCTCTCGTATCCCCTTTTGCCTATCACCTGTCCAGCTCTTGGCTCCATCCCTCCCCCTCCTGTCTTCTCCTATCATTTTGCATCTCCCCCCTCCCCCTCCAGCTTTCAAATCCCTTACTCACTCTTCCTTCAGTTAGTCCTGACGAAGGGTCTCGGCCTGAAACGTCGACTGCGCCTCTTCCTATAGATGCTGCTTGGCCTGCTGCGTTCACCAGCAACTTTGATATATGTTGCTTGAATTTCCAGCATCTGCAGAATTCCTGTTGTTTGCGTATTATCCTGTAACCTTGGTTACAGCACAGATAAGTCATCCAAGTAGTTTTAGATTAGATTAGCTTTATTTGTCACATGTACATCAAAACATTGTTATATCTTCTCTCTCGCTGTGAAACGGAGACACCTTTTTCTCCCTTATTAGGGAGAGAGAGAACCTGTGGTATGTCAAATACTGGGTGAACACATAGTCTTCAGAGTACTGCAAGTCTGTGTCTTTGTTATTGCCTTCTTCACGCTTGAGTGCTCGGTGGCAGGTGCCAGTGCTTCTTTTTGCTGGTGGGGGGAGGGGGGATCGTTGCTTGCTGCTGCTTATGTGCGGGTGGGAGGGGAGCTGGGAGGACTTTGGGGTTCTAACATTTAACTGTCGTTCATCCTTTGGGGGCACTCCTCCGTTTTTGTGGATGGTTGCAAAGAAAAAACATTTCAGGATGTATACTGTATACATGTCCCTGACATTAAATGTACCTGTGAAAGCTTTGAAATTTGTTGTTTGCATGAAATCAAATCAGTGAGGATAGCGCTGGGCAGCCCACAAGTGTTGCCACACTTCTGCCACCAACTCACTAACCTAAACCCTATGTCTTTGGGATGTGGGAGGAAACCCATGTGGTCACAGGGAGAACATATAAACTCCTTACAGACAACAGCGAGAATTGAACCTTGATCACTAACACTGTAAAACATTGCACTAATTGCTATGCTACAGTGCCATAGATGTCAGAAGAGTGTTCTTCCTCCATGAAGGGTCTCAGCCTGAAACATAGACTGTTTGTTCATTTCCATAGATGCTAACTGATCTGTTGAATTCCTCCAGCATTTCGTGTGTGTTGTTCTTTCTACCTGCCCTCATGGGCAAACTTCACTGGCTAAGTTATGGTGCTCTGAGGAAATCAAGGATTATCTCATGGAGTGGACCATGTAGATCAGACTGGGTGGCTTTCCTTCCCTGATGGGTTCCTGTGAACCTGTTTCCATTCCATATTATTCCTGGAACCACAATTTCCCTCTTCGGTCAGGTTTATCTCCAGATCTTCCAACATCTCATCCAACTAAACTCAACTTTCCTAATTTTACACAAAAATGGAAAGTGTCCAAGAAACTTGGCAGGTTAGGCAGCATCTACAGAGAGAACAGTCAGTGATTTGGGTCTGTGATCTTTCATCGGATCTGAAGACAGAAAAGGTTGGCCCTTTATCCATAGATGTTACCTGACCTGCTCAGTGTTCCCATTGTTCCCTTTCCTTCACTCCCCTCCCTCACGCCCCTCCTCTCCCTCTTCTCTCTTCACTCCATCCCGTTTTCACTCCCTTGACTCATTCCCTCCTCTTGCACCATCTCCTCACTCCTCTCCCCTCACTCTCTCTCATTTCCCTCCCCTCACTTCCTCAGTTCATTTCCTACTCTCACTCCCTCCCCTCACCCACTTCACTCACACCTGTCACTTCCCACCTCTCATTTCCTCCTGTCACTCCCCTCTCCTCCATCACTTCTCTCCACTCACTCCCTTCCTTAATCCCTTACTTGCCTTCCTGGGTCTGTACTGGCACCTGTGTTTCAAGCCTCATCCCTTTGTCCAAGTCTTTCACGACTTGCCTTTCACCTGCAAAACTCCTGACCTTCAGAACTGAATGGTTGCACTTATGGTGTACAGTGGTGTATTAATGTAATGTATGGTCTACTGTGCTCTTTAGGCCCTCCTAATCCTCTCCTGATCTTCTGAGGATTCAAGCCAACTGCACCCCAAATATACAACCAAGGATAACTTGATTTCAGCTTCAGTTTCATCCCCAGTGACATATTTTGTTTCTAAGCAACACCATATCAATAGTATGCACCTAAATCTCTGGCTACGTAGGCCTGGACAGAAATTAGATTTGCCAAACAGAGTTGTCACTGACTCGTTCACTTCAATAGTCAGGACTGGCTTCCAAAACTGGACCAAGGTACAAGGTTCTAGCCCATGACTCCCATCAGCAGGTAATCTTGAAGAGTGAAAGGGGAAGGTGCTGAAGAGTAATTTTGGTATTGCTGTGAGTCTATAAAAATTTATGGGAAGTTTTTCTCTTTCAAATGGCAGTTATGCATTCAGGATAAGTACACTTGCAGAGTATGCTTAAATATGGAGAATTAACTTAATCTGCATATAGTTATAGACACAGTTTAAGCAATGTCGGAGGAAGGAAAAACAATTTCAACTTGATCATTATTCATCAGAATTAGGATGTTTGAGATAAATATTTTAAGATGCAGATGTGGACGTAAGCTGGAGACACATGGGAGTCTCTGCAGAATGGAGGATGGAGCAATGAAATTATCTGGGCCATCCCTTTTTTTCATGCTGTTACCAGCAAGCAGGAGGTACAGATGTCTGAAGCCCCACACCACCAGAATCAGGAACAACTTGATAAAAATGTCGTATATAAGATGCATAAGATGCCAAGAGGAATTGATAGAGTGGACAACCAGAGACTTTTTCCCAGGGTGGAAATGGCTAATACGAGAAAGCATAATTTTAAGGTGATTGGAGGAAAGGATAGGGGTAGGTTGCCAGGCAGTTACAATGATGACATTTATGGGACGCTTAGATAGGCAGATGGGTGAAAGGAAAATGCACTGCTATGTAAGAGGGAAGCGTTAAATTAATCTTGGAGTAGGTTAGAAGGTCAGCACAACATTGTAGGCTGAAGGGCCTGTACTGCGCTGTACTGTTCTATGTTCTATGTTCTAACAGCTACTTTTCTCCAGCTTTCAGGTGCTTGAACTGACCTGTTTTGCACTACCATGCACTTGTGCCTTTTGTTTTCACTAATGTCTTGCTTTTGTGAAGTTTATTTTCCTCTCTTCACTGTCTTGCATAACTTATGTGTAATATATATCCTGTGTTTTGTCTGTACCCACGTATTGCCGAAGCTGCTGCAAGCAAGTCTTTCATTCTATGTATATCTCACCCTACTTATGCACACAGCAAGAAACACGACTTAAATGTAAATAGTGATAAAACAGAATGAAGGAAGGTTGCAAATTCTTTAGTGAGTAACCAGAGGAGGAGGGCTGGTTCAACAGTTTCAAGTAATCACCAGTTCCATCCTTTTAATCACATATTTCCAGCACTTGCTAATTTTATGCCTCCAATAGAATTTTCAAATATATATTCAACTTCTATTTATGCATCCAAATCTACCTGCTGTTACTCACCACCTATAAAATGGCTCCATCACCTCTTTCTCCATTTAGTGTCTCCTATTCTGCACCCTATCATATAAACTCAGTGGCCTTTAATAGGTATCTCCTGGACCTAATAAAGTGGACACTGAATGCCTGTTTGTAGTCTTCTGCGACTGTAGCCCGTCCACTTCAAGGTTTAACGTGTTGCATGTGCAGAGATGCTCTTCTGCACATCAATGATGCAGCATACAGTTACTTGAGTTACTGTTGCCCTCCTGTCAGCTTGACCCACTCTGGTCATTCTCCTCTGACCTCTCTCAAAACTGCCGATCACCAGATAATTTTTGTTTTTCACACAATTCTCTGTAAGCTCTAGAGACTGTTGTGCATGAAAATCCCAGGAGATCAGCAGTTTCTGAGATACTCAAACCACCCCATCTGGCAGCAGCAATCATTCCATGGTCAACGTCACCGAGGTCACATTTCTTCCCCATTCTGATGTTTAGTCTGAAGAACAACTGAACCTCTTGACCATGTCTGCATGTTTTTATGCATTGATTTTCTGCCATGATTGGCTGATTAGATATTTACATTAACAAGCAGGTGTACATTTGTACCTAGTAAAGAGGCCATTGAGTGTACTTATTGTTACTTACCTCCTGTAAACTGGGACCATCATAGAGTCATAGTAAAGTACAGCACAGAAACAGGCCCTTTGGCCTATCCAGTCTGTGTCGAATCATTTGCACTGCCTACTCCCATTGACCTGCACTGGGACGATAGCCCTCCAGACCCCTACCATCCATGTACCTATCCAAACTTATTTGAAATGTTGAAATCGAGCTGGTATGCACCACTTACACTTACAATTTCCTGGTTTATGTTTAGATCCTTTCTTAAACAGTGAATAACATTGGCTATCCTCCAATCCTCTGGTACCTCTTCTGTCACAAAGGATGATTTACATATCTCTGCTGAGGCCCCAGCAATTTCTACACTTGTCTCCTGTAGGGTTCAAGGGAACACGTTATCAGGCCTTGGGGATTTATCCACTTTGCCTCAGGATAGCAAACACCTCCCTCTCTGGAATCTGTACAGGGTCCATAAAGTTGATGCCATTTTGCCTCACTTCTGTAGACTTTGTGTCTGTCTCCCGAGTATCTGCCCCATCTGTTTTGGCTCCACATATGGATTACCATTCTGATCTTCCAGAGGACCAATTTTGTCCCTTGCAATCCTTTTGCTCTTAACATATCTGTAGATTCTCCTTAGGGTTCTCCTTCACCTTGTCTGCTAGGACAACCTCGTGCCTTCTTTTATCCTTCCTGATTTCTTTCTTAAGTGTTCTCTTGCATTTCTTATACTCCATAAGCACATCATTTGTCCCTACTTGCCTATACTTGCCATGTACCTCAATTTTTTTCTTAAGCAGGGCCTCAGTATCTCTTGAAAATGAAAATTCCCTACGCTTGTTATCTTTGTCTTTTATTGTGACAGGCACATTCAAGCTTTGACTCTCAAAATTTCACTTTTGAAGACCTCCCACTGACCAAGTACACCTTTGTCAGAAAACAGCCTGTCCCAATCCACACTTGTCAGATCCTTTCTGATACCATCAAAATTGGCCTTTCTCCAATTTAGACTCTCAGCCTTCAAACCAGATATATCTATTTGCATATTTGCTTAAAACTAATGGCATTGTGATCACTTGATGTAAAGTGTTCCCCTACACAAACTTCTGTCACCTGCCCTAACTCACACTCCCTTGTCAAGACTTCTATGTAGTGATCAAGGAAACTTTCCTGAACATATTTAACAAACTCTGTCCCATCGAGTCCTTTTACAGTATGGGATTCACCTAAAGTTAAAATCACCTTCTATAACAACCTTATGCTTCTTGCAACAGTCTGTGATTTCTCTACATATTTGTTCCTCTAAATCCCTAGGACTGTTGGTTGGTCTGTAATATACCTCATTAACATGGTCATACCTTGTTTATTTCTCAGTTCCACCCATAACACCTCACCAGGTGAGTTCTCCAGTCTGTACTGAAGGAGCACTGCTGTGATATTTTCCCTGAGTTGTAATGCCATCCCTCCTGCTCTGTAATGTCTAAAACAACAGAATCCCAGAATACTGAGCTGTCTGTCCATTAGACTATAAGACATAGGAGCAGAATTAGGCTATTCTGCCCATCAAGTGTGCTCCACCATTCCATCATGGCTGATTCTGGATCTCACTCAACCCAATACACCCGCCTTTTTATCAGACTCCTTGATGCCCTGACCTATCAGGAATTGATCAGCTTCTATCTTAAATATATGCAAGGACTTGGCCTCCACCGCAGCCTGTGGAAGAACATTCCACAGATTTACTACTCTCTGGCTAACAAAAAAATTCTCCTTACCTCTGTTTTAAAGGGTCACCCCTCAATTTTGAGGCTGTGCCCTCTAGTTCTGGATACGTCCGCCATAGGAAACATCCTCTCCACATCCACCCTATCTAGTCCTTTCAACATTTGGTAGGTTTCAGTGAGATCCCCCAGCAATTTTCTAAGTTCCAGTGTATAGAGACCCAAAGCTGTCAAGTGCTCCTCACCTGGAGGAGGTTGTATGATGTTGAAAGACCCGAAACACCCGATGATTCCAGGAACATCACTGAAGATGTGTCCAGAAGCATCAATAGATGTATGTACACAGTTCCAGTGTATAGAGGCCCAAAGCTGTCAAGCGCTCCTCATATTTTAACCCCTTCATTCCCAGACATGCCCCTCCTGCAACCAAGTCTCACTAATGCTTACAATATCATAATTCCAGCTGTTGATCCATGTCCTGAACTCATCTGCTTTTCCTACAATAGTTCATGCATTGAAATATATGCAGCTCAGGACATTAGTCACATAATGCTCAATCTTTTGATTCTTAACTTGGTCTGAGATCTTACCAAGTTCTGTCTCCACAACCTCTCTGCTAACTGCTCAAGCACTCTGGTGACCATCTCCCTGCAACTCTAGTTTCACGCCCCCTTCCCCCCATGCAGCACTAGCAAACCTTTCTGCTAGGATATTAGTCCCCTTCCAGTTCAAGTGTAAATTGTCTCTTCTGTACAAGTCCCATCTTCCCCGGGAAAGAGCCCAATGATCCAAAAATCTGAAGCCTCCCTTCCTACACCAACCCCTTAGCCATGTGTAATCTTCCTAGTTCTGGCGTCACTAGCACGTGGCACAGGTACAGATGGTTCCACCAGCACCAGGGTACTGGAGGAACGTTGTTTTGTTTTTACTGTGTACTGTACCAGCAACTTATGGTCGAAATGACAATAAACTTGACTTGACTTGACTTGAGGTAGATTGCAATCCTGGAGGTCCTGGCCTTTAACTTAGCACCTAACTCCCTGAACTCCTTATGCAAACCTTTCACTTGTCCTACCTATCTCATTGGTACCTACATGGACCACGACCTCTGGCTATTCACCTACCCAACTTGAGAATGCTGAGGAATCGATTCGAGATGTCCCAGACCCTTGCACCTGGAAAGCAACATACCATCCCGGAATCTCATTTTCGCCCACAGAACCTCCTTTTTGTTCCCCTAACTAACAAATCCCCTATCGGCTCTTCTCCTTCCTTCCCTTCTGAGTCACAGAGCCAGACTCAGTGTCAGAGACATGACTGCTGTGACTTTCCTTTGTTAGATCAACCCCCTGACAATATCCAAAGAGATATACCTGTTGTTGAGGGAAATGGCCACAGGGATACTCTGCATTGACTCCTCAACCCCTTTCCCTTCCTGACTGTCACCCAGTTTCCTGTGACCTGTCTCAGAATGTGGATTGTTCAAAGCTTCAGCTGGATGCACTTTTCGCAGGTTTAATTGTTAAAGGCATCCGTTAGTCTTGCGAGACCATGGATCTGCACTTGTCTTCACTCTCCAGGGCGCAGGCCTGGGCAAGGTTGTATGAAAGACCAGCAGTTGCCCATGCTGCAAGTCTCCCCTCTTCATGACACCAATGTTGTCCAAGGGAAGGGCATTAGGACCCATACAGCTTGGCTGTTTACCTGGTCTACTTTACTTAGGTAACAACCTATAAATTAACTTCCTGCCTGCCAAGTCCTAAGTACTGCTTGTCGTCAGACTCTCAAAATGGGTTAGTGAGACAATTCACTTGAAATTGTATCGTACAAGAGCTATGAATTTAGATCGATGCCCTCCAAATGCAATCAATCAAGCACAATATAATGAAACATTTCCTGAGTATTAATCAGTTCTCTGTATGAATGGAATGGAATAACCATAAGGGTCTTAATAGCAGTGAAGGTACTTGTTTGATATGCCCTTGCCAAACATTTTGAGAGTTTATTCACTACATTAAGGACAATTGATAGATGAAGTTCTTGTCGTACAGTTATTGTGGTATCAGCTCTTAACTGCATTTACTTTGCTTGGCAGAGGGATCCAGCAACAAATGTTAAGATATTGGTAATACTCCTTCATTAATTCTAAGCATCTGAAAAGGGCTACTGGTGCAGTATGGCAACTCTTCTGCCTAAGACTGCAAGAAACTCAGCACATCACAAAAACCAGCCTCCCCACTATAGACTCTGTCTATACTTTTTGCTGCCAACATAATCAGAGACCATTCCCACACTGGGAAAATCAGGTTGGAAATGGATCTCAAGACAGTGAGTTTGTTGAATGCTTATGAGATGGTTTTCTTAGAACAATTTGTCATTGAGCCTACCAGAGGATCAGCTATACTGGATTGGGAGTTATGTAATGAACTGAAGGTGCTTAGGGAGGTTAGGATAAAAGAACCCTTAGGAGGCAGTGATCACAATATGATTGAGTTCAACTTGAAATTTGATAGGGAGAAAATAAAGTCTGATGTAGCAGCATTTCAGTCGACTAAAGGAAATTACAGTGGTATGAGAGAGGAGTTGGCCAAAGTAAATTGAAAGGAGATGCTGGCAGGAATGACAGCAATGGCGTGAGTTTTTGGGAAAAATAGGGAAGGTGCAGGATAGATGTATTCCAAAAACAAAGAAATACTCAAATGGCAAAATAGTACAACCATAGCTAACAAGGGAAGTCAAGGCTAATGTAAAAGTGAAAGAGAGGTCATACAACAATGCAAAAATTAGTGGGAAGATAGAGGTTGGGAAGCCTTTAAAACTCTACAGAGAGAAACTAAAATAATCATTAGGAGGGAAAAGATGAAATATAAAAGCAAGTGAGCAAACAATATCAAAGTGGATAGTAAAAGCTTTTTCAAGTATGTAAGAAATAAAAGAGAGATGAGAGTGGATATCGGACCGCTAGAAAATGAGGCAGGAGAAATAATAATGAGGGCCAAGGAGATGGCAGATGAACTAAATGAGTCTTTTGCATCAGTCTTCACTGTGGAAGACACTAGTAGTGTGCCAGATGCTGAAGGATGTGAGGGAAGAGAGTGAATGATGTTACTATTACAAGGAGGAAGGTGCTCAGAAAGAGAAAGACCGAAGGATACACGTCACCCAGACCAGATGAACAGCACCCTAGGGTTCTGAAGGAGGTAGTGATAGAGATGGTGGAGACATTAGTAATGATCTTTCAAAAATCATTGGACCTGGCATGGTGCCAGAGGACTGGAAAATTGCAAATGTCACTCCACTCTTTAAGAAAGGAGGAAGGCAGCAGAAAGGAAATTATAGCACAAACAACAGGAATTCTGCAGATGCTGGAAATTCAAGCAACACACATAAAAGTTGCTGGTGACCGCAGCAGGCCAGGCAGCGTCTCTAGGAAGAGGTGCAGTCGACGTTTCAGGCCGAGACCCTTCGTCAGGACCTGATGAAGGGTCTCGGCCTGAAATGTCGACTGCACCTCTTCCTAGAGACGCTGCCTAGCCTGCTGCGTTCACCAGCAACTTTTATGTGTGTTGAAGGAAATTATAGACCAGATAGCCTGACCACAATGGTTGGGAAGATGTTGGAGTTAATTGTGAGGATGAAGTTATGAAGTATTTGGAGACACAGGACAAGATAGGACAAAGTCAGCATTAAGGGAAAATCTTGCCTGATGAAGGGGATGCAATGGATGTTGTATACTTGGACTTTCAGAAGGACGTTGACAAGGTGCCACACATAAATCTGCTTACCAAGATAACAGCACATGGTATTACAGGAAAGTTACTGGCATGGTTACAGCATTCGCTGATTGGTAGGAGGTAGCAAGTGGGAATAAAAGGATCCTTGTCTGGTTGGCTGCCAGTGACTAGTGGTGTTCTGCAGGGGTCAGTGTTGGGACCACTTCTTTTTATGCTGTATATAAATGCTTTGGATGATGGAATAGATGGCTTTGTTGCCAAGTTTGCAGATGATATGAAGATTGGAGGAGGGGCAGGTAGTGTTGAGGAGACAGGTTGGCTACAGAAGGACTTAGACAGATTTAGGAGAATGGGCAAGAAACTGGCAAATGAAATACAATGTTGGAAAGTGCATGGTCATGCAATTTGGTAGTAAAAATAAATGTGCAGACTAATTTCTAAATGGGGAGAAAATTCAAAAGTCTGAGCTGCAAAGGGACTTGGGAGTCCTTGTGCAGAACAATGTAAAGGTTAACTTGCAGGTAGAGTTTGATGGTGAGGAAGGCAAATGCAATGTTAACATCCATTTCAAGAGGTCTAGAATACAAGAGCAGGGACATGATGCTTAGGCTTTATAAGGCACTGGTGAGGCCTCACCTTGAATATTGTGAACGGTTTTGGGCCCCTCATCTTAGAAAAGATGGGCCGGCATTGGAGAGGGTCCAGAGGAGGTTCACAAGGATAATTCTAGGAATGAAAGGACGATCATGCGAGAAACATTTGTTAGCTCTGGGTCTGCACTAGCCAGAATTTAGAAAGATTGACGGGGGGTCTCATTGAAACCTTTCAAATGTTGAAAGGCCTAGACAGAGTAGTTGTGGAAAGGATGTTTCCCATGGTGGGGGAGTCTAGGACAAGAGGGCCCAGCCTCAGGATAGAGGGGTGTTCATTTAAAACAGATATGCAGAGACATTTCTTTAGCCAGTGGATGATGAATTTGTGGAATTTATTACCACAGGCATCTGTAGAGGCCAGGTCGTTGAGTCTATTTAAGGCAGAGCTTGATGGGTTCTTGATTGGACATAACATCAAAGCTTATGGGGAGAAGGCTTGGGAATAGGGCTGAGAAGGTGAAAAGTTCGAAGTAAATTTATTATCAAAGTACATATATTTCTATATATAATACCTTGAGATTCATTTTTGCAGTCATTCACAGTGTGACAAGAATACACATAGATTACAATGAGGCTGTCCTGTGCTGGCACCAGTGGAATCAGCAGTTGGTCTGCCACCTGTCTTCAGGAGAGAGAGAGATAAGGAAAACAATGGAGCAACATTTGGAGATGTTAATGAAGGAAGGAAGGAGAGCTGTCAAGAGCGGCTCACCCTTTGAACCCTCGAAGTGATGGACAGGCGATACCCCAGCAGGGGGATAAAAAGGGACAGGTTCGCTAAGGCGACACACACGACACCCGAGGTAACAAGACCCTGGAAGCGGTACGCCTCTCACAAGTCGGTGGGAAGTATCGGGCCATTGATGCACAGGGTGGAAAGGCACGATCGGCGGGAACCTGGTGTGTGTCCACCCTTGCCTGGGTGCCAGGTTCACCGCAGGGAAATGAACGTATCTGGAAACAGAGGGGTCACGGTCGGTGACCTCAGATGACATCACAAAAGACTCGCCCGAAAGCTGACTGCGAAGGTCTGTGTGGAAGCTGTGTTGAATATTCATTCATTTTTGCTCTCTCTCTCCTTCCCCCCACAGTCCATCGCCACGGCAACAATTACTGTGAACTGAACTGAACTAAATTGAACTGAACTTTGCATCATTTTGAAACTGGTCATTTACCCCGAGACAACGATAGAGCTTGATTGATCCTGTTATCTTAATTCTGTGTACATGTATGTTTATCATTGCTGAACTGTGGCATTCATTATCCTTTTGATTAGAGTACTGTGTTGCTTGTTTCTTTAATAAAACTTTCTTAGTTCTAGTAATCCAGACTCTAACTGAGTGATCCATTTCTGCTGGTTTGGCAACCCAGTTATGGGGTACGTAACAACAGTAGAACACAGAAATACAATAAGATCACAATGAAAAACTACTCACAAAAGTTGACAAGCAACTAATGTGCAAAAAAGGCAAATTGTGCAAATATAAAAGAAAATAAATAAAAAAACTATCAAACTAAACATGTAAATAATGCTGGGAATATAAATTGTAGAGTCCTTGAAAGTGAGTCCATAGGTTGTGGAATCAGTTCAGGATTGATGTGGGTGAAGTTGCTGGTTCAGGAACATGATGGTTGAAAGGTAATAACTGGTCCTGAACCTGGTGGTATGAACCTTGGGCTCCTGCACTTCTTACCCAGTGGCAGCAGTGAGAAGACAGCATGGCCTGGATGATGGGGGTCCTGGATGATAGATGCTGCTTTGTTGTGGCAGGCTCAATAGTAAACAGGGCTTTGCCTGTGATAGACTGGACTGTATACATCACTTTTTTTAAGGTGCACTTGTGACTTGAAGATTGTTTGACTGATAAAGTGTTAACTGAAATTGCCTATATGAAAAAATATCCACTGAGGAAGATAAAATAAGATAAGACAAAACTTTATTTTGTTGGGAATGGACCTAAATGCAAGACACAGACACTGAAGTACAAGGAACAGGACTTGACTAGAGTAGGGACATGACAGAATACAGAAAAGGAGCAGGGACAAGAATGCAGACTTGGGCTAGGACCCCAAGCCAGAGACTGGACAAGGACCCAGAACCTGGGTCTTGCCTTGGGCTCGGGGCCCAGAACCAGGCATGGACATGACATGACTGCAGGACTGGAGGCTGGGGTCTTGAGGCTTGAGTGTGGAGACAGGTTTGGGGTCTTGAGGCTTGAGCTTGGAGACAGGCTTGGGGCCTTGAGGCTTGAGCTTGGAGACAAGTTTGGGGTCTTGAGGCTTGAGCTTGGAGAGAGGCTTGGGGTCTTGGATCTTGAGCTTGGAGACAGGCTGGGGTCTTGGATCTTGGGTACTTTGAGGCTTGGGTATGGACTCCAAGCCAGAGACTGGGCAAGGTCCCAGAACCTGGGAGTTGACTTGGGCTCGGATGCCAGAACTAGGCGAGGACAAGACGAGGCTACAGGACTGGACATGGCTTGGGTGAGGAACTGCTGGGTGGGGTGAGACACAAGGACAGGTAAAGGCACTTGGACAGGACTCAGATAGGACTGGACTAGGCACGGACTGGACGAGGGCCTTCAGGAGCACGGAGCCTTGGACTAGAAGAGACAGGAGCACAGAACACAGAGCTGGGACCCCTCCTTGGGAACAGGACGTAGGGCCAGGTCTCATACACAGAACACTGAACATGAAGAGACGGATCCCAACACAAGGTGGCGGCAAATGGCCGGACCCACCTAGCGAAGGCAAGGACACAGAGAGACAAATCCACACAATGAAAGACAGTTCCTTATCTTGACCTAACCAGCCTCTTGTCTTACTCCAGCGGAAAACTTCAGTGATACAGTCGGGGTATCCAGGCTAGATGAGCAGGCAGAGAGTCAGGTGAGGTATCCAGGCAGAGAGTCAGGCAAGGGGGGTGAAAAGACAAGGAGGGGAACAGAACAGTCCAGCAGGAAATTCTTGGTTTGCAGAGGTATTTATGTCTCAGCCCCAAAACAAGAAACGTGCCCACAACAGAAACTGGGGAAAACTAGAAACCCCGGAACAAGGAACCATGGACCGGACCATGAACCAGAGCACGGACTTCACGGACTGGACCATGACATATTTATCCTGAAGGAAATTATTGTTGCAACATTGCTCAGTCAGAAATATATACTCTATGAGGTACGAAAAAATGTGCATTAAAAAGTAATACTGCAAAATGCAGATGTACAATGAAACCATATACTTATATACTTAAGGGGGGGGGAGTTGTAGAGTCTTATAGCCACAGGGAGAAAGGAGTTCCTGTAAACACGAGGAAATCTGCAGATGCTGGAATTTCAAGCAACACACATCAAAGTGTGTGTTTCCCACTTTCAAATCTCTCACTAGCTCTTCTTTCAGTTAGTCCTGATGAAGGGTCTCGGCCTGAAACGTCGACTGTGCCACTTCCTAGAGATGCTGCCTGGCCTGCTGCATTCACCAAGGATCCCCTGTGACGTTCAATGGTGCACCTCGGTGGAATCAGTCGGTTACTAAAGGTGCTCCTCTGTTTGTCCAGTATGTCATGGAGGGGGTGAGAGGGATTGTCCATAATGCTCTGTAGTTTCTGCAGCATCCTCATCTCAGGCATAACCACCAGGGAATCCAGTTCCAACTGCAGAACAAAACCTGCCTTCCTGACGAACTTATCTATCTTCTTGGTGTCAGCTGTTCTCACCCTGCCACCCCAGCAGACAACAACATAGAATAGAATGCTGGCCACCACTGAATTGTAGAACATCTGCAGCATATTACTGCAGACTTGGAATGACCAGAGCTCCCTCAGGAAGTACAGTCGGCTCTGTCCCTTCTTGTACAGAGCCTCTGTATTTTCAGAATCAAAATCAGAATCAGAATCAGGTTTATTATTACCAGCATGTGACGTGAAATTTGTTAACTTAGCAGCAGCAGTTCAATGCAATACATAATCTAGCAGAGAGAAAAAAAAGTAATAGATAAAATAAAAATAATAATAATAATGATAAAGAAACAAGTAAATCAATTACGTATATTGAATAGCTTTAAAAATGTGCAAAAGTCAAAAATACTGTATATTAAAAAAAGTGAGGTAGTGTTCATGGGTTCAATGTCCATTTAGGAATCAGATGGCAGAGGGGAAGAAGCTGTTCCTGAATTGCTGAGTGTGTGCCTTCAGGCTTCTGTATCTCCTACCTGATGGTAACAGTGAGAAAAGGGCATGCCATTGGTGCTGGAGGTCCTTAATAATGGACGCTGCCTTTCTGAGACACCACTCCCTGAAGATGTCCTGGATACTTTGCAGGCTAGTACCCAAAATGGAACTGACTAAATTTACAACCCTATGCAGTTTCTTTTGGTCCTGTGCAGTAGCTCCCCACTCTGCGCCCCTCCCCCACCCCCATACCAAACAGTGATGCAGCCTGTCAGAATGCTCTCCATGGTACATCTATAGAAGAATTTGAGTGTATTTGTTGACATGCCAAATCTCTCCAAACTCCAAATGAGGTATATCCACTGTCTTGCCTTCTTTATAACTACATTGATATGTTGGGACCAGGTTAGATCCTCAGAGATCTTGACATCCAAGAATTTGTAGCTGCTCACTCTCTCCACTTCTGAACCCTCTATGAGGATTGGTGCGGGTTCCTTTGTCTTACCCTTCCTGAAGTCCACAATCAGCTCTTTTGTCTTACTGACACTGAGTGCCAGGTTGTTGCTGTGGCACCAGTTCACTAGTTGGCATATCTCACTCCTGTATGCGCTCTTGTCACCACCTGAGATTCTACCAACAATGGTTGTATCATCAGCAAATTTATAGATGATATTTGAGCTCTGCCTAGCTACACAGTCATGTGCATATAGAGAGTAGAACAGTGGGCTAAGCACACACCACTGAGGTGCATCAGTGTTGATCGTCAGTAAGGAAGATATGTTATCACCAATCCGCACAGACTGTGGTCTTCTGGTTAGGAAGTTGAGGATCCAATTACAGAGGGAGGTACACAGGCCCAGATTCTACAACTTCTCATAGTAACATATGTAACACTCGCTTTGCCGAGTGGCATGATCTTGGGGATGGTAACCCCCCTGCCCGGCCAAACTTTAGAACTCCCGTTTGGATGCATGCTGTGTGAAGTGTCCCGTGTCAAATCAGTACCCCGAAATAACAAACAGTACACAATATGCGGTTAAACAAGTGAGATTTTATAACTCTTACTTGGACTATGATACTAGTAGAGAGCAAAATGTAAAATAAAATGTAAAATAAAATGTGCCAAGAATGTATTTAATCAGTTCATGCACAATTCATTGGAGCTCACGGTTTTCCTTCGCTGATTCCTCCTTCGATTGTCATCGACCCTCGGCTCCCGCCGGAGCCTGGAGGGTCAGGCAGCACACCGACTCCTCAAGTCGTGTCTCCTCTCTTCATTCCCCTCGCGCCTTCTCCCCAAAGCCTGTGAAAACCAACAGTTTTCACACAAACAAGAAAGAATAACATCTCACCCATTGGTTAGCAACTGAATTCCAAAGTCCAGTTATCTCTACCTATAACCCAAACATGCTGCTACAGAGAACCCATTCCCTCAGCAGTTAACATTACAGAGAAGCCATTTTATTATAACTCGACAGAGAAGCCATTTTATTAGCCTTAGCAGTTAACATGAAAGAGAAACCCTTACACTCTTGTTATGAATCAGCAGCAATAGAGATAAATTTGAGTCGTGTTCTTATAAAATAAACAATGACATTTATTAACCTCTACTCAAATTAACATGGAACAGTAAATGGACGACTAACTTAAACAGATGTTAACAGCGTTATGCTTCTATAGTTATCAAATGATCAAACTTAAAGAAAATTCTCAACAGATCTCATTTAAGCACAGTCTTAAGGTGGTAGTTTAATAAGTCCATACGATTTATGAAATAACTGAGAGGAGAGACTTCCTGAACCTTGCAATGAAGAGAAATTGAAACTGTGGACGCTGGTTCCAGCCCAGAAATACCTTTTCCGAAGTTATGACGCAGAATACAAGTTCTCAAAGTAACTGATCTTTCTGACGGAAGTGGTCTTCACATAACCCAAACCGTGTAAGGGTTAACAAAACGTGCGTGCCACGTATGGACAGTTCCAAATATCAGTCATACTCATAATGAACCAAATGCCGCTGGTTAACCCCAATCCCTCTGGGGTTTGTTCAGATTCTTCACTCTCACTCTCTCTTCTTCTCCGATGGCGTAACTACCAACGGTGAGTTCACACCAAAAATGAACTATGCAACAACTGCAGTCTCCCCTTATATACCAGTAAGAACATGCCATCACATGACATCACATCACCCCCATTATCACAAGACAATTACATCATATTCATGAGATACGCACAGGACAGGTAACACCTCCCTCCAAGAAAAGAAAATTTTGATCTAACAAGAGCAAAATTTTAACTACAATTAACAAGATATACAAATGTATAAAATTTACAAAATTTCACAGTACACATACAATTATACAGTACTCTACAACTAATATAACATATGACAAGAGTGCAAACAGAATATCAGAATTACATTACAAGTTAAACACCTGGACAACCAGTCGGCAATTGCATCATCTTTGCCTTCAATGTGAGCTATTATGAGATCATATTCTTGTAAAGTTAAAGTCCAATTCAGTAACCTTCTATTTTTGTTTTTCAGTTTACTCAAAAATATCAATGGATTATGATCGGTGTAAACCACAAGTGTTTTCTGAGTTGTGCCAACATACACATCAAAATTTTGCAGAGCTAAAATAAGAGATAATAATTCTTTTTCTATGGTTGAATAATTTCTTTGATGCCTGTTAAATTTCTTGGAAAAGTAAGCTGCAGGATGGTCAACATCATCATCATTATCCCTTTGTAGTAACACTGCTCCTGCAGCCTCGTCATTAGCATCTACAGCTAAGGAAAATGCCTTTTCAAAATCAGGGGATTTGAGCACAGGTTGGTGACATAGGATAGCTTTCAATTTATTAAATGCTTCCTGAAAAGGCTCTGCCCAAACAAACTTTTCACCTTTCTTCAGGAGGTTAGTCAATGGAAGGGCAATCTTGGCAAAGTTCTTACAGAACTTATGGTAATACCCTACCATTCCCAAGAATCTTCTGAGAGTTTTTGTACCAATTGGAGTGGGAACTTCCAAAATTGCCTGAACTTTTGCCTGAACAGGAGCCAACCTGCCTTGACCCACAACGTAACCAAGATAGGTCACAGTGGCATGCCCAAATTCACTTTTAGCTAAGTTAATAGTTAGGTTAGCTTTTGAAAGCCTGTCAAACAGTTTTCCCACTGCAGACATATGTGCCTCCCAAGTGTCATTCCCTGTGACTAAATCATCAATATAGGCATCTGTATGTTTTAGCCCTCGAATTACAGAATTAATCATTCTCTGGAATGTTCCTGGGGCATTCTTCATTCCAAATGGCAGAACATTGTACTCATAACCCAGATGGCATCCCAAATGGAGAAATTTCTCTACCTCTATCTGTTAATGGAACACACCAATACCCTTTCAACAAATCAATCTTTATAAGAAATGTAGCTTTTCCAACCTTATCCACACAATCATCTACCCTAGGGATTGGATATGCATCAGTTTTTGTTACAGCATTCACCTTCCTGTAATCAGTACAAAACCTAATACTACCATCTGGTTTAGGCACCATGACACAAGATCAACTCCAATCCGAAGTAGAAGGTCTAATAATATCATTGTTAATTTCTTGTAGCCTCACATGATGTTAATTACTTAATTTCTTGTTCTGCATTCATTCAACATGGATGTTGCTTTATAGGTCTGGCGTTTCCAACATCTACATCATGTGAGGCTACTGTGGTTCTTTTGGGAATGTCTGGGAATAAATCGCTAGTTTTCAAAATTAACTGCTTCATCTGCTGCCTCTGCTGTGGCTGTAGATGAGACAATTTCTCATCAATATTTTCCAAAATTGTCAAATTTGTTAGTCTGGCAGAAATAATTTGTTGGGTTTAAAACAAGTCTCAGATGGATCAGCTACTAAGTTCCCAGGGAGGTCAGACTCATTGTCACTGACAACAACAGTCATATCTGCAGACTGTTTCCCACAATAAGGCTTTATTATATTTACATGACTAAGTTGCTGGAAGTATTTATCAACTTCTGCCTTATTAAATGGAGGAACCAATTTAATTTCCTGACTAACAACAAATGGTTTTCTAGAACCAGAGGACTGATTCTCGGACTTTCACTGTGCTATCGCTAGCTCAATCTCCCTCTGTTTATTTGATGCTTCCAACCGTCTTCGTTCCAAGTCAACTTCTAATTGTTTTTGTTTTAACTCAGCTTCTACTCCAAGCTTCTCTAACGCTACCTGTTCCAGGTGTAACTGGATCACATCTTTACTTACAGGGAACCTATCTAACTCCGCTTCATCAGAAACTCCCGAATCTGTATCGTGTTCTGAAATTTTTCTCTGAATTTCTGGCTTAGTTGTAACCGTCGATATTCCTTTAAAGTCTAACCTTCTAGCAAGCTTGAATACATCACCTTTTTTTCGCTTTCGCTAATACCGCCAGGGCTGGTGATGCCAGAAAGCCGTCAATATCCATTGCTGCTGATTACCACACACAAACCAATCAAATAAAAGGAATCAATTATTTCCCCTTTTTCAATGAGATCGTTAGTTAAACAACCAATCAGATTCTAAATTGGTTCAAATCCTGACGAACCCCCACATGTTATGAATCAGCAGCAATAGAGATAAATTTGAGTCGAATTCTTATAAAACAAACGACATTTATTAACCTCTACTCAAATTAACATTAACAACCCAAACCCTGTAAGGGTTAACAAAACGTGCGTGCTACGTATGGACAGTTCCAAATGTCAGTCATACTCATAATGAGCCAAATGCCGCTGGTTAACCCCAATCCCTCTGAGGTTTGTTCGGATTCTTCACTCTCACTTTCTCTTCTTCTCTGATGGTGTAACTACCAACAGTGAGTTCACACTAAAAATGAACTATGCAACAGCTGCAGTCTCCCCTTATATACCAGTTAGAACATGCTATCACGTGACATCACATCACCCCACTATCACAAGACAATTACATCATTCTAATGGCACAAGACCATTACATAATTCCAATGGCATAAGACAATTACATCATATTCATGAGATACTTATGGGACAGATAACATTCTCCCTCTGCCAAATTTAGTCATGTCCTCATGATGTCGAGATAATTCGCCAACCCTTCTGCAAACACAAGAACCCAATCCAGGTACCAGCAGTGACACAGCTCCCCAAACATAGAGCTCACGCCCTGTTCCCCAGGCACTACATATGCCAACCTATCTGGGAGTTTCCTACTCTTCTGAGATCTCCGTACCCCTCACCTAACTCTTCAGGCTCGCACACTACTGGGGATACTCCAGGTCTGCTTGTCGAATCCACTCTCACTCTATCACTCATGCACCCCTGCAACCCGGAGCTCCCTGCCTCGTGTTCAGGCTCCATTGTCTCTCCTTCAGGGTCCTGTAGTAACCCAGGCTGCCCACAACTAGTCCCCCCACCACCTCACCTGACTCAGTGGGAGAAGGGCCAGGAATCTCTCCTTCAAACAAGAGGAAGTTAGCGAAAGGCAGCATGTACCACACCTCCTTCTCATCACCTTTTGAATCCGTATTCTTCTCCTTTTCCTCCATTTGTAGCTGCTGTTTGGTTTTCTCCAAGCTGGAGCATTTGGTCTGGGCTGCTTCTATAGCCTCTTGAGCCTCCTCCAGTTCCTCAACCCGGGCCTGATATTCCTTAGTCTTCCTCTGAAGAGCAGCAGTTAAGGATTGTTCATCTTCCAGTTTAGTGTTCACTGAACTTATCTCCAGCTCTTTCTTCTTAATGACTTCTTCCAGGTTAACTTTCAGTTTTTCGATTTCATTTAGGCTGTTGATGGTCATCTTCAGGTCTCCTGCAAGCTTCCGCTTCCCTCTTCCAAGACCTGGCCACAATTGCTTCACCTCCTCTGAATTGTGTTCAGACTCCCCTCCTTGTGTTCTCAGCTTTCTGTTGGCCTCAGTCAGACAACTTTCTTTGTCTTCCCCAACTTGCAAGTCTTCCAATCTGTTCTGGATCAATGTCTCCATTTTCTGCTTATCCTTTCAAAGGTTGGTTATCGTTTCATCTCTCTGGTTTAATTCATCAGTAAGTGACCGCAGTTTCTGCTCTGAATTCTGCTTCTCCATCCCCACTTTGACGAGCATGGACTCCAATTCTTCAATGTTTGTCCCAAGATTGCGGCACTCAGTCTCCAATCTGCATTTCTGAGTGTTTAGCTCAGCGATGAAAATCTCCTCCCTCAGAAGTGTCTCATTCAGATCGGTGACCTGGGTTTCCAGCTCCAGGTTCACCTTCAGCTGCTGCGTGCAACGGTGCTCAGTGTCAGCTCGACTCTCCTGCTCCTCGTCCATGTCCAGCCCCTCAGGCACCCGTCATGACGAAACATCCACATCAATGTTCAGGCTCCCCAGCTGGTACTTCAGGCTGAACTCATAGGCAGACAAATCTGCCAACTTCGGATGGCCCATGGCATCCAGTTTCACCGAGGTCGTGATATGAGTTAGGGGATTGCTGGCCGTCGGCACCTCAAACTTGGCCCCGTAGAAAGAGTCACTCAGCTCATCCACTCACCGCCCATTCCAACGCCAGGAGGTTCAATTTGTGCGTTGGGTAATTTCTCTCGGAGGGCAACAAACTCTGGCTGACAAACTCCACAGGTCTCAACCCGGTACCTTGATCCTAATATAGGACGCCCCCTAAACCGCCTTGGCTGTCCGCAGAAACCAGCACCAGCGCCTGGAGCAGCAACTCCTTTAGCAACTGAAAAGCTTCCTCACATCTTACTCACTTCTGATCAAAAAGCTCCAACGGGTTTAAATATTCTCCACCCTCTGGTCCTTTTCCCCCCTCCCTGTCTTCCCCATGCCTCGCTGGAAGGTTGTAGGGGCTCTGGATGTGCCCAGGGGCATCTTTTCGGACTGGAAGAATCCCAGGGGACATATAACTGCTGTCTTCTCTTTGTCAGCCTCACTCATCGGGATCTGGTAATATCCACTCCTCAGATCCTGTACATTAAACCACTTCGCACCACTCAGACTGACCAGCGTGTCTTCGACTCTCGGGACCGCATACTGGCCAGGGATGATGCGCCTGTTCAGAGTCCTATAGTCCACACACATGCGTACCTACCCTTTCTTCTTCCTGGCCGCTACTAGTGGGGACGCATAGAGGCTTCGAAACACAGCAATGATCCCCGTTTCCTTCAACTCACATAAATGCTGCCACGCAGCCTCAACATCTGTGGGGGCCAGTCGCCGCAACCTTTCCCCAAACGGGGTGTCCTCAGCAGTCAATTCTCCCCCCCCCCCCATGGTATTCTGGAATGTCCACTAAGAGGGCTTCTCTTTCAGACTCTCCGGGAAACTTTAGAGTCCCCATCACTCTCGCTACTTTCCTGGGCTGTACCACCATTGACTTCGACTGGGTGAACCACACATCCCTCTTTTAAATTCAATACCCAGTCCGCTGCTGCCACACACGTCTTCAAAAGCAGCTCAAAACACTGGGTGCACAGACAATGTCCCCAAACCGCTCTCACCTGCCTTCTTCTTACAGGCCCCCATGAGCCTCCTCACAAGCGGGGTGTTGGTCCCCTCCAGAATCGAAACGCTGCCCGTCTCAACAGTGTCCGGACACATCAGCACTAACGATTCCCGAACCTCAGACACCCACACATCAATCTCCGAGAACTCCAGTTTTATTGACCAATAACCGTCGTATGGATAATCACCAGCACTGATACCCCAAAACTCCAGTGCCCTGAATGGTGTCAATGGTAAATGCTTCGGATACTAGTTGTAAAATGCATGGTACAGTAACTTGACCTGTGACCCAGTGTCGAGGATGGCTTTAGCATAGCTTCCATCTATCCATAATGACACACCGGAGCGTGGTCCCACTAAGCCTTCATGAACCGGGTCCTTCTCTTTCGGGAGTTCCTTGGTACATTGCTGGGAACGTGTTCCCCCAGAGACACCAGGCCGTTTCCCCACTAGGTCTACTCTAAATTTCCCAACATGCCTCTGATCAGCTGAACAATGAGGGAGGGGCTATTTGATTCATCCCTAACTTATCCACCTCAGCCGCCTGACTGACCCTCCAGCGCCACAACCAACTTAGCTGTCTCTCCAGCCAAAACAGATACGCTGAAAGCTTTTCTCCATTCTCCAGACTCATGTTTTGAAACTCCACCCCGAGCTGCATTTCGCTCCCAGTCGAACCAAATGCCTTGTCCCGCGCTTGCAGATAACTGGCAGCTGTCAGTACGGGGTAAAGGAACCTGCCTGTTCTAACAACGTCAGCAGCCCACCAATTCAAACTTTCAACCAATCTCTGTCACTTTTTGTCATCCAAGCACTGCCCCTCATCTGACAACAGGGAGGTCCGTTCTGCCCACGTCTCATACACCTCTGCCCCTTCAGGGGTGGGCATTATTCCACAAACCAGGCAGAGCCTGCCATAGCTGGAACATTTATTCGCCAAAGAAACAAAAACGGACACTACCTCAGAAATCTCCCTCTTCACTGGGGGACAAGGACTAATTAAATATACCAAACCTGACCACCCTCACTCCTGATCGTATGGACAGCTCATGGCCCTGCCTCACCTGGGGCACCAACAAACACCAGAAATCCCACCTCCGTGACGTCAGCGCTAGTCTGTACAAAAGCGAGGTCTGAGCCCACCATTTTATCAAACTTTCGCACTACAATTTCAACTTTGCCAACAGCTTTGACCATACCCAAAAATCAAATTAACAATCCATCCGAGGTACAACTATCTGTCCCACTCAATACGTTACTAACCGCAATCCCACAGAGGCACACATTATCTCAGGGGTGGTAACCCCGCTGCCTGGCCAAACTTTAGAACTCCCGTTTGGGTGGATGCTGCGTGAAGTGTTCCGAGTCAAATCAGTACCCCGAAATAACAAACAGTACACAATATGCGGTTAAACAAGTAAGATTTTATAAGTCTTACTTGGACTATGAGATCAATAGAGAACAAAATATAAAATAAAAAGCGCCAAGAATTTATTTAATCAGTTTGTGCACAATTCATTGGAGCTCACAGTTTTCTTCACGGATTCCTCCTTGGATCGTTGTCGACCCTCGGCTCCTACCGGAGCCCGGAGAGTCAGGCAGCCCACTGACTCCTCAAGTCGTGTCTCCTCAAGTCGTGTCTCCTCTCTTCATTCACCTCACGCCTTCTCGCCAAAGCCTGCAAAAACCAACAGCTTTCACGTAAACAAGAAAGAATAACATCTTGGTTAGCAACTGAATTCCAAAGTCCCGTCATCTCCATTTTATTATAACACTACAGAGAAGCCATTTTATTAGCCTTAGCAGTTAACATAAAAGAGAAACCCTGACACATAGAAAACCAACAGCACAATACAGGCACTTCGGACAACAAAGCTGTGTCAAAAATGTACTCACTTCAGAAATTACCAAGGGTTACCCACAGCCCTCTATTTTTCGAAGCTCTGTGTACCTATCCAGGAGTTTCTTAAAAGACCCTATTGTATCCACCTCCACCACAGTCACCGGCAGCCCATTCCATGTACTCACCACTCTCTGCATAAAAAAACTTACCCCTGACATCCCCTCTGTACTTCCAAGTACCTTAACACTGTGCCCTCCCATGTTAGCCATTTCTGCCCTGGGAAAAAGCCTCTGACTATCCACACCATCAATGCATCTCATCACCTTATACACCTCTATCAGATCACCTCTCATTTTCCGTCGCTCCAAGGAAAAAAGGCCGCATTCACTCAAACTATTCTCCAAAGGTATGCTCCCCAATGCAGGCAAAATCCTTGTAATTCTCCTCTTTCTTGTACATCCTTCCTGTATTGAGGTGACCAGAACTGAGCACAGTACTCCAAGTGGACTCTGACCAGGGTCCTATATAGCTGTAACATTACCTCTCGGCTCTTGAACTCAATCTCACGGTCGATGAAGGCCAATGCACCGTATGCCTTCTTAACCACAGGGTCAACCTGCGCAGCAGCTTTGAGTTTCCTATGGACTTGGACCCCAAGGTCCCTCTGAGCCTCCACACTGCCAGGAGTCTTACCATTAATACTATATTCTGCCATCAGATTTGACGTCCCAAAATGAACCACCTCACACTTTTCTTAGTTGAACTCCGTTTGCCACTTCTCAGCCCAGTTTTGCATACTATCAATGTCCCACTGTAACCTCTGACAGCCCTCCACACTATCCACAACACCCCCAACCTTTGTGTCATCAGCAAATTTACTAACCCATCCCTCCACTTCCTCATCCAGGGCATTTATAAAAACTGCGAAGATCTGGGGTCCCAGAACAGATCGCTGAGGCACACCACTGGTGACCGACCTCCATGCAGAATATGACCCGTCTACAACCACATTTTGCCTTTTGTGGGCAAGCCAGTTCTGGATCCAGAAAGCAATGTCCCTTTGGATCCCATGCCTTCTTACTTTCTCAATAAGCTTTGCATGGGCTACTTTATCAAATCCCTTGCTGAAATCCATATACACTACATCTACTGCTCTACCTTCATCAATGTGCTTAGTCACATCCTCAAAAAATTCAATCAGGCTCATAAGACATGACCTGCCTTTGACAAAGCCATGCTGACTATTCCTCTCTAAATGTTATAAATCTTGCCTCTCAGGATCTTCGCCATCAACTTACCAATCACTGAAGTAAGACTCACTGGTTCATAATATCCTGGGCTATCTCGACTCCTTTTCTTGAATAAGGGAACAACATCTGCAACCCTCCAATCCTCCGGAACCTCTCCTGTCCCCATTGTTGATGCAAAGATCATCGCCAGAGGTTCAGCAACCTCCTCCCATGACTCCCACAGTAGCCTGGGGTATACCTTGTCTGGTCCCAGTGACTTATCCTACTTGATGCTTTCCAAAAGCTCCAGCACATTCTCTTTCTTAATGTCTATATGCTCAAGCTTTTCAGTCCGATATAAGTCATCCCTACAATCGCCAAGGTTCTTTTCTGTAGTGAATACTGAAGCAAGGTATTCATTAAGTACCTCTGCTATCGCCTCCGGTTTCATACACACTTTTCCACTGTCACACTTGATTGGCCCAATTCTGTCACGTCTATCCTCTTGCTCTTCACATACTTGTAGAATGCCTTGGGGTTTTCCTTAATCCTGCTCGCCAAGGCACTCTCATGGCCCCTTCTGGTTCTCCTAATTTCCTTCTTAAGCTCCTTCCTGCTAGCCTTATAATTTTCTAGATCTCTATCATTACCTCATTTTTTGAACCTTCTGTAAGCTTTTCGTTTCTTCTTGACAAGATTTTCAACAGCCTTTGTGCACCATGATTCCTGTACCCTAACATCCTTTCCCTGTCTCATTGGAACATACCTATGCAGAACCCCACACAAATATCCCCTGAACGTTTGCCACATTTCTGTCGTACATTTCCCTGAGGACATCTGTTCCCAATTTATGCTTCCAAGTTCCTGCCTGATAGCTTCATAATTCCCCTTACTCTGTAATCAAATGTTCCTAACTTATCTGTTCCTATCCCTCTCCAATGCTATGGTAAAGGAGATAGAATTATGATCACTATCTCCAAAATGCTCTCCCACTGAGAGATCTGACACCTGACCAGGTTCATTTCCCAACACCAGATCAAGTACAGTCTCTCCTCTTGTAGGCTTATCCACATATTGTGTCAGGAAACCTTCCTGAACACATCTAACAATCTCCATCCCATCTAAACCCCTTGCTCTAGGGGGATGCCAATTGATATTTGGGAAATTAAAATCTCCCATCACGACAACCCTGTTATTATTACACCTTTCCAGAATCTGTCTCCTTATCTGCTCCTTGATGTCTCTGTTACTAGTGGGTGGTCTGTAAAAAACACCCAGCAGAGTTATTGACCCCTTCCTGTTCCGAACCTCCACCCACAGAGCCAATGCTCTGTATGCCTTCTTAACCACAGAGTCAACCTGCGTAGCAGCTTTGAGTGTCCTATGGACTCGGAACCCAAGATCCCCCTGATCCTCCACACTGCCAAGAGTCTGACCATTAATACAATATTCTGCCATCATATTTGACCTACCAAAATGAACCACCGCACACTTATCTGTGTTGAACTCTATCTGCCACTTCTCAGCCCAATTTTGCATCTTATCAGTGTCCCACTGTAACCACTGACAACCCTCCAAACTATCCACAACACCCCCAACCTTTGCGTCATTAGCAAATTTACTAACCCATCCCAACACTTCCTCATCCAGGTCATTTATAAAAATAATGAAGAGTAGGGGTCCCAGAACAGATCCCTGAAGCACACCACTGGTGTCCGACCTCCATGTAGAATATGACCCGTCTACAACCACTCTTTGCCTTCTGTGGGCAAGCCAGTTCTGGATCCACAAAGCAATGTCCCCTTGGTTCCCATGCCTCCTTACTTTCTCAATAAGCCTTGCATGGGGACCTTGTCAAATGCCTTGCTGAAATCCATATACACTACATCTACTGCTCTACCATCATCAATGTGTTTAGTCACGTCCTCAAAAAATTCAATCAGGCTCGTAAGGCATGGCCTGCCTTTCAGAAAGCCATGCTGACTATTCCTAATCATATTATGCCTCTCCAAATATTCATAAATCCTGCTTCTCAGGATCTTCTCCATCAACTTACCAATCACAGAAGTAAGACCCACTGGTGTATAATTTCCTGGGCTATCTCTACTCCCTTTCTTGAATAAAGGAACAACATCCGCAACCCTCCAATCCTCCGGAACCTCTCCCATCCTCATTGATGATGCAAAGATCTTCACCAGATGCTCAGCAATCTCCTCCCTCACCTCCCACAGTAGCCTGGGGTGCATCTCATCTGGTCCCAGCAACTTATCCAACTTGATGCTTTCCAAAAGCTCCAGCACATCCTCTTTCTTGATATCTACATGCTCAAGCTTTTCAGTCCACTGCAAGTCATCACTACAATCACCAAGATCCTTTTCCATTGTGAATACTGAAGTAAAGTATTCATTAAGTGCCTCTGCTATTTCCTCCGGCTCCATACACACTTTCCCACTGTCACACTTGATGGGTCCTATTCTCTTGCTTCTTATCCTCTTGCTCTTCACATACTTGTAGAATGCCTTGGGGTTTTCCTTAATCCTGCCCGCCAAGGCCTTCTCATGGCCCCTGCTGGCTCTCCTAATTTCCTTCTTAAACCCCTTCCTGTTAGCCTTATAATCTTCTAGATCTCTAACATTACCTAGCTCTCTGAACCTTTTGTAAGCTTTTCTTTTCTTCTTGACTAGATTTACTGCAGCCTTTGTACACCACGGTTCCTGTACACTACCATAAATTCCCTGTCTCATTGGAACGTACCTATGCAGAACTCCACATAAATATCCCCTGAACGTTTGCCACATTTCTTCTGTACTTCTCCCTGAGAACATCTGTTCCCAATTTAAGCTTCCAAGTTCCTGCCCGATAGCCTCATAATTCCCCTTACTCCAATTAAACGCTTTTCTAACTTGTCTGTTCCTATCTCTCTCCAATGTTATTGTAAAGGAGATAGAATTATGATCACTATCTCCAAAATGCTCTCCCACTGAGAGATCTGACACCTGACCAGGTTCATTTCCCAATACCAGATCAAGTACAGTCTCTCCTCTTGTAGGCTTATCTACATATTGTGTCAGGAAACCTTCCTGAATACATCTGTCAAACTATCTCCCCATCTAAACCCTATTCTCTAGGGAGATGCCAGTCAATTAAAATCTCCCACCAAGACAACCCTGTTATTATTACACCTTTCTAGAATCTGTCTCCCTACATACTCCCCGATATCCCTGTTACTATTGGGTGGTCTATAAATACACCCAGTAGAGTTATTGACCCCTTCCTGTTCCTAACTTCCACCCACAGAGACTCTGTAGACAATCCCTCCATGTCTTTCTTCTTTTCTACAGCCGTGACACTATCTCTGATCAGCAGTGCCACGCCGCCACCTCTTTTGCCTCCCTCCCTGTCCTTTCTGAAACATCTAAAGCTTGCCACTTTAAGTAGCCATTCCTGCCCCTGAGCCATCCAAGTCTCTGTAATGGCCACAACATCATAGCTCCAAGTACTGATCCACGCTCTAAGCTCATCTGCTTTGTTCATGATACTCCTTGCATTAAAATAGACACATCTGAAACCATCAGTCTGAGCGCATCCCTTCTCTATCACCCGTCTATCCTCCCTCGCGCACTGTTTACAATCTTTCTCTATTTGTGAGCCAACCACCCCTTCCTCCATCACTTCAGTTCGATTCCCACCCCCCACTCCAGCAATTCTCGTTTAAATTCTCCCCAATAGCCTTAGCAAACCTCCCTGCCAGGATACTGGTCCCCCTCAGATTCAAGTGCAACCCGTCCTTCTTGTACAGGTCATGCCTGCCCCAAAAGAGGTCCCAATGACCCAGAAATGTGAATCCCTTCCCCCTGCTCCAATCCCTCAGCCACTCATTTATCCTCCACTTCGTTCTATTCCTATTCTCACTGTCGCGTGGCACAGGCAGTAATCACGAGATCACTACCTTTGAGGTCCTGCTTCTCAACTTCCTTCCTAACTCCCTGTAGTCTGTTTTCAGTACACTTTCCCTTTTCCTACCACGATGTCTAGCTGTTCTTCTTCCCACTTCAAGGTAATGTGGACACGATCAGAAACATCCCAGACCGTGGCAGCTGGGAAGCAAACTACCATCTGTGTTTCTCTCCTGTGTCAACAGAAATGCCTGTTTGACCCCCAAACTCTAGAGTCCTCTATCACTGCTGCCATCCTCTTCCTTTCCCTACCTTTCTGAGCCACAGGGCCAGACTCTGTGCCACTGTTGCTTCCCCCAGGTAGGTTGTCCACCCTAACAGCACTCAAACAGGAGTACTTATTGTTAAGGGGGATAGCCACAGCACTACTCTCTTGTATCTGACTCCTGCCCTTTCCTCTCCTGACTGTTACCCACTTATCTGTCTCCCGAGGCCCCAGTGCGACCACCTGCCTATAGCTCCTGTCTATCACCTCCTCACTCTCTCTGACCAGATGAAGGTCATCAAACTGCATCTCCAGTTCCCTAACGCGGTCCCTAAGGAGCCGCAGCTCGATGCACCTGGCGCAGGTGTGGCCGTCCGGGAGGCTGGGAGTCTCTTGGACATCCCACATCTGACACCCAGTACAGAACATCGGCCTCACAGACATACTTCCTATTCCTTCTCTTCACAAGTAACTTGCCTCGCCACGAACCATTATCGCTGAAGCCCTGTTGAACCAAAACCCTCTACTCCAACGATCGCTCTATAAAGCTGTCTTCTTTTTAAGTTCTTCCCACAGTCGTGCCTCAATCAAACCACTGAACAAAAACTGATCTTCTAAACCCTTCCCGCCAGTCTAACTCACTGACATTCACGCGTCTGTGCAATCGTGCCACAATCAAACCGCTGAAGAAAAAATTAGGATTGTCCATCAGGATTGTGGGAATGATGGTATTAAATGCTGAGCGAGAGTCGATGAACAGCATCCTGACGTAGGTGTTTGTGTTGTCCAGGTGGTCTAAAGCCGTGTGGAGAGCCATTGAGATTGCGACTGCTGTCGACCTGTTGTGGTGATAGGCAAATTGCAAGGGGTCCAGGTCCTTGCTGAGGCAGGAGTTCAGTCTAGTCATGACCAACCTCTCAAATCATTTCATCACTGTTCATGTGAGTACTACGGGGCGATAGTCATTAAGGCAGCTCACATTATTCTTCTTAGGCACTGTTATAATTATTGCCTTTTGGAAGCAAGCAGCAGTTCAGTCCAATTTATTGTCCAGGTAAGTTCCCAGGTATTTGATGTACTGAATGACTTCCACATCTGTTCCCTTGATGGAGATGGGAATGCAGGCTGTTTTCACTTCCTGAACTCCACCAAGTTTTTTGGCATGAGACAAAGTTTCATTCCAGAGCAGGTGAGGGGAAGAACAGATTAGAGTGCAGGTTTCTCTTGGAGTGGTAGCTGGAGATAACAGGCTGAGAATGTGCTTTGCTCAGCAAAATCAAGAAAAGACAGAAATAAAGAATGGTTCACAGTGCATTTATCCACTCCCAGGAGCTGGTATAGTGTCACTTGCAGGTGATGTTTAATCATAGAGCCATATAACACAGAAACAGGCTCTTCAACCCATTGAGTTTACACTGACCATCAATACTAAATACTTATACATCAATCCTACACTAATCCCATTTTATTCTCCCCACATCCCATCAACTCCTCCAAGAATCTACCACTAACTACACAATCGAGGTACTTACAGCCGCCAATTAACCCACCAGCTTGTACGTCTTTGGGTGTGGGAAGAATAGGATTACTTTATTATTTACCTGCACTGCATTTTCTCTGCAGCTTTTACACTTCATTCTGCATTCTGTTATTGTTTTACCTTGTTCTCAATGCACTGTGTAATGATTTTAGATTCAGGTTCAGATTCATTTATTTATCACATATAGACTGAAACAAAGTGAAATGCGTTTGTGTGAACAACTAACACAAGCTAAGGATTTGCTGAGGGTAGCCCTCAAGTTTTGCCACACATTCTGGTACCAACATAGCATGCTCATGATGTTCAGCAGAATGACACAAGTAACACCAACAACCACAGGAAAACAGACCTTTCCCCCCTCCCACCAACTACCCACCCACCAACTCACACAACTTACACCAAAGCAACACTAAGACACACTGCCTCTGGGCCTCCAGCAAACTCGCAAACATCAGGCCTCTGACTTCCCCAATGGACTCAGAGACTTGCAGACCCAGGGCTTCGGTCATTGGAAATCTAATTGATATTTGTGCTTTGATCTTAAAGCACTAAATATCTATAAATATCAAGAACATGAGATGAAGTCCTTGAAAGTGAGTCCATTGGTTGTGGGTACATTTTCTGATGGAGGAAGTGAGAAGAGAGCATGATCTGGGGGGGGGGGGGCGGGGAGGTCCCTAATGATGTAGATGTGCTTAATGGTTGGGAGGGCTTTACCCATGATGGACTGGGCTGTATCCACTACTTCTTGTAGGAGTTTTCATTCAAGGGCATTGGTGTTTCCATACCAGACTTTGATGCAACCAGTCAATATACTCTCCACCACACATCTATAGAAGTTTGTCAAAGTTTTAGATGTCGTGCTGAATCTCTGCATATTCCCAAGGAAGTAGATGCGCTGTCATGCTTTCTTCATAGTTGCACAAGTCAATAATCAGCTCCTTGGTCTTGTTGACATTGAGTAAGAGGCTATTGCGATGGCACCACTCTGTCAGATTTTCAATCTCCCTTCTATATGCTGATTTGTCACCACCTTTGATCTGGCTTACGACAGTGGTGTTATCAGAAAACTTGAATATGGCATTGGAGCTGTGCTTACCCACACAGTAATAAGTATAAAGCGAGTAGAGCAGGAGGCTAAGCACACAGCCTTGTGGTGCACCTATGCTGATGGAGGTTGTGGAGGAAATTTTCCCAATCGAAACTGACTGGGGCCTGCAAATGAAAAAATTGAGGATCGAAGGATAGTGAACAGTAAAGATGTCAGGAAGGACAGGCAGGTGATGGGGCAAATTTGCAGCCATTGGGATGAGTTGCAGTGCAATAAAGTTGCAGTGCAATCAAAGCAAAAAGTACCAAATACTGGACTTAAGGTGTTATACTTAAATGCACGCAGCATAAGGAATAAGGTGGATGATCTTGTCGTACAGCTACATATTGGCAGGTATGGTACTGTGGTCATCACTAAGATGTGGCTAAAGGATGCATGTCTCTGGGAGCTGAACATCCAAGGATACACGGTGTATCGGAAGGATAGGAAGGTAGGCAGAGGGGGAGGCGTAGCTTTGCTGTTAAGAAATGATATTAAATCATTAGAAAGAAGTGACATAGGATCGGAAGGTGCAGAATCTTTATGGGTTGAGCTAAGAAATCACAGGGGTAAAAGGACCCTGATGGCAGTTATATACAGGCCTCCTAACAGGTGCAGTGACGTGGAATACAAATTACAACAGGAAATAGAAAAGGCTTGTCAGAAGGGGAGTGTTATGATAACTGTGGGGGATTTTAACATGCGAGTGGATTGGAAAAATCAGTTAGGCACTGGATCTCAAGAAAGAGAATTTGTAGAATGTCTATGAGATGGTTTTTTTTAGAACAGCTTGTTGTTGAGCCCACTAGGGGATTGGCTGTACTGGATTGGGTATTGTGTAATGAACCGGAGGTGATTAGAGAGATTGAGGTGAAAGAACCCTTGGAGGGCAGTGATCATAACATGATTGAGTTCACTGTGAAATTTGAGAAAGAGAAGCCAAAATCTGATGTGTCGATATTTCAGTGGAGTAAAGGAAATTACAGTGGCATGAGAGAAGAACTGGCCAAAGTTGACTGGAAAGGGACACTGGTGGGAAGGATGGCAGAGCAGCAGTGGCTGGAGTTTATGTGAGAAGTGAGGAAGGTGCAAGACAGATATATTCCAAAAAAGAAGAAATTTTCGAATGGAAGAAGGATGCAACCGTGGTTGACAAGAGAAGTCAAAGCCAAAATTAAAGCAAAGGAGAGGGCATACAAGGAAGCAAAAATTTGTCATGATCCGGTCCGTCGTTCCTTATTCCAGGTTTTCTGGTTTTCCCTATTTCTGTTGGGTGCTCTAATTGAGGCAGCTGATTCATATTTTGGGCTAGCTACATAAATAGCTCCTGGATTCAGCTTCAGTTGCTTCAGACTGTTACCTTTTAAGTTGTAGAGATATGGTGAAATTTACAAGACTTAGGTTGGGGCATTGTGGGTTAAACTATTATTTAAAGATAATAGGAAAACATCTTACTGGATTATGTGACTGTGGTAGTCCAGAGACAGTCCAGCATGTTTCGCTGAGCTGTAATCAATACAAAATTGAAAGAAGCCTGTTGTTCAAGAGGCTATCTGGCTTAAATGTATTTTGGTTTTCGTTTGAATCTTTGTTTAGCCATCAAGAGAATCAACATCTGATTGAAGAGTCTATTATTCAGTTCATACGTGAGACTAGGTTGTATTCGAGAATTTGAGTTCCTTGAAGTTCTATAATTAATTATACATCCTGCGGAGGGCTGTAATATGCCTAGATGCATCTAAACAGCTGGAAATAGTAGAAGAAGAAGAAGAAGAAGAAGAAGCTTCAGTTGTTGGACTGTTCCCTTCCCTTCACTTTCTGCCTTGCCTGCAACCTCTGCTTGAAGCCTTGCCTGCAACCTCTGCCTGGAGCCTTGGCCTGAAGACTTGCCTGCAACCTCTCCTGTGTCCTTGTCTGTATCGCTGTCAAGTTCTACTGCCGGAGCGAGACCAGAGCCTTGCTGTGTGAAGATAAGGAACTGTCTATAATTGAGATGGAACTGTCTCTGTGTCCACGCCTTCACTGGGTAGGTCCGGCTGTCTGCTGTTACCTAGTGTTGGGAACTATCTCTGTGTCCACGCCTTTGCTAGGTAGGTCCGGCTGTATGCCGCTACCTAGTGTTGGGAATCGTCTCTGTGTCCACACCTGTGTTAGGTAGGTCTGGCCATTTGCCGCTACCTTGTGTTCAGAACCGTCTCTGTGTCCACGCCTTTGCTAGGTAGGTCTGGACGTTTGCCGCTACCTAGTGTTGGGAACTGTCTCGTCATGTTCAGCATTCTGTGTATGAGTCCCAGTTCCCAAGAGGGGTTGCGGCTCTGCGTTCCTGTTCTCCCTCAACCAAGGCTCTGCATTCCTGTTCTCCCTCGACCAAGGCTCTGCATTCCTGTTCTCCCTCAACCAAGTCAAGGCTTTGGGGCCTCGTCCTGTCCTTGTGCCTCACCCAGCCCAGGAGTACCTCGTCCAGTCCAAGCCACATAGAAGTATCTCGTCCAGTCCAAGCCACATCGAAGTACCTCGTCCAGTCTAAGCCTCGTCCAAGAATCTTGTCCTGTCCAAGTCAAGACTTTGCATTCTCGTCCTGTCCATGTGCCTTGTCCTGTACTGGAGCTCCCTCATCTTGCCCAGGAGTCTCTCGTTCTGTCCTGTAGCCTCGCCTAGTCCTGTCTCCCAAGACCACGTCATGTCTTCGCATAGTTCCTGAGTCCAAGCCCAAGTCAAGACCCAGGTTCTGGGTCCTTGTCCAGTCTCTGGCTTGGAGTCCGAACCCAAGCCTCGTCATGTCCTCACCTCGAAGAACCCAAGCCTCATCATGTCCTCGCCTCGAAGAACCCAAGCCTTGTCTTGTCCTCACCATGAAGAATCCAAGCCATGAAGAACTCCAGCCATGTCCAGTCCTGTAACCACGTCATGTCCTCTCCTAGTTCCGGTGTTCAAGCCTGAGTGAAGACCCAGTTTCTGGGTCCTTGTCCAGTCTCCAGCTCGGAGTCCAAGCCCAGGCTTCTAGTTCCCAATTCCTTGTCCTGGTCCCCGCTTGCCTAGCCAATGTCCTAGCCCGAGTCTGTGTCCTTGTCCCAGCTCTCTAGTCAAGTCCTGTTACTAGTTCTTCGGTGACTGTGTCTTGCATTTGGGTCCACTCCCGGCACCCCCCATATGACAGAACAATCCAGCCAGACATGGACCCAGTGACACAGACACTGTTGTTTTACTCTTGCTATCCTGGATTCTCTCCTGTTGAATGCCCCCCACCCCACCGCACCCACCCGCTCGTGTCGTCCATAGGCTGGGGAAGCCTTTTGGGTCGCCAGGAGGCTCCATTAGAGTGCGGGGTACTGTAATGGTCCAGTCCGTGAAGTCCAGATTCCGGTTCACATTTCAGTCCAATGTTCCATATTCCAGGTTTTCTGGTTTTCCCTTTTTCTGTTGGGTGCTCTCATTGAGGTAGCTGATTCACATTTTGGGCTGGCTACTTAAATAGCTCCTTGGTTCAGCTTCAGTTGCTGGACTGTTCCCTTCCCTTCACCTTCTGCCTGAAATCTTGCCTGCAACCTCGCCTGTATTGCTGTCAAGTTCTACAACCTGAGCTAGACCAGAGCCTTGCTATGTCAAGATAATGAGCTGTCTATCGTTGAGTTGGAACTGTTTCTGTGTCCATGCCTTCGTTGGTTAGGTCAGGCCGTTTGCTGCTACCTAGTGTTGGGATCTGTCTCTATGTCCACACCTTCGCTAGGTAGGTCTGGCCGTTTGCCACTACCTTGTGTTGAAAACTGTCTCATCATGTTCAGCATTCTGTGTATGAGTCCTGGCCCTACAGCCTGTTCCCAAGGAGGGGTCCTGGCTCTGCATTCCTGTCTCCCTCGACCAAGGTTCTGCGTTCCTGTCTCCCAAGACCAAGTCAAGGCTTCGGGGTCTCGTCCTGTCCAAGTACCTCGTCCAGTCCAATCCACGTCCAAGTACCTCATCCAGTCCAAGCCACGTCCAAGTACCTCATCCAGTCCAAGCCATGTCAAAGTACCTCGTCCTGTCCAAGCCAAGGCATTGTGTTCTCGTCCTGTCCATGTGCCTCATCCCGTGCTGGAGTTCACTCGACTTGCCCAGGAGTCTCTCATTCTGTCTTGTAGCCTCGCCTAGTCCTGTCTCCTAAGACCACGTTATGTCTTCACCTAGTTCCGGAGTCCGAGCCCAAGTCAAGACCCAGGTTCTGCATCCTTGTCCAGTCTCTGGTTCAGAGACCAAACCCAAGCCTTGTCAAGTCCTTGCCTCGAAGAACCCAAGCCTTGTCATGTCCTCGCCTCGAAGAACCCAAGCCTCATCATGTCCTTGCCATGAAGAACCCAAGCCATGTCCAGTCCTGTAGCCACATCATTTCCTCGCCTAGTTCCGGGTTCTGAGCCCGAGTCAAGACCCAGGATCTGGGTCCTTGTCCATTCTCCAGCTCGGAGTCCAAGCCCAGCCTCTTAGTTCCCAGTTCTTTGTCCTGGTCCCCGCTTGCCTAGCCAATGTCCTAGCCCAAGTCTGTGTTCTTGTCCCAGCTCTCCAGTCAAGTCCTGTTTCTAGTTCCTCAGTGTCTGTGTCTTGCATTTGGGTCCGCTCCCAGCGCCCCCCCCCCCCACCATATGACAAAATTAGTGGGAAGACAGAAGATTGGGAAGTTTTTAAAAGCTTACAAAAGGAAACTAAGAAGGTCATTAAGAGGGAAAAGATGAACTATGAAAGGAAGCTAGCAAATAATATCAAAGAGAATACTAAAAGCTTTTTCAAGTACATAAGGAGTAAAAGACAGATGAGAGTAGATATAGGACCCATAGAAAATAATGCTGGAGAAATTGTAATGGGAGATACGGAGATGGCAGAAGAACTGAATGAGTATTTTGCATCAGTCTTCACTGAGGAAGACATCAGCAGCATACCGGACACTCAAGGGTGTCAAGGAAGAAAAGTGTGCGCATTCACCATTACGACAGAGAAAGTACTCAGGAAGCTGAATAATCGAAGGGTAGATAAATCTCCCAGACCAGATGGAATGCACCCTCGTGTTCTGAAGGAAGTAGCTGTGGAGATTGCAGAGGCATTAGTGATGATCTTTCAAAAGTCGATAGATTCTGGCATGGTTCCTGAGGACTGGAAGATTGCAAATGTCACTCCACTATTTAAGAAGGGGGCAAGGAAGCAAAAAGGAAATTAGAGACCTGTTGGCTTGACGTCAGTTGTTGGAGTCGATTGTCAAGAATGAGGTTATGGAGTACCTGGAGGCATATGAGAAGATAGGCAGAACTCAGCATGGTTTCCTTAAAGGAAAATCCTGCCTGACAAAACTAATACAACTTTTTGAGGAAATTATCAGTAGGGTAGACAAGGGAGATGCAGTGGACGTTGTATATTTGGATTTTCAGAAGGCCTTTGACAAGGTGCCGCGCACGAGACTGCTAAACAAGATGAGAGCCCATGGAATTACGGGAAAGTTACATACGTGGATAGAGCATTGGCTGATTGGCAGGAAACAGAAAGTGGGAATAAAGGGATCCTATTCTGGTTGGATGCCGGTTACCAGTGGTGTTTCACAGGGGTCCGTGTTGGGTCCGCTTCTTTTTACATTGTACATCAACGATTTGGATTATGGAATAGATGGCTTTGTGGCCAAGTTTGCTGATGACACAAAGATAGGTGGAAGGGCCGGTAGTGCTGAGGAAACAGAGAGTCTGCAGAGAGACTTGGATGGATTGGAAGAATAGGCAAAGAGGTGGCAAATGAAACACAATGTTGGAAAGTGTATAGTTATGCACTTTGGCAGAAGAATTAAATGGGGAAATTATTTAAATAGGTAGAGAATTCAAAGTTCTGAGATGCAACAGGACTTGGGCGTCCTCGTGCAGGATACCCCCAGGTTGAGTCGATGGTGAAGAAGGTGAATACAATGATGGCATTCATTTCTAGAGGAATAGAGTATAGGAGCAGGGATGTGATGTTGGGGCTCTATGAGGCGCTGGTGAGACCTCACTTGGAGTACTGTGGGCAGTTTTGGTCTCCTTATTTAAGAAAGGATGTGCTGACGTTGGAGAGGGTTCAGAGAAGATTCACTAGAATGATTCCGGGAATGAGAGGGTTAACATATGAGGAACGTTTGACTGCTCTTGGACTGTATTCCTTGGAGTTTAGAAGATTGAGGGAGGACCTCATAGAAACATTTTGAATGTTGAAAGGCACGGACAGAGTGGATGTTGCAAAGTTGTTTCCCACCGTGGGGAAGTCTAGTACGAGAGGGCATGACTTATGGATTGAAGGACGCCCATTCAGAACAGAGACGCGAAGAAATTTTTTTTCGCCAGAGGGTGGTGAATCTATGGAATTTGTAGCCACGGGCGGCAGTGGAGGTCAAGTCATTGGATGTATTTAAAGCAGAGATTGATAGGTATCTGAGTAGCCAGGGCATCAAAGGTTATGGTAAGAAGGCGGGGGAGTGGGACTAAATGGGAGAATTGATCAGCTCATGATAAAATGGCAGAGCAGACTCGATGGGCCGAATGGCTGACCTCTGCTCCTTATGGTCTAATTACATAAGCAGGTTTTGAAGCCAAGGTCTTGAGGCTTAGAGGTTATTTTTGAGGGGATGATGGCATTGAATGCTGAGCTGTAGTTGATAAAGAGCATCTTGATGTATGCATCTTTGCTGTCCAGATATCCCAGAGATGAGTAAAGAGACAATGAGATAGCATCTGCTGTGGACCTGTTGCTCCAGTAAGTAAACTGGAGTGGATTTAAGTCACTTCTCAGGTAGACGTTTATTTGTTTCATCACCAGCCTTGCAAAACAGTTCATTACTGTGAATGTAAGTGCTAACAGACGATAGTCTCTTTGAGGCAGGTCATCACGCCCTTCTTGGATACCAGTATAATAGAAGCCCACTTGAAGCAGGTGAGTACCTCAGATTGCTGAAGCAAGAGGTTAAAGATCAACCACAGGATTTGCCAGTGATGGGACCCTGAGCTCCAGACCTCGAACCCTGAACTCACTGATGATGGGATTTGTGCATAAAGAGTATACATGACAAGCATTACACTATATCTTGGTACATGTGATATGAATAAACTAATGCCAATACCAAAATCCAGGAAGTCACAGAGAGAATGTGCAAACTCCACAAAGGCAGCATCTGGGGTTAAGAATGACTCTGGAACTATAAGATATCTTCTGTGGGAGTTGAGCCACTGTGTAGCCACTTATGCTTCTGTCTTGACATTGGGGGAAATTTTAAAAATACTCAAAATTTTTTTGGACTTAGCTTGTTCATGAATGTCTGTGGTTTGGCACTGACAATCTTGTTGCATCCTCCCTCAGCTCTTCGTGATAGCAACTGCAAAGTTCAAGAGGTCTTGGATCTCTGATGAAACGTGATGGCAAACATGTTAATTTGAAGCTTGTCCTGGTGTGTTTGCAACAGCAGTTTATTTACTGTGCAGTTAGTGTTTATGTGTTAGAGAGGTCAAAGGGGAAGAGAACAATGAGTGACATAATGAGTACTTTTCTATGGAGGGTGTGGCTAGAATCTGGAACTCACTGCCTGCAGATATGCTGGAGGCAGCTTCCATTGTGACCATCAAGATCTTTACGGGGGAGAAAACTTTGCAAAGATTAGAGTGCTGATCTAGTAGAGCTAGGACATGCTAGAGATAGGATATGATGGGCTGAATGGTCTCCCTTTGTGCTATAATTATTTTATGATCTTGACAAGTGCTTGGCATGTGTTGTCATTAGGTCCCATGGACCCAAGGGACACCAGAGTATTAGCCCATGGTAGGCATCGTGGCTTTTAGATAGGTACAATGTTGAAAGAAAAATGAAGGGGTATGTGGGAAGGAAGTTGTAGACTGAATTTGGATTAGGTTAAAATGCTGATGTAACAGCATGGGCCGAAGAGTCTGTTCTGTTCTATGTTCTTTGTGTAAAATGTTTCTTCTTTTATGTTACTGCATTGGCTTCTTTGTTGCATTAACTGCTGAGAAAGTTCTCTCGCTAGCAACTTGTTTGGGTTATATCATTGATAAGAGAGAAACAAACCAATTGGAATAGATGTTATTCTTTCTTGTGTGTCTGTAAGCTATTGTGATGAACGGGTGTTTTGGGGAGAAGGCGCGATGGGGAGACAGAGAGTGGACACTGTGCTGTGAGCTGGCCGACGGGGTACACCCCAAGCCGGAATCTGAGGTCCAGGGTCTTTGGCGAGGAGAGGAGATGAAGACAGACTTGTGTGGAGCATCTGATCGACCAATGTGGTTGGTCCCAGGCGGCGGGTTGAGCTGATCGGAGGGGATCAAATGGTGAAAAGAAGGCCGTTACTAGAGCTCCAACTGTTTGTGCACAAAGAGTTTGAACTTTGATAAGTTTGGCGCCTTTTACTTTCCTTTATATTTTTATCTCTATTAATTATATAGTTCCAGTAATATCAATAAATTGTAATCATTTAAACGTATATGGTCTGTTATTTGGCAGGGTGGGGTACATCACACAGCATCCACACAAACTTGATTACCCAGTTTGGCGGGGCCAAAGGCTGCTTCCCCTAGATGACAGTGAGTTGAGTGAGCTTGAGGCTTACCAGGGTGCTACATATGTCTAAACCAGACCTCCTGTTTGCTATTTGAAGCAGGTAGACTGGAAATTTCTACTTGTTTTATTAATCCTTCCTATTAGGGAATCTGAGGCCAGGCAAAGTGGTTACCCTGACCCAGCATCCTGGAACCTTTTAGCTATGGTAACCAGGCTGAAAGAAGCAGTGATCCACTGACCTCTGTCACACTAAGGTACACATCTCCTTAGCAGTTTTATAATGAAATTCTCACTCTTGGCAAAGAATAATAACACCTCCAGCAGGATTAATGACCGACTGTGGCTAAACAACCACTTTATTGAAGATCTGAAGTCACAAAAGTGTTGGACTAAGCAAGGTTGCAACATTTCCTTGAAGAACATACATTGATTTTTTTGGACAATAAAGTTTGTATATTAGACTACTGGATAGTGCACAATGGAGTTCCCCAGCAATCAATCCAATATACATTGCTTTCTTCAAAGCATATTACTTTATACTTTATTGTTGCCAAACAATTGATACCAGCGTGTACAATCATCACAGCGATATTTGATTCTGCGCTTCGCGTTCCCTGGAGTACAAATCGATAGTAAATATTAAAAATTTAAATTATAAATCATAAATAGAAAATAGAAAAGGGAAAGTAAGGTAGTGCCAAACAACCGAGAGGCAGGTCTGGATGTTTGGAGGGTACGGCCCAGATCCGGGTCAGGATCTGTTCAGCAGTCTTATCACAGTTGGAAAGAAGCTGTTCCCAAATCTGGCCGTACAAGTCTTCAAGCTCCTGAGTCTTCTCCCGGAGGGACGAGGGACAAAAAGTGTGTTGGCTGGGTAGGTTGTGTCCTTGATTATCCTGGCAGCACTGCTCCGACAGCATGCAGTGTAAAGTGAGTCCAAGGATGGAAGTTTGGTTTGTGTGATGTGCTGGGCTGTGGTTCACGATCTTCTGCAAGTTCTTCTGGTCTCAGACAGGACTTTCTTGGACGGTCTTTGATCTACAGGGTACAATTTTCAAATACAAAGATAATACAAACTTTTTGGCCACGGTTTGAGAAGGTTAGTATGAGATTTCAAGGAGTTATAAGTAGGCTGGAGGATTGAGCCAAAAGGAGAGATGAGATTTAATACTGAAAATATGAACACCATGTGAAGTATATGTTTTGATAAGAAGTAGGAGAAGAGTCAATATACACTCATTGGCCACTTTATTAGGAACATCTGTACTCCTGCTCTGTACGTAATGTAAGTATTTAATCAGCCAATCTCATGGCAGCAACTCAGTGCATAAAAACATTTTTCCATGGTTAAGAGATTCAGTTGTTGTTCAGAATGGGAAAGATCAAAAACACGAGAAAGTCTGCAGATGCTGGAAATGCAAATCCAGAGAAAATTCAAACTTCTTCAGGGTAGGCATCCCTCAAAGAGACTTCACAGTGGAGCAGTAAATCACAAACATGAGAAAGTCTGCACGCCCTGAATGGTGAGGGTCCTTAGTGATGGATGCCACCTTTCTGTGGCACCAGCTCTTGAAGACATCCTCAATGGCAGGGACTGGCTGAGTTGACAACTCCCTGCAGCCTCTTGCAATCGTATGCTTTGGAGTCTCCATACCAGGCAGTGATGCAGCCAGTCAGATTTCTCTCCAATACATAATGGACTTTTTTCAATATTGGTCAATACGTATTGAGAAATATTTGGAATAGCTGCAGAAGGGAACCCAGCTCCTCCAGAAGGTGCATTTTCTTGTCCTCTCGCATCATCACTACACATTTTTTTTTACTGGCTCATCTCTACTTCTCTCTTAAATGCCACAATTATACATGGCTCCCATGCCTCACAGCCTATACCTTGCCCCTCACTGTGAAAAATACATTTATATCATGACCCTTCTGATTCTTTGGTCAGTCACTTTCATTGATTGCCCACTAGTTTTATGGCTTCTCCATCTATGCTCTCATGATTTTAAATATCTTTATCAGATCTCCTTCCAACACTGTCTGCTCTAAGGAGTGCCTCTTCAGCTGTACCTGGACCAATTTTGGGAAATCTCTTCTACACCAAGTCCAAAGCCTTTAACGCATTGATGGGATCCGAGTGACAGTATACAAAATGGGGAGAGACATTCTCCTGAGTGAAGTCAAAAACCTGTTCACACACTTTTGGGAGAAAGGCTCAGTCCCAAATGACCCAAGCGGCACTGTAACTGTCTCCCTCTACAAGAGCAATGGGGAGAAATGGAATACTCAAACTACAGAGGCATTACCCTGCTCTCCACTGCTGGGAAGATCCTCAACAGAACTCTTGACAGAATCATCCCTACCATTGCCGAAGGCAGACTCACAGAGAGCCAGTGCAGAGGCACACCTGACATGATCAGATACAGAATTGTCATGAACAGAACATGGGACTTGTGACCAAGCCTTTGATACAGTCAGTCGGAATGGTCTCTGGAAGATTTTGTTGAAGCTTGGCTGTCCCCCAAAATTCCTCACCATCCTGCAGCAGTTCCATGAAAGCCAAAGCAGTCAGGATGAACACAACAGTGAAGTGTCTGACACATTCCCCGTCAGTACCAGCGTAAAACAAGGCTGGGTTTTGGCACCGACACGCTTTGCCATCTTTTTCAGCATAATGCTGTGGGAAATGAAAGAGACCACCTCGCCGCCTTCTCGCCCAAACAAAAACCATGTAAGAGCCTATTCTCAAGCTGCTGTATATGAATGACACACATCAAAGTTGCTGGTGAACGCAGCAGGCCAGACAGCATCTCTAGGAAGAGGTACAGTTGATGTTTCGGGTCGACACCCTTCATCAGGACTAACTGAAGGAAGAGCTAGTAAGAGATTTGAAAGTGGGAGGGGGAGGGGGAGATCCAAATTGATAGGAAAAGACAGGAGTGGGAGAGATGGAGCCAAGAGCTGGACAGGTGATTGGCAAAAGGGATATGAGAGGATCATGGGACAGGAGGCCCAGGGAGAAGGAAAAGGGGGAGGGGGAAAAACCCAGAGGATGGGCAAGGGGTATAGTCAGAGGGACAGAGGGAGAAAAAGGAGAGAGAGAGAAAGAACGTGTGTATATAAATAAATAATGGATGGGGTACAAGGGGGAGGTGGGGCATTAGCGGAAGTTAGAGAAGTCAATGTTCATGCCATCAGGTTACCCATCAGGTTGGAGGTTACCCAGACGGAATATAAGGTGTTAGAAACATAGAAACATAGAAAATAGGTGCAGGAGTAGGCCATTCGGCCCTTCGAGCCTGCACCGCCATTTATTATGATCATGGCTGATCATCCAACTCAGAACCCAGCCTTCCCTCCATACCCCCTGACCCCTGTAGCCACAAGGGCCATATCTAACTTCCTTTTAAACATAGCTAATGAACTGGCCTCAACAGTTTGCTGTGGCAGAGAATTCCACAGATTCACCACTCTCTGTGTGAAGAAGTTTTTCCTAACCTCGGTCCTAAAAGGCTTCCCCTCTATCCTCAAACTGTGACCCCTCGTTCTAGACCTCCCCAACATCGGGAACAATCTTCCCGCATCTAGCCTGTCCAATCCCTTTAGGATCTTATACGTTTCAATCAGATCCCCCCTCAATCTTCTAAATTCCAACGAGTACAAGCCCAGTTCATCCAGTCTTTCTTCATATGAAAGACCTGCCATCCCAGGAATCAATCTGGTGAACCTTCTTTGTACTCCCTCTATGGCAAAGATGTCTTTCCTCAGATTAGGGGACCAAAACTGCACACAATACTCCAGGTGTGGTCTCACCAAGGCCTTGTACAACTGCAGTAGTACCTCCCTGCTCCTGTACTCGAATCCTCTCGCTATAAATGCCAGCATACCGTTCGCCTTTTTCACCGCCTGCTGTACCTGCATGCCCACTTTCAATGACTGGTGTATAATGACACCCAGGTCTCGTTGCACCTCCCCTTTTCCTAATCGGCCACCATTCAGATAATAATCTGTTTTCCTATTTTTGCCACCAAAGTGGATAACTTCACATTTATCCACATTAAATTGCATCTGCCATGAGTTTGCCCACTCACCCAACCTATCCAAGTCACCCTGCATCCTCTTAGCATCCTCCTCACTGCTAACACTGCCACCCAGCTTCGTGTCATCCGCAAACTTGGAGATGCTGCATTTAATTCCCTCATCCAAGTCATTAATATATATTGTAAACAACTGGGGTCCCAGCACTGAGCCTTGCGGTACCCCACTAGTCACCGCCTGCCATTCTGAAAAGGTCCCGTTTATTCCCACTCTTTGCTTCCTGTCTGCTAACCAATTCTCCACCCACACCAATACCTTACCCCCAATACCGTGTGCTTTAAGTTTGCACACTAATCTCCTATGTGGGACCTTGTCAAAAGCCTTTTGAAAATCCAAATATACCACATCCACTGGTTCTCCCCTATCCACTCTACTAGTTACATCCTCAAAAAATTCTATGAGATTCGTCAGACATGATTTTCCTTTCACAAATCCATGCTGACTTTGTCCGATCATTTCACCGCTTTCCAAATGTGCTGTTATCACATCCTTGATAACTGACTCCAGCAGTTTCCCCACCACCGACGTTAGGCTAACCGGCCTATAATTCCCCGGTTTCTCTCTCCCTCCTTTTTTAAAAAGTGGGGTTACATTAGCCACCCTCCAATCCTCAGGAACTAGTCCAGAATCTAACGAGTTTTGAAAAATTATCACTAATGCATCCACTATTTCTTGGGCCACTTCCTTAAGCACTCTGGGATGCAGACCATCTGGCCCTGGGGATTTATCTGCCTTCAATCCCTTCAATTTACCTAACACCACTTCCCTACTAACATGTATTTCGCTCAGTTCCTCCATCTCACTGGACCCTCTGTCCCTTACTATTTCTGGAAGATTATTTATGTCCTCCTTAGTGAAGACAGAACCAAAGTAATTATTCAATTGGTCTGCCATGTCCTTGCTCCCCATAATCAATTCACCTGTTTCTGTTTGCAGGGGACCTACATTTGTCTTTATCAGTCTTTTCCTTTTTACATATCTATAAAAGCTTTTACAGTTCCTCCAACCTGAGTGTGGCTTCATCTTTACAGTAGAGGAGGCCGTGGATAGACATATCAGAATGGGAATGGGATGTGGAATTAAAATGTGTGGCCACTGGGAGATCCTGCTTTCTCTGGCGGACAGAGCGTAGGTGTTCAGCAAAACGATCTCTCAGTCTGCGTCGGGTCTCGCCAATATATAGAAGGCCACATCGGGAGCACTGGACGCAGTATATCACCCCAGCCGACTCACAGGTGAAGTGTTGCCTCACCTGGAAGGACTGTCTGGGGCCCTGATTGGTGGTAAGGGAGGAAGTGTAAGGGCATGTGTAACACTTGTTCCGCTTACAAGGATAAGTGCCAGGAGGGAGATCAGTGGGGAGGGATGGGGGGGACGAATGGACAAGGAAGTTGCGTAGGGAGCAATCCCTGCGGAAAGCAGGGGCGGGAGGGAAAGATGTGCTTAGTGGTGGGATCCCATTGGAGGTGGCAGAAGTTACAGAGAATAATATGTTGGACCCGGAGGCTGGTGGGGTGGTAGGTGAGGACCAGGGAACCCTATTCCTAGTGGGGTACATAGAACATAGAATATAGAACATAGAATAGTACAGCACAGTACTGGCCCTTCGGCCCACAATGTTGTACCGACCCTCAAACCCTGCCTCCCATATAAGCCCCCACCTTAGTTTCCTCCATATACCTGTCTAGTAGTCTCTTAAACTTCACTAGTGTATCTGCCTCCACACTGACTCAGGCAGTGCATTCCACGCACCAACCACACTCTGAGTAAAACACCTTCCTCTAATATCCCCCTTGAACTTCCCACCTCATACCTTAAAGCCATGTCCTCTTGTATTGAGCAGTGGTGCCCTGGGGAAGAGGCACTGGCTATCCACTCTATCTATTCCTCTTATTATCTTGTACACCTCTATCATGTCTCCTCTCATCCTCCTTCTCTCCAAAGAGTAAAGCCCTAGCTCCCTTAATCTCTGATCATAATGCATACTTTCTAAACCAGGCAGCATCCTGGTAAATCTCCTCTGTACCCTTTCCAATGCTTCCACATCCTTCCTATAGTGAGGTGACCAGAACTGGACACAATACTCCAAGTGTGGCCTAACCAGAGTTTTATAGAGCTGCATCATTACATCGCGACGCTTAAACTCTATCCCTCGACTTATGAAAGCTAACACCCCATAAGCTTTCTTAACTACCCTATCCACCTGTGAGGCAACTTTCAGGGATCTGTGGACATGTACCCCGAGATCCCTCTGCTCCTCCACACTACCAAGTATCCTGCCATTTACTTTGTACTCTGCCTTGGAGTTTGTCCTTCCAAAGTGTACCACCTCACACTTCTCCGGGTTGAACTCCATCTGCCACTTCTCAGCCCACTTCTGCATCCTATCAATGTCTCTCTGCAATCTTTGACAATCCTCTACACTATCTACAACACCACCAACCTTTGTGTCGTCTGCAAGCTTGCCAACCCACCCTTCTACCTCCACATCCAGGTCGTTAATAAAAATCACAAAAAGTAGAGGTCCCAGAACAGATCCTTGTGGGACACCACTAGTCACAATCCTCCAATCTGAATGTACTCCCTCCACCACCACCCTCTGCCTTCTGCAGGCAAGCCAATTCTGAATCCACATGGCCAAACTTCCCTGGATCCCATGCCTTCTAACTTTCTGAATAAGCCTGCCGTGTGGAACCTTGTCAAATGCCTTACTAAAATCCATATAGATCACATCCACTGCACTACCCTCATCTATATGCCTGGTCACCTCCTCAAAGAACTCTATCAGGTTTGTTAGACACGATCTGTCCTTCACAAAGCCATGCTGACTGTCCCTGATCAGACCATGATTCTCTAAATGCCTATATATCCTATCTCTAAGAATCTTTTCCAACAGCTTTCCCACCACAGACGTAAGGCTCACTGGTCTATAATTACCTGGACTATCGCTACTACCTTTTTTGAACAAGGGAACAACATTCGCCTCCCTCCAATCCTCTGGTACCATTCCCGTGGACAACGAGGACATAAAGATCCTAGCCAGAGGCTCAGCAATCTCTTCTCTCGGCTCGTGGAGCAGCCTGGGGAATATTCTGTCAGGCCCCGGGGACTTATCTGTCCTAATGTATTTTAACAACTCCAACACCTCCTCTCCCTTAATATCAACATGCTCCAGAACATCAACCTCACTCATATTGTCCTTACCGTCATCAAGTTCCCTCTCATTGGTGAATACCGAAGAGAAGTATTCATTGAGGACGGGACGGGACGGTGGCGGGATGATGGAGTGAGAGCAGGTGTGCATGAAATGGGGGAGATGCGTTTGAGTGCAGAGTTGATGGTGGAGGAAGGGAAGCCCCTTTCTTTAAAAAAGGAGGAAATCTCCCTTGTCCTGGAATGAAAAGCCTCATCCTGAGAGCAGATGCAGTGGAGACGGAGGAACTGCGAGAAGGGGATGACATTTTTGCAAGTGCTACACATGCCCTGACACTTCCTCCCTTACCACCATTCAGAGCCCCAGACAGTCCTTACAGGTGAGGCGACACTTCACCTGTGAGTCGGCTGGGGTGATATACTGCATCCGGTGCTGCCGATGTAGCTTTCTATATATTGGCGAGACCCGATGTGGACTGGGAGATCGTTTTGCTGAACACCTACACTCTGTCCGCCAAAGAAAGCAGGATCTCCCAGTGGCCACACATTTTAATTCCACATCCCATTCCCATTCTGATATGTCTATCCACGGCCTCCTCTACTGTAAAGGTGAAGCCACACTCAGGTTGGACGAACAACACCTTATATTCCGTCTGGGTTGTCTCCAACCTGATGGCATGAACATTGACTTCTCTAACTTCCGCTAATGCCCCACCTCCCCCTCGTACCCCATCCGTTATTTATTTATGTACACACATTCTTTCTCTCTCTCTCTCTCTCTCTCCTTTTTCTCCCTCTGTCCCTCTGACTATACCCCTTGCCCATCCTCTGGGTTTTTCCCCCCCTCCCCCTTTTCCTTCTCCCTGGGCCTCCTGTCCCATGATCCTCTCATACCCCTTTTGCCAATCACCTCTCCAGCTCTTGGCTCCATCCCTCCCCCTCCTGTTTTCTCCTATCATTTTGGATCTCCCCCTCCCCCTCCCCCTCCCACTTTCAAATCTCTTCCTAGCACTTCCTTCAGTTAGTCCTGACGAAGGGTCTCGGCCTGAAACGTCAACTGTACCTATTCCTAGAGATGCTGCCTGGCCTGCTGCATTCACCAGCAACTTTGATGTGTGTTGCTTGAATTTCCAGCATCTGCAGAATTCCTCGTGTTTATATATGAATGACTGTGCTTTTCTCATGCATATAGAGGATGTGCTACAGGCTGCAGTCACTCAGTTTGCCAAGGCTGCAAGGGCTTTCAGGTTAACGGTCAGCCTGAAGAAAATAATGATCTTCCATCAGAAGCCCCCTCATGGCGTTTACAAACCACCTCGGATCACCATTGACGACCATCCTCTCACCACGGTTCACATACCTGGACTGCATCATCTCCAACGACGCTACTGTAGTAAGGGACGTTGACAATCGACTCGCCAGAGCCAGCAGTGCTTTCAGGTGTCTCCAGAAACATGTGTGGAAGAGCCATCAGCTTCGTCCGTCCGCAAAAATCTAGATGTACAGGACTGGCTGACATGGTCCGGTCCGTGAAGTCCGCATTCCGGTTCACGGTCCGGTCCATCGTTCCTTATTCCAGGTTTTCTGGTTTTCCCTTGTTCTGTTGGGTGCTCTAATTGAGGCACCTGATTCTCATTTTGGGCTGGCTACATAAATAGCTCCTGGGTTCACCTTCATTTGCTGGACTGTTCCCTTCCCTTCCCCTTCCTCTTCCTCTTCCTCTTCCTCTTCCTCTTCCTCTTCCTCTTCCTCTTCCTCTTCCTCTTCCTCTTCCTCTTGAAGCCTCTGCCTGAAGCCTTGCCTGCGTCCTCGCCTGTATCGCTGTTAAGTTCTACCGCCGGAGAAAGACTGGAGCCTTGCTGTGTCTAGATAAGGAACTGTCTTTCGTTGTTTGGAACTGTCTCTTTGTGTCCACGCCTTTGCTAGGTAGGTCTAGCTGTTTGCTACTCCCTTGAGTTGGAAACTGACTCTGTGTCCACGCCTTCGCTAGGTAGGTCTGGATGTTTGCCGTGACCTTGTGTTGGGAACCCTCTCTCTGTGTTCTGTGTACAAGTCCGGGCCCTAAATTGTGTTCCAAAGTAGGGTCCCGGCTCTGTGTTTCATGTCCCTACGTTCCTGTTCTCCCTCAACCAAGGCTCTGCGTTCCTGTTCTCCCTTGACCAAAGCTCTGTGTTCTGCATTCCTGTCTCCCAGGATTACCAGGACTCTGCATTCCTGTCTCCCTGGAGCAAGGCTCTGTGTTTCTGTCTCTCCCTCAACCAAGTCAAGGCTTTGTGTTCTCATCCTGTGCATGTGCCTCGCCCAGCCCAGGAGTACCTCGCCTAGCCCGGTGCTGGAGTTCCCTCATCCTGTCCAGGAGTCTCTCGTCCTGTCCAAGCCACGTCCAAGAACCTCATCCTGTCCAAGTCAAGGCTTGGTGTTCTCATCCTGTCTATGTGCCTCGTCCTGTGCAGGAGTTCCATGTCCTGTTCTGCAGCCATGTCCTGTCCTTGCCAAGATCCTATTCCCGAGTCCTAGCCTGGACCCAGGTTCTGATTCCAAGTCAAGACCCAGGTTCCGAGTCCCAACCAAGACCCAGGTTCTGGGTCCTTGTCCAGGCTCTGGTTCTGAAGTTCAGTGTCACTAGTCTTGGCTCCTTGTTCCTAGTTCCTTGTCCCGGTTCCGTGTTTCTTGTCCATGTCCTAGCCCAGGCCCTGCATCCTAGTCTCGTCCAGGGCCTGTGTCAATGTCCAGCGTCCTTTCTTCCCCACTTCCCTTGCTTTCTTGACTCATCTACTCCTGTTCCTAGTACTTCAGTGTCTGTGTCTTGCATTTGGGTCTGCTCCCAGCGCACCCCCCCCCCCCCCCCCGTATGACACTGCCATCATCACAACACTGCTATATGGCTCTGAAGCCTGGGTCTAGTACCTCAAGCAAATCCGGTTGCTTGAGCGCTTCCATCAGCGCTGCCTCCACTCCATCATGGGTACCAGCTGGCAGGATCGTGTCTCCAACAATGAGGTCCTGGAGAAGGCTCAACCTCAAAGCACTGAAGCCACTTTGCTGCTCAAGTAGCTCTGCTGATCTGACCACGTGCCTCACATGAACAACTCCAAGTTACCAAAAGCAATACTCAGAGTAAGGGAGATCATGGTGTCCTGTGCAAGAGGTACAAAGACCGACTTAAGCAGAAGCTCTCTCAGGAAAATATTTGGGAAAATGAATGGCAGCAGCTGGCTTGTGACAGAGACTGCTGGAGAACACTGATCTACAGAGCAGCCAAGAATGTTGGGGAATCTAGAAGAGTGACTGCTGAAGAGAAGAGGAGACACAGGAAGGATCCTACTACTCAAACTCCCACATCATAGCTGTTTCCATGTCCCTATTGTTCTATAGTCTGCAGTTCCAGAATTGGCATCTACAGCACCAACAATCATGCCATTGCTCCCGGGGTCTCTTCTTCCATCCTAATCTTCACAAGTGAAGAACCAGCCATCATACCCCCAATCTCTCTGTTCTTGCAGCCATTTTAGAATGATGCCTTTTAATATACACCCAGTCGCCATTTTATTAGGTACCTCAATTATCTAGTGAAGTGGCCACTGAGTGCATGCTTGTGGTCTTCTGTTGCTGTAGTTCATCCACTTTAAGTTTGACATATAGTGCATTCAGAGATGCTTTCCTGTACACCACTGTTGCAACATGTTATTATTTGAGTTACTGTCAGCTTGAATCAGTCTGGTCATTTTCCTCTGACCTCTCTCATTAACAAGGTGACTTTTGCCCACAGAACTGCTGCTCACAGTATATTTTTTGTTATTCAGATATTTCTTTGTAAACTCTAGAGACTGTCGTGCATGAAAATCCCCAGAAATCAGCAGTTCTTGACATACTCAATCACCTTGTCTGGCACTAACAGTAAAAGTCACTTTGATGACATTTCTTTCGCAACACACACAAAATGCTGGAGGAACTCAGCAGGTCAGGCAGCATCCATGGAAAAAATAAACAGTCTACATTTCAGGCCAAGACCCTTCTTCAGGACAGAGAAGGAAGGGGAAATATGCCGGAATAAAAAGGTGGGGGGAAGGGAAAGAGGCTTCTGACTGTAGTAGCGGGTCTGAGTGAGCACATGTTCAAAGAGCCAGAGGGCAGCAGAGATCAGAGAGGGAGTAGTGAGTGAGGTCCAGTCCACGAACTCCAGTCGAAGAAAAGATTTAAACAACTTCAGGGTAAGTATCACTCAAAGCGACTTTGCTGTGGAGTAGTCAATCACAATGACAATGTGTATTGGAGAGAAATCTGACTGGCTGCATCACTGCCTAGTTTGGAGGCTCCAACGTATAGGATCAAAAGAGGCTGCAGGGAGTTGTTGACTCAGCCAGCTCATGGGCACTACACTCCCTGCAATTGAGGACGTCTTCAAGAGCTGGTGCCACAAGAAGGTAGCATCCATAAATAAGGACCCTCACCATTCCAGGCGTGTCCTCTTCTCATTACCACCATTGGGGAGGAGGTACAGGAGCCAGAAGATCCATAATCAATGATTCAGATACAGCCATTTCCCCTCCATTTCCCCTCTGAATAGTCCATGATAGTCCTTGTTATTCATGTTTTTGCACTATATTTATTGATGCAATTTACAGTAAGTTTATGCTTTTGCAATGTGTTACAAAGCAACACAAATCATATTATGTACGCCTGTGCTAAGAAACGTGATTATGATTCTTAGCTACCTTCTCACAATGGCAGAGACCCGGATTCAACCCTGTCCTCAGGTGCAATCTGTGCGGAGTTTGCAAGTTTTTCCTGCAACTAGTGGGTTTCCTCCGGGTACTCCCCCTTCTTTCCACATCCCAAATATGTGTCGGCTGGAAAGTAAACTGGCATTGTAAATTGCCCCTAGGGTTAGGTGAGTGCTACACTCACTGGGGGCCGGGTAAAGAGAAGGGTTGGGGTGGTGATTTGGGAGGAAATTGATGAGAATTTCAGGAGAATAAAAGAAAACTATTTGATAGGATTAAGGAACACACATCAAAGTTGCTGGTGAATGCAGCAGGCTAGGCAGCATCTCTAGGAAGAGGTACAGTCGACGTTTCGGGCTGAGATCCTTCGTCAGGATTAACTGAAGGAAGAGCTAGTAAGAGACTTGAAAGAGGGAGGGGGAGATCCAAATTGATAGGAGAAGACAGGAGGGGGAGGGATGGAGCCAAGAGCTGGACAGGTGATAGGCAAAAGGGATATGAGAGGATCATGGGACAAGCGGCCCAGGGAGAAGGAAAAGGGGGAGGGGGGGAAACACAGAGGATGGGCAAGGGATATAGTCAGAGGGACAGAGGGAGAAAAAGGAGAGTGAGAGAAAGAATGTGTGTATAAAAATAAATAGCGGATGGGGTACGAGGGGGAGGTGGGGCATTAGCGGAAGTCAGAGAAGTCAATTTTCATGCCATCAAGTTGGAGGCTACCCAGACGGAATATAAGGTGTTGTTCCTCCAACCTGAGTATGGCTTCATTTTTACAGTGGAGGAGGCCGCGGATAGACATATCAGAATGGGATGTGGGATTAAAATGTGTGGCCACTGGGAGATCCTGCTTTCTCTGGCCGTCAGAGCGTAGGTGTTCAGCAAAACAATCTCCCAGTCTGCGTCGGGTCTCGCCAATATATAGAAGGCCATATCGGGAGCACCAGACGCAGTATATCACCCCAGCCGACTCACAGGTGAAGTGTCGCCTCACCTGGAAGAACTGTCTGGGGCCCTGAATGGTGGTAAGGGAGGAAGTGTAAGGGCATGTGTAGCACTTGTTCCGCCTACAAGGATAAGTGCCAGGAGGGAGATCAGTGGGGAGGGATGGGGGGCACGAATGGACAAGGGAGTCGCGTAGGGAGCGATCCCTGTGGAAAGCGGTGGGGGGCGGGAGGGAAAGATGTGCTTAGTTGTGGGATCCTGTTGGAGGTGGCGGAAGTTACGGAGAATGATATGTTGGACCCGGAGGCTGGTGGGATAGTAGGTGAGGACCAGGGGAACCCTATTCCTAGTGGGGTGACAGGAGGATGGATCTCCCCCTCCCCCTCCCACTATCAAATCTCTTACTAGCTCTTCCTTCAGTTAGTCCTGACAAAGGGTCTCGGCTCGAAACGTTGACTGTACCTCTTCCTAGAGATGCTGCCTGGCCTGCTGCGCTCACCAGCAACTTTGATGTGTGTTGCTTGAATTTCTAGCATCTGCAGAATTCCTCGTGTTTATGATAGAACTAAGGGCTTGTTTTATGATGTATCTCTCTAAGGTTCCTTCAATACTTTACTTTATTGTCGCCAAACAATTGATACTAGAGCGTACAATCATCACAGCGATAGTTGATTCTGCGCTTCGCGCTCCCTGGAATATAAATCAATAGTAAATATTAAAAATTTAAATTATAAATCATAAATAGAAAAGGGAAAGTAAGGTAGTGCAAAAAAAACAGAGAGGCAGGTCCGGATATTTGGAGGGTACGGCCCAGATCCAGGTCAGGATCCGTTCAGCAGTCTCATTACAGTTGGACAGAAGCTGTTCCCAAATCTGGCTGTACGAGTCTTCAAGCTCCTGAGCCTTCTCCCGGAAGGAAGAGGAACGAAAAGTATGTTGGCTGGGTGGGTCGCATCCTTGATTATCCTGGCAGCACTACTCTGACAACATGTGGTGTAAAGTTGGCCCAAGGATGGAAGATTGGTTTGTGTGATGTTGAATAACGTACAAGTTTCCCATGAATTTGACCAAATGGGAAATATTGTCATCATTATGTATATTTAAAGTGGAGAATGATAGGTTCTTGATTAGTAAGGGTATCAAATGTTACTGGGAGAAGACAGGAAGATGAAGTTGAGAGGGAAAATATATTAGCTATGATCGAATGGTAGATTGGACTTGATGGGCCAAATGGCTTAATTCTGCTCCTGCATTTTATTTCGTCCTCTTGTGAGAACCCCGGAGGAGCTAGTGGTAAGCAAAAAACAGGTCACCATTGCAACTAATTGGTTGTAGAAGATAAATACACTCATTGGCCACTTTTTTTAAGAACATCTGAACACCTGTTTGATAATGCAAATATATAATCAGCCAATCATGTGGCAGCAACTCATTGTGTAAGAGCATGCAGACATGGTCAAGAGGTTCAGTTGTTGAGACCAAACATCAGAATGGGAAAGAAATGTGATCTAAGTGAACAATTGTCGAATGATTATTGGTGTAGTCTGATATCTCAGAAACTGTTGATCTCCTGGGATTTTCACACAGTCTCCAGAGTTACAGAGAATGGTACAAAAAACAAAAAGAAAATCCAGTGAATGGCAGTTCTGAAGGCAAAAATGCTTTGCTTGTGACAGAGCGCAGAGGAGAACGGTCAGACTGGTTCAGAGTCAGGTTTATTATCACTGGCAGGTTTCATGAAATTTGTTAATTTAGCAGCACCAGTTCAATGGAATACGTGACATAGAAGAAGAAAAAGTAAAAATAACTAAGTAAATCAGTTACAGTATATGTATACTGAATAGAATAAAAAATCATGCAGAAAACTAGAAGTAATATATATATGCTGTATTAAAAAGTGAGGTCGTGTTCATGGATTCAATGTCCATTTAGGAATCAGATGGCAGAGGGGAAGAAGCTGTTCCTGACTCACTGAGTGTGTGCCTTCAGGCTTCTGAACCTCCTAACTGATTGTTAAAAATGAGTAAAGGGCGTGCCCTGGATCCTGGGGGTCCTTAATAATGGATGCTGCCTTTCTGAGACACTGCTCCTTGAAGATGTCCTGGGTACTTAGTAGGCTAGTACCCAAGATGGAGCTGACTAAATTTATGACAGTCTGCAGCTTCCTTCGGTCCTGTGCAGTAGCACCCCCGAACCCTATACCAAATAGTGATGCAGCTCGTCAGAATGCTCTCCACAGTACATCTATAGAAGTTTTAGTGTTTTTGTTGACATACAAATCTCTTCAAACTCACAATGAAGTATAGTTGCTGTCTTGCCTTCTTTATAGCTGCATCGATATGTTGGGATCACGTTAAATCCTCAGAAATCTCCAAACTAGGAACATGAAACTGCTCACTCTCTCCACTTCTGATCCTTTTGTGAGGATTGGTATGGGTTCCTTCGTCTTACCCTTCCTGAAGACCACAATTAGCTCTTTTGTCTTACTGACATTGAGTGCAAGGTTGTTGCTGTGGCACCACTCCACTAGTTGGTATATCTCCCTCCTGTACACCCTCTCATCTCCATCTGAGATTCTGCCAATCATCAGCAAATTTATAGATGGTATTTGAGTTAAGCTTAGCCACACAGTCATGGGTATAGGGAGAATAGAGCAGTGGGCTAAGCACAAACCCCTGATGTGCACCAGTGTTGATCATCAGCGAGAAGGAGATATTATCACCAATCCGCATAGTCTTCTGGCTAGGAAGTCAAGGATGCAATTTCAGAGGGAGGTACAGAGGCCTAGGTGCTGCAACTTATCAATCAGGATTGTGGGAATGATGGTGTTAAATGCTGAGCTATAGTCGATGTCAGGATGCTGTTCATAGGTGTTTGTATTGTCCAGCTGGTCTAAGGCCGTGTGAAGAGCCATTGAGATTACACCTGCCGTTGACCTATTGTGGAGATAGGGAAATTGCAGTGGGCCCAGGTCCTTGCTGAGGCATGAGTTCAGTCTAATCATGACCAACCTCTCAAAGCATTTCATTATTTCAAGCTAACAGGAAGGCAACAGCAACTCAAATAACCATGTGTTACAACAGTGGTGTGCAGAAGAACATCTCTGAACACACATCACATCACGTTGACATGAGGAAATCTGCAGATGCTGGAAATTCAAGCAACACGCATCAAAGTTGCTGGTGAACGCAGCAGGCCAGGCAGCATCTCTAGGAAGAGGTACAGTCTACGTTTCGGGCTGAGACCCTTCGTCAGGACTCACTGAAAGAAGAGCTAGTAAGAGATTTGAGAGGGGGAGGGGGAGATCCAAAATGATAGGAGAAGACAGGAGGGGGAGGGATGGAGCCAAGAGCTAAACAGTTGATTGGCAAAAGGGATATGAGAGGATCATGGAACAGGAGGCTCAGGGAGAAGGAAAAGGGGGAGGGGGGGGAAACACAGAGGATGGGCAAGGGGTATAGTCAGAGAGACAGAGGGAGAAAAAGGAGAGAGAGAAAAAGAATGTGTGTGTGTGTGTGTGTGTATAAATAAATAACGGATGGGGTACGAGGGGGAGGTGGGGCATTAGCGGAAGTTTGAGAAGTCAATGTTCATGCCATCAGGTTGGAGGCTACCCAAACGGAATATAAGGTGTTGTTCCTCCAACCTGAGTGTGGCTTCATCGTTACAGTAGAAGAGACCGTGGATAGACATATCAGAATGGGAATGGGACGTGGAATTAAAATGTGTGGCCCTCCCACTTTCAAATCTCTTACTAGCTCTTCTTTCAGTTAGTCCTGACGAAGGGTCTTTGCCCAAAACGTCGACTGTATCTCTTCCTAGAGATGCTGCCTGGCCTGCTGCGTTCACCAGCAACTTTGATGTGTGTTGCTCACATCATGTTGAACCTTGAACTGGGTGTGTACAGCAGCAGAAGACCAAAGCAGGTTTCACTCCTGTACCTAATAAAGTGGCCACTGAGTATGTATTAGGAGCTGTTAAATATAACAGCTCTGGATGTTTCGAGAGATTTCATAAACTAATTAGCTGATGGGAACATCAGTGAAGGAATTATTATGGTGTCATTAAGGCATGCCTGCATTATTCCAATGGAAGAGTTCATTCCAAACTGAAATATTGTTTATCATTAATTGGATCAACTCATTTTTATCTTTCAGTTACTGAGATAAAATTGCAAGTTGTTATTTGACTCATAGTTAATTAAAATAAATTTACATATGTAGACAGTTCAAACAGCACAGTAGAAGAACTGCCCCTAAATTTGCTTTTAATTGGCAACTTAAAGAGGTCATGGAAAGGTTGATGTCAGAAATTAAACCATGCTCCAGTGGTGCGGTAAGCAAAGGAGGCTTTCAGAACTAATGAGCTGTTCCCTGCTTACTGGATCTGCCTGACCCTGGAACTAAGATGGGAATGTATTTTATTTCACAATACTATTGTCATTTATTGGCAATTGCTTTTTTTTTAGTCACATGTACTGAGATATAACGAAAAACGTTGTTTTGCTAGCCATACAGATAATTTCAAAACATAAGTTCATCCAGGGGTACAAAGAGAAAAGCAATAACAGAATGCAGAACATATTGTTACAGTTACAGAAAAGTGCAGTGCCGATGGACAATAAGGTGCAAGTGTCATGACGAGATAAACTGAGGTCAGGAGTCCATGTTTGTCATACAAGAGGTCCATTCCTGAGTCTTATAACAGTGGGGTAGATGTTTTCCTTGAGCCTAGTGGTATTTGTGTTCAGTCTTTTGCACCTTCTATCCAATGGAAGGGAGGAGGAGAAAGAATGCCTAGGGTGAGCGAACTCTGAATAAGTTGGTGCTTTCCTATGCAGCAGGAAGTGTATACAGAATCAATGAAGGGGAGGTTGGTTTTCATTGTAGTCTGAGCTGTGTCCAGAACCCTCTGCAGTTTCTTGTGGTCTTGAGCAGAGCTGTGATGCATCTGGATAGGATGCTTTCTGTGGTGCATTTATAAAAATTAGTGGGGGTCATCTGGGAAACGTCAAATTTTCTTCTCTTTCTGACGAGGTAGAGGCACTGCCTTTATTCCATTAAAGTACAAAGTTAATGTTAAAAAATGAGAGATTAATATTTACATGAATTAATCCCCTCTCTTTACTGAATGTTCTAGATGGGAGCCCAAATGTTTTGGGCTTGTACTAAAGAGGATTCCAATTCTTAATTGGTTTCTTGGGAACAAGGAACCTTGGCTTTTTTTCCTGCCCTTTCTTGGAAGAAGAAACCATGCCACTCCCTGACATCTAACAGCATCCTGGCTAATTGATGCTGAACTATTAATCTGCCTAGTCCCATTGACATGCACCAGGACCATAGCCCTCCATACCCTTCCCATCCATGTATCTGTTCAAATTACTCTTAATCATTAAAATCGACCCCGCAACCAATACTTGTACTGGCAGCTCATTCCACAATCTCACCACCTTCTGAGTGAAGAAGTTCTTCCTTATGTTTCTCTTAACATTTCACCTTTCACCCTTAACCCATTACCTTGAGTTGTAGCCTCCCCCAAGCTCAGTGGAAAAAGCCTACTTGCATTTACTGTATCTATACCCCTCATAATTTTGTATTCCTCTATCAAATCTCCCCTTAATCTTCTACGTTCTAGGGAATAAAGTTATAGACGGGTCATATTTTACATGGAGGCCGGTGACCAGTGGTGTGCCTCAGGGATCTGTTCTGGGACCCCTACTCTTTGTGATTTTTATAAATAATCTGGATGAGGAAGTGAAGGGATAGGTTAGTAAATTTGCTGATGACACAAAGGTTGGGGGTGTTGTGGATAGTGTGGAGGGTTGTCAGAGGTTACAGCGGGACATTGATAGGATGCAAAACTGGACTGAGAAGTGTCAGATGGAGTTCAACCCAGATAAGTGTGAGGTGGTTCATTTTGGTAGGTCAAATATGATGGCAGAATATAGCATTAATGGTAAGACTCTTGGCATTGTGGAGGATCAGAGGGATCTTGGGGTCCGAGTCCATCGGACACTCAAAGCTGCTACGCAGGTTGACTCTGTGATTAAGAAGGCATACGGTGCATTGGCCTTCATCAATCATGGAAATTAGTTTAAGAGCCGAGAGGTAATGTTGCAGCTACATAGGACCCTGGTCAGACCTCACCTGGAGTACTGTGCTCAACTCTGGTCGCCTCACTACAGGAAGGACGTGGAAACCATAGAAAAGGTGCAGAGGAGATTTACAAGGATGTTACCTGGACTGTGGAGCATGCCTTATGAGAATAGGTTGAGTGAACTTGGCCTTTTCTCCTTGGAGGGATGGAGGATGACAGGTGACCTGACAGAGGTGTCCAAGATAATGAGCGGCATTGATCGTCAGTGGCTTTTTCCCAGGGCTGAAATGGTTAGCACAAGAGGGCATAGTTTTAAGGTGCTTGGAAGAAGTACAGGTGAGATGTCAGGGGTAAGTTTTCTACGCAGAGAGTGGTGAGTGCGTGGAATGGGCAGCCAGTGACAGTGGTGGAGGCGGAAACGATAGGGTCTTTTAAGAGACTCCTGGATGGATACATGGAGCTTAGAAAAATAAAGGGCTATGGGTAAGCCTAGGTAGTTCTAAGTAAGGACATGTTTGGCACAGCTTTGTGGGCTGAAGGGCCTGTATTATGCTGTAGGTTTTCTATGTTTCTATAACTCGGGTCCTCAAGTCTCAGCAACATGCTTGTTAATTTTCTCTGCACTCTTTCACTCTCATTTACATCTTCCTTGTAGATAGGTGACTAAAACTGGACACAATACTCCAAATTAGACCTCACCAACCTTATACAATTTCAATATAACATCATAACTCCTGTACTCAATATATTGATTTATGAAGGCCAATGTGCTAAAAGATTTCTTTTTGACCCGATCTACCTGTGTTGCTACTTTCAAGGAATTACGGGTCTGTGTTCTCAGATCCCTCTGATAAGGAACTCCTCAGTGCCTGATCACTCACCATGTAAGACCTACTCATAATGGTCCTCCCAAAGTGCAACACCTCACACTTGGTTGCATTAAGTTCCATCTTTCAGATTTAGCCCATTTTTCCAGCTGGTCCAGGTCATCATGTATGCCTTAGTAGCCTTCCTCACTGGTTGGCATCTTCAAATTTGTTGATCCAGTTAACCACATTATCATCCAGATTGTTGATATAGATGACAAACAACAATGGGCCCAGCACCAATCCCTGCAGCAGTCCACCAGGAAACAATTTACTACCACTCTCTGGCTTCCTCTGCGAAGTTAATGTTTAATCCAGTTTACTACCTCATGTTGAATGCCTAGCAGCTGAATCTTGACCAACCTCCCATGTGGGACCTTGTCAAAGGCCTTGTCCATATAAACAATGTCCACTGCTCTGCCTTCATCCACTATCCTGGTAGTTTCCTTAAAAAACTCAATAAGAGGCCACACAAGGCCACGTTGACTATCCCTAACCAGTCCCTGTCTATCTAAATACCCTTGTATCTAGTCCCTCAGAATATCTTTCAATAACCTTCTCACTACTGACGTAATGCTCACCGGACTATAATTTCCTGGCTTTTTCTCAGAGACTTTTTTAGACAACAGAGTAACATTAGCTAACCTCCAATCCTCCAGACCTCACTTGTGGCTGTTACGTACCCCGTAACTGGGTTGCCAAACCAGCAGAAATGGATCACTCAGTTGGAGTCTGGAGTACTAGAACTAAGAAAGTTTTATTAAAGAAACAAGCAACACAGTAATTGAAAGGATAATAAATGCAACAGTTCAGCGATGATAAACACACATGTGCACAGAATTAAGATAACAGCATCAATCAAGCTCTATCGTTGTCTAGGGGTAAATGACCAAATTTCAAAGTGACTCAAAGTTCAGTTCGCAGTAATCGTTGCCATGGCGATGGACAACGTGGGGGGAAGAGAGAGAGAGAGAACAGGAACAACTGATCATTCAGAACGGCTTCACTCACAGACCGGCGATATGGCTCACAAGCAGCTTTTGGGCAGGTCCTTGGTGATGTCACCTGAGGTCACCGACTGTGACCCCTCCTCCAGATGCGGTCGATCCTCTGCAGTGAACCCGGCACCCAGGCAAGGGTGGACACACACCGGGTTCCCGCTGATCGTACCTTTCCACCCTGGTCGTTGTCTGGTACTTCTCACCCATTCGTGAGAGGCGCACCGCTTCCAGGGTCTCGTTACCTCGGGTGGCGTGTGTGTCTGTCTTAGCGAACCTGTCCCTTTTTATCCCCCTGCTGGGGTATCGCCTGTCCATCACTTCAAACAGTTCAGGGTTCAAAGGGGGAGCCGCTCCAGACAGCTCTCTCTCTCCCACGTCCCTTCATTACACATCTCCAGATGCTGCTCCATTGTTCCTTATCTCTCCTTCCCCTGAGGGCAGGTGGCAGACCAACTGCTGATGTCACTGATGCTAACCCAGGCCAGCAAACATCTTAATTTTATGTGTATTCTCGTAACATGGCTAAGGATGTTTTAAATAACTCTGCTAGGGCCCCTACAATTTCTGCCCTTGCCTCCCATAAGGTCCGAGGTGACACCTTGTCAGGCCCTGGGGATTTATCCACTCTAATTTGCCTCAAGGCAGCAAACACCTCCTCATCTGTAATCTGTATAAGGTCCATGGTTTTGCTCCTGCCTTGCCTCAAATCTATAGACTCTGTATTCATCTCCTGAGTAAATACAGATGCACTGTCCACAACACCCCATTTACTACATTAACAACTGTGGGCAGTATGGTAGCATTGCGGTTAGCAGAATGCTAATGCGGTTCAGTGACTGGGTTCAATTCCCTCCACTGTCTGAAAGGAGTTTGTATGTGACCTGTGACCACATGGATTTTGTCTGGGCGCTAGTTTTCTCTCACATTCCAAAGACCTACAGTTAGTAGGTTAATCCGTCACAAGGCTTGTTGGACCAGAAGGGCCTGTTACTGTGCTGTATCTCCAAATAAAATAAAACAATAAAATAAATTTCAGATTGAAGACCCCTCATCAGAACTAAAAGTGTTTTAATATTGATGTTAACTCTGTCTCTCCTTCCACAGAAGCTGCCTGGCTTGCAGTGCATTTCCAGAATTGCCCGCACTATTTGCAGCTAGTTAATGCTGGAGTGTTGTGTAAGGAGTTCTGGTTGAATAGCCAACTCCATTTGCTCTGCTGTATTTAAGAGTACAGCACACACTTTCGTCCTTTGTAGTGTGAAAAGGATGTCAAGATGTAAGAAAAAATTTACTAAGATGATATCAAGTTGATAAAATTAATATCTGCAAATTTGGAAAACTTGGGGAAGGACCTTCAGAATCAGAACCAGAATCAGATTTGCAGTATTTGGCACATGTAGAGATACACCTAGAGATGCTGCCTGGCCTGCTGCATTTACCAGCAACTTTGATGTGTTCATTGTATCAGATATGTTTCCCTTCCCTATTTGTTTCAGGATGATGGAACTGATGGAATGGTTTCATCTGACAGCAGAAAATCCAAAAAACATGCACTATCAATATCAGATAACCAGCAGTAAATCCACTGAGGAAAAATCATGGAATCTGGATCTTTCTTCGAGCTGTGCCCAATAAGAGGAGGAGGGGGCCATCTTGAAAGTCACTGGTGCCATCTTGAATCTTCAGGGGAGAGAAACCAGAGGTCCATGATCTAGTCCTCATTGGAGGATCAGTGGCGGAGAGAGTCGGCAACTTTAAATTCCTGGGTGATACTATTTCAGTTGACCTGTCCTGGGCCCAGAACATAAGTGCAATTACAAAGAAAGCACAGCAGCAACTCTACTTCCTTAGGAGTCTGTGGAGATTTGGCATGACATTGTGACGCCAAACAAAGCTATCGGACGATTGATGCTAATGAGAGAGATAAGAGAGACAATGGAGAAACATTCAAAATGCTAATAAGAGAGGAGAGAGGGATTAACAAAAAAGAAACACAATTCAGAATATTGACAGACCGGTTGCTTTGAACCTGAACTGTTTGAAGTTTGATGGACAGGCGATACCCCAGCAGGGGGATAAAAAGAACAGGTTCGGTAAGGCACGGGACACCACGAGACCACGAGATAACAAGACCCTGGAAAGAGTGGTATGCCCCCACAAGTTGGTGGAAGTTTGGAGGTCCGGTTCGCGGGAACCGACCATAGGCTCACAGGGTGTAAAGGTATGATTGGTGGGAACCTGGGGTGTGTGTCCGCCCTTGCCTGGGTGCCGGGTTCACCGCGGAAGAACGATCGTATCCGGAACGCGGGGGGGGGGGGGTCCCAGTCAGTGACCACAGCAGAATAGAAGACATCAAAAAAAGGGTCTGCCCGAAACCAACTGTGAAGACATCAAATGTCTGACTGAACCAAATTGCATTCCCCCCTCTCTCTCTCTCCAACGGCACAACAGCGATTACTGCGAACTGTACTAAGCTGAACTGAACTCTGCGTCACTTGAGACTGATCATTTTACCCCGAGACTGCGGTAGAGCTTGGTTGATCCCTATTACGTTAGTTCTGTGCACATGTGTGTATTATCATTGCTAACCTGTTGCATTTATATCCTTACGATTAGAGTACTGTGTTACTTATTTCTTTAATGAAACTTTATTAGTTCCCAGTAATCCAGACTCCAACGAGTGGTCCATTTCTGCTGGTTTGGCAACCCAGTTACGGGGTACGTAACATAGGTGGGGATCTTGTCCGGGATCTTGAACACCAAATTTGGGACTGGGTAAATTGATTGGGTTAAAATTCCCGAAAGAAAGTAAGGGCAAACAGCAGAAATGGCGATTGAGGAATTTCTAAAGGCACAATCTTGGAGGCATTTGAGGATGTCAGGAAATCAGAATTGGCGACTGTTGCCAAACGGTTGAATCTTTTTAAGGGGAAGTCAACAATGAGGAGAGCGGAGATGCACAGAGCTGTCATTGAGCATTATGTATCTAAAGGTGTGTTTCCCCAAGGGGAGTTGGAGGTGGAATCTATGGGCAAACCTGGTGGAGAAGCAGTACAGCTGCAGATGGAAAAATTGAGACTCGAGCACGAGTTCCAGGTAAAACAGCTGGAATGCGAAGAGAGAGACGGGCAGTTAGAACGAGAAGCGAGAGAGAAGCAGAAGGACAGGGAATTTGAGCTGGAGAAGTTAAGGATGACGCTAGCGCAGGGCCCCATGCCGAACCAAGGTGGAGGGTTCAGGGCGACCCAGGAGGTTAGGCTGGTTCCCCCATTTGAGGAGGCCGATGTTGATCAGTACTTTCTACATTTTGAAAAAGTTGCTGCAAGTCAGGACTGGCTGAGGGATAAGTGGGCTGTTTTGCTTCAGAGCATACTTAAAGGGAAGGCTCAGCAAGCTTACTCAGCATTGTCCTCAGAAGATGCCCAGAGGTATGATGTGGTGAAAGAGGCCATCCTCAGGATTTATGAGTTGGTCCCGGAGGCATACCAGCAAAGGTTCCGGAATATGAGGAAGCAGTGGGGCCGCATGTATTTAGAGTTTGCCCGTGAGATGCAGATGTATTGTGAGCGTTGGTGTGCCTTGAAAGGGGTCACTGGGAATTATGACAGACTTCTATAGCTAATACTGATTGAGCAATTTAAAGGTTGTGTCCCTGAGGGTATGAGGCCCTATCTAGATGAGAAAGAGGCAGACACCTTAGCCGCAACTGCTAAGTTAGCGGATGAGTATGCATTAACACACAAAGCAAAGTTTACCCCGAGTAAAAGCTACCAGACGAGTAGTCAAGAGGGCAGGGAGAGTCCGCCGGAAAAGCCAGAAAGTAAGCCGGGGACTGGTGAGAAGGATAAGGAAGACCGGGAGAAGTTTGGTAGGAAGTCTCCTGGGGTCGTATGCTATAATTGTGGGAAAGCCGGTCACTTTGCATCCAGGTGCTTTGCCCCAAAGAAGGAGACGGGGAAAGGAAAAACGATGACTCTGACTGGCTGTATTGAGCTGGCAAACAAACCGCTAGGGGAGAAGAGGTTTGATAGAGTTCAGGAAGGGCGCGAGAAGTTTATTTCGGCCGGATTGGTGTCAGTGAAGGAGGGGTCAAACCCAGTTCCAGTACGGATCTGGAGAGACACTGGGGCTTGTCAGTCATTGATCTTAAGGAGTGTGTTAGACTTTAGTTCAGAGACCGAGACTGGGGAGGTCAGCGTGATAGAAGGCATTGGGAAAGGGACTGAAGCAGTACCTTTGCACCAGATGCACCTAAAAGGCGGTCACGATAGGAGTAAGGCCCGAATTACCGATGGAAGACGTGGAGGTCTTACTCAGTAATGACCTTGCAGGTGGAGAGGTGTACCCAGCAGTAAAGCTGACGAGCAAGCCTGCCAGGATTGAGGCCCCGCCCATGGACTCACAGGTTTATCCCGTTTGTGCAGTGACTCGGCGCATGTCCAGAAAGGCTGCCGAGGTGAATGTAGATTTAGCTGAGACGTTTTTACCAGCCTTGTACCAGGAGGGGTTAGAAAGTGAGAAGAAGGAGCATAGTGGAGCAGAAGGAAGTGAGGGAGTTGAGGTAGATTTATCATTAGCAAGGAAGGAATTTGTACAGGCACAGGAATGAGACAAAGAGCTGACGGTTTTGACGGAGACAGCTCTCTCCGAAGCAGAATTAAAAAGGGAGCCAGTGGGCTATTATGTGAAGGAGGGAGTACTAATGAGGAAATGGAGACCAAGTACCGTGCCCGCAGATGAGGAATCGGGGGTGGTACACCAGGTGGTCGTGCTGAAAATTTATGGGGATGAGATTTTGAACCTGGCCCACAAGATACCCCTCGGTGGACATTTTGGGGTGAGGAAGACAGTCGATAGAATTATGAAAGAGTTTTACTGGCCAAGCATGAGGGAGGAGCACATTGTGGCAGTAGAGGAGCTGTTTAAACAGCTGGCTGAAGCCAACCTGACAGTGAACCTTGCAAAAAGTGAATTCGGCCACGCGAAGGTCACTTATATGGGATTTGTGGTAGGACGGGGCAGCTGGTACCACTGCAGGCTAAGGTGCGGGCTATCTCTGAAGTCCCCACCCCGACAGACAAGAGAGCCCTGAGAAGGTTCTTGGGGATGGTGGGGTACTATCGGAAGTTTTGCAAAAACTTTGCAGATATTACCCTCCCTCTCACTAAGCTTTTGCCAAAGGATGTGAAGTTTGTGTGGAACGACCTTTGTCAACAAGCCTTCAAGAGTCTGACGGCAATTCTGTGTCACTATCCTGTGCTAAATGCGCCTGATTTTTCAAAACCCTTCTCCCTAGCAACAGATGCTAGCGACGAAGCTGCCGGGGCGGTGCTGTTGCAGACAGACAAAGAGGGGGTTGAGCACCCAGTCGCTTACTTTTCTAAGAAATTTAATATCCATCAGAGAAATTATTCCACTGTGGAGAAAGAGTTACTGGCCATCATACTAGCATTACAATATTTTGAGGTTTATATTTGCCCGGCACGGAAACCACTGGTAATTTACACCGACCACAACCCATTAGTGTTTTTGGCCACTATGAAGGATAAAAACAGAAGGTTACTCAGTTGGAGCCTGGTCTTACAGGAAATTGATATTAAAATAAAACATATAAAAGGAATGGACAATGTGATTGCTGACTGTCTGTCAAGGTGTTGAAACTTAAAGTTCTCTGTATTAGCCGAATAGCTGATGACCCTGTATATTAGTGTGTATCTAATAATGTGCATTCATGCCCATGATTTTTATCCTGGTAAAAATCCTTTGAAGGGGAGGGGTGTGACGCCAAACAAAGCTATCGGACGATTGATGCTAATGAGAGAGATAAGAGAGACAATGGAGAAACATTCAAAATGCTAATAAGAGAGGAGAGAGGGATTAACGGAAAAGAAAAACAATTCAGAATATTGGCAGACCGGTTGCTTTGAACCTGAACTGTTTGAAGTTTGATGGACAGGCGATACCCCAGCAGGGAGATAAAAAGAACAGGACCGCTAAGGCACGGGACACCACGAGACCACGAGATAACGAGACCCTGGAAAGAGCGGTGTGTCCCCACAAGTTGGTGTGAGTTTGGAGGTCCGGTTCGCGGGAACTGACCATAGGCTCACAGGGTGTAAAGGTACGATTGGTGGGAACCTGGTGTGTGTGTCTGCCCTTGCCTGGGTGCTGGGTTTGCCGCTGAAGAACGATCATATCCGGAACAGAGGGGTCACAGTCGGTGACCACAGCAGAACAGAAGACATCAAAAAAAGGGTCTGCCCGAAACCAACTGTGAAGACGTCAAAGGTCTGACTGAACCAAATTGCATTCCCCTCCCCCCTCCAATGGCACAACAGCGATTACTGCGAACTGTACTAAGCTGAACTGAACTCTGCTTTACTTAAGACTGATCATTTTACCCCTAGACTGCGATAGAGCTTGGTTGATCCTTATTGCCCCAGTTCTGTGTACGTGTGTATTATCATTGCTAAGCCGTTGCATTTATGTCCTTATGATTAGAGTACTGTGTTACTTATTTCTTTAATGAAACTTTATTAGTACCTAGTAATCCAGACGCCAACGAGTGGTCCATTTCTGCTGGTTTGGCAACCCAGTTACGGGGTACGTAACAACATCTAAAACTTTGATGAACTTCTAGGTGTGTAGTGGAGAATATTTTGACTGGCTACATTATGGCCTTGTGTGGGAACACCAATATCTCTGAATGGAAAATCCTACAAAAGGTAGTGGATACGGGCCAATACATTATGTGTAAAGCCATTGAGCACATCTACATGAAATGCTATTGAAGGAAAGCAGTATCCATCTTCAAAGATCCCCACCACACAGGTCATGCTCTTTTCTCACTGCTGCCATCAGGTAGAAGGTACAGATACCTCAAGACTTACACCACCAGGTTCAAGAACAGTTACTACCCCTCAAGCATCAGGCTGTTGAACAAAAGGGGATAACTACACTCACTTGCCTATCCATTCAGTTGTTCCCACAACCAATGATTTCACTATAAGGACTCTTTATCTTGTTATTTATGTATATTAGCATTTGCACAGTTTGTTGTCTCCTTTACTCTGGTTGCTTTTTCACTGATCCCATTATAGTTACTATCTAGAGATTTGCTGAGTATGCCTGCAGGAAAAAGAATCTTAGGGCTGTATTTGGAGACATATATGTACCCTGATAATAAAATCTACTTTGAATTTTGAATCGAACTCTGAACTCTAACACTCCAGCGATAATAGCATCGCAGTTAGCGCTATGCTACTGTGGTGCCCATAATAGGCTGAGTTGAATGGCTTGCTTCATGTTTTATGTACAATGCCTTTTATATTTTGATTTATTTTTCAGGATTCAGTTATCTGAGTGCATCTGATGGATTACAATGCACAAGTCTACAGATTCTATAGGGGGACTGGGTAATGTGTAGCCAATATCACCCTTATCTTCTGGCCACCTTTGTAGGTGGCTTCATCAAGCTGTGTGTGGAACACAAACATCATGTGTCACTCAGTGCTATGGTCTACCTGTCCTTGATGTTGCAATGTTTGGGCCTGGCCTTGTTGTTGTGTAACATTTCATTTAGTTGGACATTGTTGCACGACCTGTCCTTCATAGTAAAGTTCCTTTGGAAAAACACCTTTGACCACAAGTACATCAGACAGTAGTAGAATGGAATGCCCTGCAGGCACTGGGAAGAAGGACATGATAGATCCTGTGAAATGGTTCCCCAAATATTTGGTAGGATGTCATCACCAGAACTCATCAACAAACACCAAGACTTCGCTTTGCTGGTGGTTAAAGGGGCACTCCTCATCAGATCCTTCCTGTATGATTGGAGTCTCGCTCCCAATGCACACTGTCCTGTGGACGGCTGAGATAAGGACAAGATGATCACCCATCTCTTTGTGGACTGTGTTTATAAAATAGACATGGTCTTTCAGTACATTGAGTTAAGGGAATGCCGGCCAGTTTAGTAAACAGAGCAGCGGACACCCCGGGTGAAATCTGGAAGAAAACAGAGGATGCAGAGGGGGATCAAAAAGGCGAGGGAAGAGAACCGGGCCGAGACAACAGAGGCTTATGGAGAAGAGAAGTTATAAGCTGTGTCTCCCCTCTCTCATCATGGGCAATGTGAGATCGCTGGGGAATACAATGGATGAATTGACAGCGCTTGTCAGGAGTCAGAGAACATTTCGAGAGAGCAGTGTCATATGTTGTACTGAAACATGGCTGCACGAGGACATACCTGATCAAAGTGTTTCCACAGAGGGCTTCCAGACCGCTCGAGCTGACCGGAATTGCACTGAGAGCGGTAAGTGTAAAGGAGGGGGGCTTGCGGTTCTGGTAAACAACAGATGGTGCAATCCTGTTCATATTACGATCAAGGAACGTGTTTGTAGCCCGGATATTGAACTTTTATCTGTTGGACTCCAGCCATATTATTTGCCAAGGGAAATCTTGCATGCAATTGTGGTTGTTGTGTACATCCCTCCCTCTGCCAACCTGACATCGGCGTGTAACATCATTTACACCGTCATAGCCAGATTACAAACCCAGCACCCGAGTGCCCTCATTACCATCTCAGTTGACTTCAACCATGTTACCATGGCTAGAACACTGCCCAGCTTCACGCAGTATGTGAGCTGTGCAACCAGAGGGGAGAGGACTCTGGATTTGATGTACGCTAACGTTAAGGATGCATACAGCTCCTCTCCCCTCCCCCCATTGGGAAGGTCAGATCACAATCTGGTACATCTAAAACCCTGCTACGTGCCTCTGGTGAAGAGTAAACCTGCAACCTCGAGGACAGAGGAAATGGTTGGAGGAGGCTTATGAGGCGCTCCAGGGTTGTTTTGAGGTGACAGACTGGCAGGCACTCTGTGAGCCACATGGAGAGGATATTGATGGTCTCACAGAGTGCACCACTGATTACATTAACTTCTGTGTGGACTGCAATGTTCCGACAAGAACTGTCCTTTGTTATTCAAATATCAAGCCATGGGTAACAAAGGACATAAGGACATCCTGAACGCTAAAAAGAGGGTGTTTAGAGATGGAAATAGGGAGGAGCTGAGGGGAATACAGAGGGACCTGAAAGCCAGGATCAGGGAGGCTAAAGACGAGGTATAGGAGGAAGCTTGAGTGGAAACTCCAGCAGAACAACATGAGAGAGGTCTGGAGGGGGATGAGGACCATCACTGGGTTCCGGCAAACTAGCAACAGAGGAGCGGAAGGCAGTGTGGACAGGGCCAATGAACTTGACCTGTTCTTTAACAGATTTGACATTGTGGCCCCTGCCCATCCCACACATGAGCCATCTGTTGTCGGCCCCCAACCAACACATATTCCACTCTCCCCTCCTACCCCTCCTCACAGTCCCCCACCCTGCTCTCATGACTATACCCCTTCCCCACACGAAACCACCACGGTGGGCTTCACAGCTGAACAGGTGAGAAGACGGCTGAAACGTCTCAACCCAAGCAAGGCTGCAGGACCGGATGATGTCAGTACCAGGGTGCTCAAAGCCTGTGCCCCTCAGCTATGTGGAGTACTTCGCCATGTCTTCAACCTGAGCCTGAAGCTCCGAAGGGTTCCTGTGCTGTGGAAGATGTCCTGCTTCGTCCCTGTGCCGAAGACGCCGTGCCCCAGTGGCCTCAATGACTACAGACCAGTGGCATTGACCTCCCACATCATGAAGACCCTGGAGAGACTTGTTCTGGAGCTGCTCCAGCCTATGGTCAGACCACAATAAGATCCCCTCCAGTTCGCCTACTAGCCCCGACTAGGAGTTGAGGATGCCATCGTCTACCTGCTGAACCGTGTCTATGCCCACCTGGACAAGCCAGCGAGCACTGTGAGGGTCATGTTTTTTGACTTCTCCAGTGTGTTCAACACCATCCGCCCTGCTCTGCTGGGGGAGAAGCTGACAGTGATGCAGGTGGATGCTTTCCTGGTGTCATGGATTCGTGATTACCTGACTGGCAGACCACAGTACGTGTGCTTGCAACACTGTGTGTCCGACAGAGTGATCAGCAGCACTGGGGCTCCACAGGGGACTGCCTTGTCTCCCTTTCTCTTCACCATTTACACCTCAGACTTCAACTACTGCACGGAGTCTTGTCATCTTCAGAAGTTTTCTGATGACTCTGCCATAGTTGGATGCATCAACAATGGAGATGAGGCTGAGTATAGGGCTACGGTAGGAAACTTTGTCACATGGTGTGAGCAGAATTATCTGCAGCTTAATGTGAAAAAGACTAAGGAGCTGGTGGTAGACCTGAGGAGAGCTAAGGTACCGATGACCCCTGTTTCCATCCAGGGGGTCAGTGCGGACATGGTGGAGGATTACAAATACCTGGGGATACGAATTGACGATAAACTGGACTGGTCAAAGAACACTGAGGCTGTCTACAAGAAGGGTCAGAGCTGCCTCTATTTCCTGAGGAGACTGAGGTCCTTTAACATCTGCCGGATGATGCTGAGGACGTTCTATGAGTCTGTGGTGGCCAGTGCGATCATGTTTGCTGTTGTGTGCTGGGGCAGCAGGCTGAAGGTAGCAGACACCAACAGAATCAACAAACTCATTCATAAGGCCAGTGATGTTGTGGGGATGGAACTGGACTCTCTGACGGTGGTGTCTGAAAAGAGGATGCTGTCCAAGTTGCATGCCATCTTGGTCAATGTCTCCCATCCACTACATAATGTACTGGGTGGGCATAGGAGTACATTCAGCCAGAGACTCATTCCTCCGAAATGCAACACAGAGCATCATAGGAAGTCATTCCTGCCTGTGGCCATCAAACTTTACAACTCCTCTCTTGGAGGGTCAGACACACTGAGCCAATAGGCTGGTCCTGGACTTATTTCCTGGCATAATTTACATATTACTATTTAACTATTTATGGTTTTATTACTATTTATTATTTATGATGCAACTGTAACGAAAACCAATTTCCCCCGGGATCAATAAAGTATGACTATGGCTATGAATGCTGAGGGATACACTGATGCCTGGTGTAGTTATTGCAAAGGCTTTGTGGAGGAGCTCCTGTTTTGGTCATTGGAGTATTGTGAGCAGTTTTGGGCCCTTTATGGAAAGGATGTGCTGGCATTGGAATGGGTCCAGAGGAGGTTCACAAGAATGATCCGGAAATGAAAGGGTTAATGTATGAGTTGCTTTTGATGGCTCTGGGTCTGTACTCACTAGAATTTAGAAGAATGAGGAGGATCTCATTGAAACCAGGAGACTTGGATAGATTGGAAGATTGGGCAGAGAAGTGGCAAATGAAATACAATGTTGGAAAGTGTATGGTTATGCACTTTGGCAGAAGAAATAAACGGCAGACTATTATTTAAATGGGGAAAGAATTCAAAGTTCTGAGATGCAACGGGACTTGTGAGTCCTTGTACAGGATACTCTTAAGGTTAACCTCCAGGTTGAGTCGGTAGTGAAGAAGACGAATTCATTTCTAGAGGAATAGAGTATAGGAGCAGGGATGTGATGTTGACGCTCTGTAAGGCGCTGGTGAGACCTCACTTGTAGTACTGTGGGCAGTTTTGGTCTCCTTATTTAAGAAAGGATGTGCTGACGTTGGAGAGGGTTCAGAGAAGATTCACTAGAATGATTCTGGGAATGAAAGGGTTAACATATGAGGAACGTTTGTCCGCTCTTGGACTGTATTCCTTGGAGTTTAGAAAAATGAGGGGAGACCTCATAGAAACATTTCGAATGTTGAAAGGCATGGACAGAGTGGATGTGGCAAAGTTGTTTCCCATGATGGGGGAGTCTAGTACGAGAGGGCATGACTTAAGGATTGAAGGGCGCCCATTCAGAACAGAAATGCGAAGAAATTTTTTTAGTCAGAGGGTGGTGAATCTATGGAATTTGTTGCCACGGGCAGCAGTGGAGGCCAAGTCATTGGGTGTATTTAAGGCAGAGATTGATAGAGATTGAGTAGCCAGGGCATCAAAGGTTATGGTGAGAAGGCAGGGGAGTGGGACTAAATGGGAGAATGGATCAGCTCATGATAAAATGGTGGAGCAGAGTCAATGGGCTGACTTCTGCTCCTTTGTCTTATGGTCTTATGGTCTAATATTGAAATGCCTAGATAGAGTGGATGTGGAAAGGATGTTTTCTATAGTGGGGGAGTCTAGGACCAGAGAGCACAGCCTCAGAATGGAAGGATGACCAATTAGAACAGAGATGAATAAGAATTTCTTTAGCCAGAGGATGGTGAATCTATGGAATTCATTATCACAGATGGCTGTGGAGGCCAAATCATTGGGTATTTTAAAGTGAAAGGTGATAGGTTCCTGATTAGTCATGGTGTCATAGTTTACAGGAAGAAGGCAGGGGAACGGGGTTGAGAGAAATAGTTAATCAGCCATGATGGAATGGCAGAGCAAACTTGATGGCTGAATGGCCTAATTTTACTAATGCCTTAAGGTCTTATGGTCTTATCGCATGGCGTTATTTTAAGAAGCCGGGAACTGTTGCTTATATTCTTATGTGACCTATTACCCCAGACCCATATCTTCAAAGCACTGGCTCATATTTTTAGCTACACTTCAAGCTACATAAACCAAATGCTATGGCTTTTCTGCTTGCTTTCTCTTTGCAGTGTCTGTGGGATAAACCTTAAGTTTCTGGAAGATCTAGGGCAGTCTTGGATGACATTTATTTATTGAGAAACAGCACAGTATAGGCCCTCCCAGCCCTTCGAGCCACACAGCCCAGCAACTCCTGATTTAATCCTAGCCTAAATGACAGGACAATTTACAATAACCAATTTACCAGTGGGAGGAAACCGGAGCACCTGGAGGAAACCCACATGGTCACAGGGAGGACATACAAACTCTTTACAGAGAGCAGCAGAAATTGAACCTGGGTTGGTGGTACTGTAAAGTGCTTTACTAACCACTACGCTACCAACTGACTTCACTACCACAAATTATCTGGTTATTTATCTTAGTGTTGTCTGTGAGACCTCATGAATGTTTCCCTACACCCCTCTAATGCCTATATTTTGACTGAAAATTGTAAATACATTGGGATGTCCTTGGGTCATGAAACGAATCATCGAAATATAAACTAGTTCTTTCTATTTTGGGTGAACTGAATTTCCACTATGTCCCAAAGCCGCTTGTAAATTATGATTTAGTGCAACCTTGTATTTATTTGTGAAAATGCCATTCAGTGTTTAAATATTGGGACAGCTTGAAACGTTTAACAGATGATATTTCCACTGGCTGAACTCCAGGAGGTAAACAAACAGTTGAGTGTTTACAGTTGTGAGAAGAAGGAGGTTGGGATTGAAAACCATAGACTTAAATGGGATTGGCAACTGAAACTGTACACTAAAGAGTCTTGGAAATGAATGCAGAACAAAATGACATGAAGGTTAATGGTTGGGGTGAGTGAGCATTAGTACACTTCTATAAAATTTCTCTTTTGATCCTGGGATTGCAAATGTGAACTGAAACTACCCTATCAGCACAGAGCCGTGAACAAACCACTCTGGCTCATGACTACATTAAATGGTAAGGGAACTGAAATATTAAAGGACCCACAAAACCAATTCTTCAGAACCAAAGAGGTTTGACATTTTTGTTTAAAAATGCAAGGGATTTGCTGAATTCAGGTTATGCAGAATTCACAGCACTAAGGCCATTCAGCTCACACTTACCTCCATAAAACTTATTGTAAATGCATCTTTTCCTTCATATACTTATTTGGATACTATTTCAAGTTTCTTGTCATAGGCATACATACTCAGGGTGTAAATGCCAGCATTACAAACATTACAACAGCAGAGTGCATTGCAAATATGACAAACATACTGTAAATCACATGGTATCGCAGCAGTTAGCTTAACAATATTACAGCGTAAGTGACCTGGGTTAATTTCCTGCCACTGTCTGTAATGAATTGTACATTCTTCCTGTGACCACTTGGGTGTCTTCTGAATGCTATGGTTTCCTCCCACATCCCAAAGATGTACAGGTTAGTAGGTTAATTGGTCATGGGTGGTGCGAACTCCAGTGTCAAAGGGCTTGTTTCTGTGCTGATCTATAAATAAATAAATAAATGTAATGAATTTAAATTAACGTAAATTATACATAAAATAATAGAGAATTAGGGTTTCTCAGGTTGGTTCATGAACTTGGTATCAGTGGGGGAAAAGCTGTTGTTGAAATTATGTTTTTCACCTCAATCACTTCTTGGAAGTCCACATCCCAGTAAAGATTCACCTGATTTCCTCGTTGTATTTATTGCCTTATTTTACTGACACTTGGGTTTCCATTTTGTAAGTGTCTCTAACCTATTAAACCATTTCATAGCCTTAAACTTTAGTTCAATCTTCAGCAATCTGCCTTCCAGGAAGAAGAGCCCTGCACTGTTCATATTCACCTATTGGATATTATGTTAGTATTTTTTATAATGTCTTCCTACCTTTCTGTAGAACTGTGCATGGTTTTCTAAATGCAGTCTAACAAAGAGTCCATAGATAGGTCTCTTTGTTTTTCAATTCTATTCCTTTAGAAACAAATCCTGCTTTTGTTTGGTTTTTAATGGTTTTACACAGCTCAATTGATGTTTTTAATTATTAGTTAAGGCTTAGAGGCATTTTTACCTTTTAAATGTTTATTTAATTTAACCATGTAACATAGTTACTTCTATTTCCAAGCAACTTATGGCTAAAACTGTCACCTATTTTTATTGTGATACTCTGTAATGCAAATAAAGAAACGTATCAAGTGCTTTAATGCTAAGCCAAGTCCTTGGCATAAACATTAATTTATTGCAACAACAGAAAACATTTTAATGAGTTTTCCTAACATACTTATAATTAAAGTTTTATTTTCCTCATGAATCTGCAGTTAGCATGCAGCATTTCCACTTGTGGTCTGGGCTTGGGTTGGGCCTGGGGTTCAGTGGGATCGGGGATTAGCCATGATGGAATGGCGGAGCAGACACATTCAGCTGAATGGCCTAAATCTGCTCCTATGCCTTATGGTTTTATGGGGTGTGAGGATGGGAAAGGGGCTTGTTTTGCTGTTGTTTTCTTTCGTTGTTGCTGTTGTTGTTGTTGCCTACATGGATACCAAGAGGATGATTCCAATGAGGGAAAGCATCTAAAACAATGGGACACTGTTTCAGATAAGAGGCCATCCATTTAAGATGGAGTTGAGGAGAAATTTCTTCTCACTTTTGGTTCACAGTGGAATCAAGAGTCCTGGGAACAGGGAAGAAAATTGATCAGTCAGGAATGACTGAGCAGCTCAAAGAACTGCTTGACCATTTATTTTTCCCATTTTTAAATGCTTTTATAACTGGTCAGCCTGGTTCATCAGAGACACAGCCCCCCCCCTGACACTGACAGCATCCACAGGAGGTGTTGACTCAAGAGGGCGGCATCTATCATTAAGGTTCTCCACAACTGTGTCATGCCCTCTCTTCACAGTCCTGCTAAGCAGGAGATACAAAAGCCTGAAGTCCCACATCAGCAGGTACAGAACCAGCTACCTTCCTGCAACCAATTTTTAATTGACCTATGTAAAACTAATCCTTCCTCAGCAATGGAAAACTATCGACTACTTCCAGCACTACCTTGGATTTTAGTTTCATTGTAGTTATTTCTTTGCACTAGAGTCTTCTTTTGCACTACAGTTTCTATCTCTTTCTTTGCTGCCTAGCATAGTTTATGAATAATTTATATTCTATATGTTGTCTGCACTTATGTGCTGTAGTGCTGCTGCAAGCAAGTCTTTTATGGTACTTATAGCTCATTGTACATTGGGTGGCATAATAGCATAGCAGTCAGTGTAACACTCATTGGAATTCAAGTCTGTCAGTCTGTAAGGAGTCTGTGCATTCTCTCCATGGCCATGTGGGTTGCCTCCGGGTGCTCCCATTTCAGGCCACATTCCAAAAACATATGGGTTAATAGGTTAAGTAGTCACATGAGTTCTTATTTGTTCATTCCTCAACTGAGGAGGAACTTCTCCCAGAGAGTTGTGGAGGTGTGGAACGCGCTACCTCAGAAGGCAGTGGAGGCCAATTCTCTGGATACTTTCAAGAAGGAGCTAGATAGGTATCTTATGGATAGGGGAATCAAGGGTTATGGGGACAAGGCAGGAACCGGGTATTGATAGTAGATGATCAGCCATGATCTCAGAATGGCGGTGCAGGTTCGAAGGGCCGAATGGTCTACTTCTGCACCATATTGTCTATTGTCTATTAGGGCATAGTAATTTAGTGTGAATGGCTCCAGGGTCAGTGTTTTGTATGTGTGTGGGATGTGGAAAGTCTGGGAGACATCCAGGCTCCCGGATAAACACATCTGCATCAGGTGCACCAAGTTTCAGCTCCTGTGAGAATGTATTAAGGAACTAGAGCTGCAGCTCGATGACCTTCGACTCATACGGGAGAATGAGGCAGTGATAGACAGCTGCTACAGGGAGGTAGTCACCCCTGGTTTGCAGGAATCAGAATCAGGTTTATTATCACTGACACGTAACTGGAGACAGGTAACTGGGTGACTGTCAGGAGAAAGAGGGGAAATGCACAGTCAGTGCAGAGTACAGCTGTGGCCATTTGCCTCAATAGTAAGTATACAACTTTAAATACTATTAAGGAGGATGACCTAATGGGGGGAGCCACAGTGACTGGGTCTCTAGCACTGAGTCTAGTGCTCAGAAAAGCAGAAAACTGCACAGGACTTAGGATGCATCTGAGATGCACAGGGACTTGGCAGTCCTTGTACAGAACACCCTAAAGGTTAACTTGCAGGTTGAGTCAGTGGTGAGGAAGGCAAATGCCATGTTAGCATTCACTTCAAGAGGTCTAAAATACAAGACCAAGGATGTGATGCTGAGGCTTTATAAGGCACTGGTGAGGCCTCTCCTTGAGTATTATGAACAATTTTGGGTCCCTCGTCTTAGAAAAGATGTGCCGGCCTTGGAGAGGGTCCAGGGGAGGTTCACAAGGATGATTCCAGGAATGAAAGGGTTATCATACGAGGAACATTTGATGGCTTTGGGTCCATACTCACTGGAATTCAGAAGGATGAGGGGGGATCTTATTGAAACCTTTCGACTATTGAAAGCCCGAGGCAGAGTGGATGCAGAAAGGATGTTTCCCATGGTGGGAGAGTCTAGGACAGGAGGGCACAGCCACAGGATAGAGGGGCGCCCTTTCAAAACAGAGATGCGGAAAAATTTCTTTAGCCAAAGGGTGGTGAATTTGGGAACTTGTTGCCACATGCAGCTGTGGAGGCCAGGTTGTTGGGTGTATTAAACATAGAAACATAGAAAACCTACAGCACAATACAGGCCCTTTTGGTCCACAAAGCTGTGCTGAACATGTCCTCACCTTAGAAATTACCTAGGGTTACCCATAGCCCTCTATTTTTCTGAGCTCCATGTACCTGTTCAGGAGTTTCTGAAAAGACCATATCATATCCACCTCTACCGCCGTCGCTGGCGGCCCATTCCACACACTCACCTCTCTCTGCGTAAAAATCTCACCCCTGACATCTCCTCTGTACCTACTTCCAAGCACTTTAAAACTGTGCCCTCTTGTGCTAGCCATTTCAGCCCTGGGAAAAATCCTCTGACTACTCACACGATCAATGCCTTTCATCTTATACACCTCTATCAGGTCACCTTTCATCCTCCGTCGCTCCAAGGAAAAAAGGCCGCGTTCACTCAACCTATTCTCATAAGACATGCTCCCCAATCCATGTAACATCCATGAAAATCTCCTCTGCACCCTTTCTACAGTTTCCACATCCTTCCTGTAGCGAGGCGACCAGAACTGAGCATGGTACTCCAAGTGGGGTCTGACCAGGGTCCTATATAGCTGCAACGTTACCTCTCAGCTCCTAAATAGCTGCAACATTACTTCTCGGCTCCTAAACTCGATCCTACGATTGATGAAGGCCAATGCACCGTATGCCTTCTTAAGCACAGGGTCAACCTGCGCAGTAGCTTTGAGTTTCCTATGGACTTGGACCCCAAGATCCCTCTGATCCTCCACACTGCCAGGAATCTTACCATTAATACTATATTCTGCCATCATATTTGACCTACAAAAATGAACCACCTCACACATATCTGGGTTGAACTCTATCTGCCACTTCTCAGTCTAGTTTTGCATCCTATCAATGTCCCACTGTAGTCTCTGACAGCCCTCTACACTATCCACAACACCCCCAACCTTTGAGTCATCAGCAAATTTACTAACCTATCCCTCCACTTCCTCATCAAAGTCATTTCTAAAAATTACAAAGAGTAGCGGCCCCAGAACAGATTCCTGAGGCACACCACTGGTCATCGACTTTCATGCAGAATATGACCCGTCTACAACCACATTTTGCCTTCTGTGAGCAAGCCAATTCTGGATCCACAAAGCAATGTCTCCTTGGATCCCATACCTCCTTACTTTCTCTATAAGCCTTGCATGGGGTACCTTATCAAATGCCTTGCTGAAATCCATGTACACTACATCTACAGCTCTACCTTCATCAATGAGTTTAGTCACATCCTCAAAAAGTTCAATCAGGCTCATAAGGTACGACCTGCCTATGACAAAGCTATGCTGACTATTCCTAATCATATTATGCCTCTACAAATTTTCATAAATCCTGCCTCTCAGGATCTTCTCCATCAACTTACCAACCGCTGAAGTGAGACTCACTGGTCTATAGTTTCCTGGGCTATCTCTACTCCCTTTCTTGAATAAGGGAACAACATCTGCAACCCTCCAATACTCCGGAACCTCTCCTGACACATTGCTGATGCAAAGATTATTGCCAGAGGCTCAGCAATCTCCTCCCTCGCCTCCCACAGTAGCCTAGGGAGGCTATGTCATCATGTCATCAGTATGCCTCTCATAATTAGCTATCAGCTCTTAGATTTGGCTGCTGCTATTTCCCTTTAGTGGAAGTAAAATTTGGGGAGATGTGAGAAGGAAAGGAAATTGGGAAATACATGGGGGAATGCTTTTGATGGGATTGTTCTGATATCTGGCATAGACTCAATAGGCTGAATGGTCTCGTGGGTGATAAGGAAAGAAAATTACTTGAAAATGCTTATTGTGCTCAGCTCTACTGAGCAGGTCACTCGTCTGAGTGCTACTGGTACCATGTAACCCAGTACTACCTGTCGCATGGTCGGGTGGTCGGCAACTAAACCGGCTCCCCCACCAGGCTTGCCTGATAAGGAGGGTGGCTAGACACCCTGCAGGACAAAAAACAAAGCCTGCCAAAGGGCGGATGAACCCTCTCGTAGGGTCAACGGCCATCTAGCAAACACGTGCCATGAAGCGTGGAAAGGGCATCCCTTGCATCGAAGCTTGGTCTGGCCATTCACTGCAACAGAACTTCCCCCAGCCGTCTTGGACCCCACCATGCCGCTGGATCCGGGAGGAGATGTCAAGAGGGTGGATCTGGACTTGTGCAACCCCCTACTCACCTAAAATTCACTCACGCACATGCTGTTCCTTTCTGAGGAGTGGGGTACCACCCCACTAACTGACTGAAAGGAACCATCATCATCTTATGGGATGGATGGATGGAGGGATGGAGGGAGAGAGGGGGAGAGGGGAGAGAGGAGGGAGAGTGGAGAGAGGAGGGAGAGGGGGAGAGGGGGAGAGAAAGAGAGAGAGAGAGAGAGAGAGAGAGAGAGAGAGAGACAGACAGACAGACAGACAGACTGAGCATGTTGATTGCCAGACTCTCTTGCATTGCTTGTTCCTGGTTTGCAAAGCTGCTGGGCATTGCACGCTGCATCAGAGGCTAAAGGGCTGAAGCCACAGAATGTAATTTGCTCCAAATCATTACTGTTTGACAAGAGAAAAGGGTGAATAAGATCAATTGCAGCTCTCACTTCAATGAAGGAATCTGAAATACATCAGCTGTCTATTTCTTGTCAACTTTCACGCAGTCCCGTAGAACATTAGAGCTGCCTCGGTACAGTCAAAGTTGAACCTCCCTTTCTTACATGGATTACATTGGTCAGACCATATTTGGAATATTATGATCAATATTGGGCCCCTTCTCTAAGGGAAGCTATATGCAGCTTAACATAAGAGGAGTGTTGGACATCTCTGGGCTTGTACTCAACGGAGTTTGGAAGAGTGGCAGGGAATCTCATTGAATGCCACTGGATAGAGTGGACATGGAAAGGATGTTTCCATTAGTAGGATCTAGTAGCACAGCCTCAGAATCCTTCTAGAACAGAGACAAGGAGGAATTTCTTTTGCAAGCGAGTGGTGAGTCTATGGTATTCATTGCGACAAAGGGCTGCAGAAGGCAAGTTATTGGGTGTACTTAGGACAGAGCTTGAGAGGTTTTTGACTGGTAAGAAGATTAAGGATTATGAGAAGTTGGTGGAAGAATGGGGTTGAAAAAAGTCAGACGTGATTGGATGGCAAAGCAGACTCAATGGGCCAAATGGCCTAATCCTGCTCCCATATCTTATTGTTTTGTGATTAAAGTATTTAGTGGAAGGATTTTGCAGGAACTGCCTGACACAGACACTAAAAGCAGAAATCCTCAATGTTATTAAGAATGACCTGAGATGTCACACTACAAGAGCTAGGGGTGGAGAGCTAGGTAGTGGAGCTGGCCCAGTGATGGTCTTTTTCTCCAAAGCATTGACAGGATGGGAAGACTGTCCTCCTGCATAATTACTTGCTACGGCAACTGCTCTGCACTTGACTGCAAAAAACTGCACGGAGTTATGGACACAGCTTAGCACATCACGGAAATCAGCCTTCCCTCTATGGACTCTATCTATACTTCTCACTGCCCCAGTAAAGCAGATAGCATAATCAAAGACCACACCCTATTCTGGATGTTCTCTCTCCTCCTCTCTCCCATCAGGCAGAGGATACAAAAGCCTGAAAGTACAGACTACCAGGCTGAAGGACAGCTCAATCCTACTATTAGATAATTGAATGGAGCTCTTGCAAAATAAGATGGAATATTGACCTCACAATCTACCTCGTTATGATCTTGAACTTTATTGTTTACTTGCACTATACTTTCTCAATAGCTGTTACCCTTTATTCTGCACTGTTATTGTTTGACCTTGTTCTACTTGAACGCATTGTGTATGAATAGATCTGTATGGACAGGAAGCAAGGCAAGCTTTTCACTGCATTTTGATATATGTGAAAATAATAAGCCAATACCAATACAGAATGATTACAGCATGGAGACCATTCAACCCATTACATTCTTACTTCCTCTGTGGAGACTCATCCCCATTAATCCTATTGCCCTGAAGTTCTTTGCATTCAGATATTTATCCAGCTCCCTTCAAAACATTCTCAGTGAATCTGGCTCCAACCTCATTCTTCAGATGACAAAGTAGATGGTATCACAGTCTCCAAGCAATGATTTCATTTGCCATTGCAGCATTTAATCAAAGTGGAAAACAAGTATTTCAGAAGTGCTGATGTTGAACAATTTGTTCCAAGGAGCTGGATGAACAACAAAGTATTTTAAACCACGAGCAGAGATGTAAATTATTGATCAAACTGCATAAGTGTCCTGCCTATGTTTTTGCTTCTCTTAAACACTATTTGTAAATAAATCCAAACTGTTCAATGTGCGTTAGTGGTGTTCACTATCTAATTACTGGAAGAGGTTTTCAGATCTCATTTGTTCTCCGGTGATCTGGGCTGATCGTTAGACACAGCCCACACTGACCCTAAATAAAACACACAGGCTTGCTGCCAATGAGGTCTATTTATGGTTCTTTCATGAAGCAGAGATCATTCTTGTAAAGCTAACAAATGAGTAGGGAAGAATTATGGATTAGAAAGCATGCTTTATAAGGAAAGAATGAGCAAGCTAGGGCTTTGCTCTTTGGATTGAAGAGGTGACTTAATAGAGGTGTATAAGCTGATAGAGTGATTTAATTGAGGTGTATAAACTGATTAGCTGATAGAGGCATTGATAGATTGGGTAAGCAGCTCCTTTTTCCCAGGGCAGAAATGGCTAAAACAAGAGGACATAATTTTAAGGTGAGTGGTGGGTGGGTGGGTGAAGTGTTACCAGTGCCTTTTAAAGCCTCAACATTACATCCTTGCTTTTACATTCTAGTCCTCTCAAAATGAATGCTAACATCTCATTCGCCTTCCTCACCACTGACTCAATCTATAAAAAAACCTTCAGGGAATCCTGCACAAGGCGTCCCAAGTCCCTTGACTTGATAGAGATGTACAAGATGATGAGAGGCATCGATCGTGTGGATAGTCAGAGGCTTTTTCCCAGGGCTGAAATGGGTAACACGAGAGGGCACAGTTTTAAGATGCTTGGAAGTAGGTACAGAGGAGATGTCCGGAGCAAGTGTTTTATGCAGAGAGTAGTGAGTACATGGAATGGGATGCTGGCGATGGTGGTGGAGGCAGATACAATAGGGTCTTTTAAGAGCCTCCTGGATAGGTACATGGAGCTTAGAAAAATAGAGGACTATGGGTAACCCTAGGTAATTTCTAATGTATATACCTGTTCGGCACAGCATTGTGGGCCAAAGGGCCTGTATTGTGCTGTAGGTTTTCTATGTTCTATGTTCTTATCTCAGATATTGAATTTTCTCTCCATGAAGAAAATAGTCAACCCTTCTATTTATTCTACCAAAGTGCATAACCACACATTTCTGGACATTGTATTCCATCTGCCATATTCTCCCAATCTGTCTAAGTCCTTCTGTAGCCTCTCTACTTCCTCAAAACTACCTGCCCCTCTACCTATCTTCAAACTTGACCACAAAGCCATCAACTCTGTCATCTAAGTCATTGACATAAAATGTAAAAAGTAGTAGTCCCAACACAGACCCCTGAGGAACACCACTGGTCACCAGTAGACAACCAGAAAAGCTTCCAATATTCCCACTCTTTGCCCTCTGCCAATCAGCCAATGCTCTATCCATCCTAGCATCTTTCCTGTAATACCATGGGCTCTTGACTTGTTAAGCAACTTTATTGCGGCACTTTGTCAAAATCTCTCTGAAAATCCAAGTACACAATGTTTAACAATTCTTCTGTGTCTTTCTTGCTTGTTATTCTTCAAAGAATTCTAACATATTTGCTAAGCAAACTTTTCCCTGAAGGAAATCATGCTGACTACTCCAGGTACCCCAAAACTACATCCTTAAGAACAGACTCCAACATATTCCCAACTACTGAGGTCAGACTAACAGGCCTATGATTTCCCTTCTTCTGCTGTTCTCCCTCCTTGAAGAATGGAGTAACATTTGCAATTGTCCATTTCTCCAGAACCATGCCAGGATTAATTGGTTCTTGAAAGATCATTACAAATGCCTTTACAATCTCTTCACCTACCTCCTTCAGAACCCTGGAGTGTAGACTATCTGGTCCAGGTAACTTATCTACCTTCTGACTTTTCAGTTTCTCAAACACCATCTCCCCAGTAATGGTAACTTCACACACTTCTGCCCCCTGACCATTTTGAACATCTGGCATACTGCTAACATCTTCTATAGTAAAGACTGATGCAAAATACTTACACAGTTCATCTGCCATTTCCTTGCCCCCATTACTACCTCCCCAGCATCATTTTCCAGATATCCACTCTTGCCTCTCTTTTACTTTTTATATATCTCAAGAAACTTTTGGTATCCTCTTTAACATTATTGGCCAGCTTACTTTTGCACTCCATCTTTTCCTTCCTTATGACTTTTTTAGTTGCCTTCTGTTGGTTTTTAAAACCTTCCCAATCCTCTAACTTCCCACTAAGTTTTGCTCTATTATATACCCTCTCTTTGGCTTTTATGTTGGCTTTGTCTTCTGTTGTGAGCCATGGTTGTGTCATCCTGACTTTAGAATAGATTTTTCTCTTTGGGATGTATATATCCTGCACCTTCTGAAATTCTCCCAGAAATTCCAGCCATTGTTGCTCTTGTCATCCCTGCCAAAATTCTTTTCCAATCAATTTTGCCCAACTCCTCTCTCTTGCCTCTGTAATTCCTTTCACTTCACATCTGACTTTAGCTTCTCCTTCTCAAATTGCAGGGTAAATACTATTATATTATGATCACATCTTCTAAGGGTTCCTTAAGCTCTCTAATCAATTCCAGCACAATACCCAATCCAGGATAGCTGATTCCCTAGCTGGCTCAACCAAGAGCCATTGGTGTTTAGGGCAGTTATGAAGGTCTTCCATTTCTGGGGGTGTTCAGGGCTTCTTTCATTGTGTCAGTAGCTTCCTATTGGTTTACACTACTGCCAATCATGCAAATCCCGGTTGGAAACTCAGGAACACAACCACACTTGGATGTCGAAGGATTCTTTATTGCTGTTTCCATAACAATTTAGTTTTACCAGCTAGGGTTTTTAGGCCTGAGCTGAACCCCCGATCCTGGAGGACCGGTGGACCACTCTTTGTCTAGTTTCCCTTTGACAATTTGGCATCTACCAGGAGCCAAAGAATAAAGCCCTGACTCCAGGCAACATAGCTCTCTGGGACACTGAGGCACACAAGCCTCCAAACCCTATGACAAGACATCTTGTAGGCATTCTAGAAAATCCCCCTCAATACTAACCTAATTTTCTCAATCTACTGTATATTGAAATCCCCCATGTCTATTGTAACATTGTCCTTTTTGGCATGCATTTTCTATCTCCTATTGTAATTTGTAGATTATATCTTTATGTAGTCTGGGGGTCTGTAAATAACTCCTATCAGGGTCTTTTTACTCTTGCAGTTCCTCAGCTCTATGCACAATGATTCAACACCTTTTGACCCTATGCCACCTTTTTCTAATGACTTGATTCATATTTTACCAAAAGAGCAAAGCAACCCTGTCTGCCTACCTGCCTGTCGTTTTGATACAATGTATATCCTTGGACATTAAGCTCTCAGTTATAATCTTCTTTCAGCCACGATTCAGTGATGCCCACAATGTCATATATTGTTTGCCAATCTGTAACTGTGCTACAAGTTCATCTACCTTATTCCATATACTGCGCACATTCAAATACAACACCTTCAGTCCTGTATTTACGCTTTTTGATTTTGTCCACCTTTTAAATTACTACACATCCTGTTCATGGCAATTTTGCCCTACCATCAGCCTCTCCTTGCTAGCAGTCTCACTACATGTCATGGTCCGGATCGGGGTCTCTTTAAATTTACTTTGTTTATGTTACGATCCGGACCGTTGACTCCCTGTTTCCCTTTGGTTCCCTGTTTTCCCGTGTCCCTCAGCCTTGGTGATTAGAGGCAATTTACTCTTGGCTGAACCGGTAGTTTATAGTCTCCGGCTTTCAGCCATTCGGCGCGAGAGCATCTGCAAAGTCACCAAGGTATGGCGTGCCAATGTCATCTGGCTGGAGCAAGCCTAGTCTCTGCCGAAGCAAGTGCCGGTAATTCGCCTTTCCGTACCGGAGCAACCCTGTCAAGTTACCTCGCCAAAGCGAGCCTGCAAAGTTTCCTCACCAAGGTGGGTCCGTCAGTTAACCCGCCGGAGGGAATCAAGAACCGCTGTCTACTGTTCCTGGGCCAAGTCGAGAGCTCGCCAGTACCTGGAGGCTCCAAGTCAAGTCCTGGCTCCCGGGGCATTCAAGTACCACGTCAAGTCCTTTCCCTGGCGGCATCCAAGTTCCGAGTCGAGTCCTGGCCCTGGCGGCTTCCAAGTACCGAGTCGAGTCCCGGCCCTGGCGGCATCCAAGTTCTGAGTCGAGTCCAGGCCCTGACAGCGTCCAAGTTCTGAGTCGAGTCCCAGCCCTGGCGGTCTGTGATTCCTGTCCTACCCCACTGTCTGAATCCCTCCTCTGCCCCTCTTGCCCCTAGCCCTCGTCTGCAGCCCTCGCCTACACTTCAGTCTAGTTCTATCGCCGGAGCTAGATAGGTACTGTCTGGTGTGCTTTCGTGTTGGTCTTGTCTTGCCCTCGCCTCCGTGGGGTAAGTCAGGCCGTCTTGCTGTTGCCCCGCGGGGGGTCATGTTTTGTCTTGTCTTGTCCTCGCCTCCGTGGGGGTAAGTCAGGCCATCTTGCCGTTGCCCCGCGGAGGGTCATGAGTCCCGGCCCCATGTCCTGTTCCCAAGGAGGGGTCCTGGCTCTCTGTTCTGTATGTGAGTCCTGGCCCTATGTCCTGTACCCAAGGAGGGGTCCCGACTCTGTGTTCTGTGTATGTGTTCGTAGTTCCATGTACCTGCTCTCCTGAGACCGAGGTTCTGTTTTCCATGTTCCTCCTCTCCCTAGCCCATGTCATGTCCATACCTGGTTCTGGGGTCCGAGCCCAAGGCAAGACCCAGGTACTGGGTCCTTGCCCAGTCCCTGGCTCGGAGTCCGTACCGTAGCCTCTTCATGTCGCCTCTAGTTCTGGGAGCTGATTCCAAGTCCAAGCCCAGACCCTTGGTCCCAGCCCAGTTGTAGTCCTCAGTCCGCTATTCCTGCTCCTGCCTAGCTCTCCTAGTATCAAACAATAAACTACATCTGATTAACCTCACAAGATGTGTCTTGCATTTGGGTCCACCCTTGCTCTCAATGCCCCACCATTGTGACACTACATACTTCCTATGTTTGTAAACCAATTACCTGATTCCCAGCACTATCACTCCAATTCCCACCCCCCTGACAAATTAGTTTAAACCCTCCCAAACAGCACTAGCAAACATGCCCACAAGGTTCAGCTGCATCCCATCCCTTTTGTACTGGTGATACCTCCCCCAGTAATCCAGAAATCTGAAACCCTGCCCCCCCACTACACATTCATCTGCAAAATCACCTTATTCTCACCCTAGCAGCATGTGGCACACACAGTAATCCAGAGATTACTATCCTAGAGGTCCTCTTCTCAGCTTTCTACCCAAAATCTCTCTTCAGGACCTCTTCACCTTGTCTACCTATATCATTGGTGCCAATATGTACCAGGACTTCTGGCAGCTTACCCATGCCCTTGAGAATGGCACAAGATATCCTTGACCCTGACCCTGGCACCTGAGAGGCAACATACCATCCAGTGTCTCTATCATGCTCACAGGACCTCATCTCTGTTCCTTTGACTAAGGAATCTTCTAATAATACTGCAGTCCTTTTCATCTCTCTGCTCTTCCAGACTCAGTGCCAGAGACCTGGTCACCGTGGCTCCCCCCAGTAGATTTTTTCCCACCCTTCCCTCAACAGTATCCAAAGTTGTATATTTACTATTGAGGGGATTGGCCACATGGGGTACAATGCACTGGCTGCCATTTTCCCTTCCTCCTCCTGACAGTCATCCAGTTACCTGTTTCCTGCAACCTATGGGCGACTATCTCCCTGTAGCTCCAAACTATCACATCCTCATTCTCCCATAGGAACTGAAGGTCATCGAGCTGCAGCTATTTTATGTTCCATGACTGGATAGTAAAATTTTAGTTTGAAACCAGATATAACACTAGACAGGGATGCCCAATTTCTCCTCTCCTTTTTGCGCTATATATTGAATCACTTGCCCAACTAATAAGACAGAGCGAAATCGTAAAAGGTATCAAGGTGGCAGGGATTGAACAGAAAGTAGCGTTATTCGCAGATGATGTTTTGGTCTATCTGAGTGAACCAGAAAAATCATTTATAGGCAAACAACAGGAATTCTGCAGATGCTGGAAATTCAAGCAACATACATCAAAGTTGCTGGTGAACGCAGCAGGCCAAGCAGCATCTCTAGGAAGAGGTGCAGTCGACATTTCAGGCCGAGACCCTTCGTCAGGACTAACTGAAGGAAGAGTGAGTAAGGGATTTGAAAGCTGGAGGGGGAGGGGGAGATGCAAAATGATAGGAGAAGACAGGAGGGGGAGGGATGGAGCCGAGAGCTGGACAGGTGATAGGCAGAAGGGGATACGAGAGGATCATGGGACAGGAGGTCCGGGAAGAAAGAGGGGGGGGGTGACCCAGAGGATGGGCAAGAGGTATATTCAGAGGGACAGAGGGAGAAAAAGGAGAGTGAGAGAAAGAATGTGTGCATAAAAAAGAGTAACAGATGGGGTACGAGGGGGAGGTGGGGCCTAGCGGAAGTTAGAGAAGTCAATGTTCATGCCATCAGGTTGGAGGCTACCCATACGGAATATAAGGTGTTGTTCCTCCAACCTGAGTGTGGCTTCATCTTTACAGTAGAGGAGGCCGTGGATAGACATGTAAGAATGGGAATGGGATGTGGAATTAAAATGTGTGGCCACTGGGAGATCCTGCTTTCTCTGCCGGACAGAGCGTAGATGTTCAGCAAAGCGATCTCCCAGTCTGCGTCGGGTCTCACCAATATATAAAAGGCCACATCGGGAGCACCGGACGCAGTATATCACCCCAGTCGACTCACAGGTGAAGTGATGCCTCACCTGGAAGGACTGTTTGGGGCCCTGAATGGTGGTAAGAGAGGAAGTGTAAGGGCATGTGTAGCACTTGTTCCGCTTACACGGATAAGTGCCAGGAGGGAGATCAGTGGGGAGGGATGGGGGGGACGAATGGACAAGGGAGTTGTGTAGGGAGCGATCCCTGCGGAATGCAGAGAGAGGGGGGGAGGGAAAGATATGCTTAGTGGTGGGATCCCGTTGGAGGTGGCGGAAGTTACGGAGAATAATATGTTGGACCCGGAGGCTGGTGGGGTGGTAGGTGAGGACCAGGGGAACCCTATTCCTAGTGGGGTGGTGGGAGGATGGAGTGAGAGCAGATGTACGTGAAATGGGGGAGATGCGTTTAAGAGCAGAGTTGATAGTGGAGGAAGGGAAGCCCCTTTCTTTAAAAAATGAAGACATCTCCCTCGTCCTAGAATGAAAAGCCTCATCCTGAGAGCAGATGCGGCGGAGACGGAGGAATTGCGAGAAGGGGATGGCGTTTTTGCAAGAGACAGGGTGAGAAGAGGAATAGTCCAGATAGCTGTGAGAGTCAGTAGGCTTATAGTAGACATCAGTGGATAAGCTGTCTCCAGAGACAGAGACAGAAAGATCTAGAAAGGGGAGGGAGGTATCGGAAATGGACCAGGTAAACTTGAGGGCAGGGTGAAAGTTGGAGGCAAAGTTAATAAAGTCAACGAGTTCTGCATGCGTGCAGGAATCAGCGCCAATGCAGTCGTCGATGTAGCGAAGGAAGAGTGGGGGACAGATACCAGAATAGGCACGGAACATAGATTGTTCCACAAACCCAACAAAAAGGCAGGCATAGCTAGGACCCATACGGGTGCCCATAGCTACACCTTTAGTTTGGAGGAAATGGGAGGAGCAAAAGGAGAAATTATTAAGAGTAAGGACTAATTCTGCTAGACGGAGCAGAGTGTTGGTAGAGGGGAACTGATTAGGTCTGGAATCCAAAAAGAAGCGTAGAGCTTTGAGACCTTCCTGATGGGGGATGGAAGTATATAGGGACTGGACATCCAAGGTGAAAATAAAGCGGTGGGGGCCAGGGAACTTAAAATCATTTATAGGATTGTTTACACTGTTGGATGACTTTGGGAAAATATCAGGTTATAAAATAAATGTAAAGAAAACGCAGGTTATGTCCCTAAATTATACACCATCCAAAAAATTGCAGGATACATACGATCTTAAGTGGGAAGCTAAATCATTAAAATATTTAGGAATAACCCTGCCGAAGGATCTTTCAACACTGTCACAGGTAAATTATGGGCCATTAATCTCAGAGATAAAAGCAGATATGCATAGATGGAATCTTATCCCCTTTTTAAGTTTAAATTCAAGGATAAATACTATAAAAATGAATATTCTTCCTCGGTTATTATATCTTTTCCGCACTTTACCAGTGGAGGTGAATGATAATCAACTCAGGGAATGGGACAAATGGATTTCCCGCTTCATTTGGCAAGGAAGGAAACCTAGAATTCGATATAACACCTTACAGTTAGGGAAGGAAAGAGGAGGTATGGTTCTTCCTTGCCTGAGAAATTATTTTTATGCCTCACAGATAACCCCTCTGTTATATTGGTGTAATAGGGAATATAAGGCTAGATGGAAGGAAATAGAATTTGGATTAGTTGACAGTTTTCCTCTTCAGGCCTCAATAGCTGACAAAGGATTGATGGCCCAGTTGGAAAAATTTAATAATGCTTGGATAAATCTTACATTAAAAGTATGGCAGAAGGTGGTTAATTCATGTGGAATTAATAACATGCTAAAACTCTTTAGATGGTGTGCATATGATACCGAATTCCTTCCCAACAGAGGAGATAAAAGATTTGAGCTATGGGTAAAGAAAGGTCTTACAACCTACCTCTCATTTATAGATAAAAGAGTATTACAAAGTTTCCAAATCCTGCAGGACAAACATGGCCTAGAACATAATGACTTTTTTAGGTACCTTCAAATACGAAACTATGTTAACCAGAGTTGTAGATATACAGACCTATCAACAGTAGAATTAGAATTTTTCAAGATTCTGAATTCGGCTTGCAGTTCAATACCTAGTAAATCAGTTTCTCGCCTATATAATGCACTCTCCCATGCTAAAAATGTAAATACACTGTATATTAAAGAGAAGTGGGAGAAAGACGCGGGGTTGGTACTTTCAGAGGAGGCTTGGGGGAAAATCTGCAGCTTTCAATGGTCCTCGACTAACTCTTTGACTTGGAGAGAACATTGTTGGAAAAATATTATAAGATACTTCAAGACCCCATATCAGGAAAAATATAAAGATACAAATGTGATGTGTTGGAGACGGTGCGGCTCCAAGGAGGCAAATCATTTTCATATTTTCTGGGATTGCCCTAAATTAAGTCTATTTTGGGAAGGTATTCATAGAACATTAGTTAAGGTACTTAGGTCCCAGATACCTCTGAACTTTGAGATGCTCTATTTGGGGCATGTATTGTTCCTTGAACAGAAGGAAGATATAAAGTTGCTGCAGGCCCTCTTAGCGGCAAGTAAGAAATCAATCACTAGAAAATGGCTAAATCCAATACCACCTACATTAGAAGATTGGTACGAAATTATCTTGGAAATATTTAAAATGGAAAAGTTGACTTACTCCCTGAGAACTCAAAAAGAAACATTTTATCAAATCTGGAATAAATGGATTGAATATATAACCCCAATGCGAGCAGACTTTAGATGACTCTCCTAATGATTTATATTGCTCTTCTCATCAACACAGTAATATTGCTAACGTAAGCACCCTTAGTCTAAATGTTTGTTTTTTTTTTGGAAAATAGAGAATTAACACAAGTAAAGGGAAAGATTTGGGAAAGGGATAAAAAAAATGAAAAAATTAAGTAAATAAGTACATAGGGATTGGATAATTATGTCTGCGGGCAGGAACAAGCACAAACAAATTGGGATATAAACACCTACAATGGTTGGTATATAGGCTTGTATGCAACATTTTGGACCAGTGGAAATGGTCCAGAAGGGTTGTATGGAAACTATTATTACCATTTTTCTTAACAACTAATTTCATTACTTAGCCTAATAGGTTAGATTTACCACAGTACATAATTATCTATTTAAATGTTTATTTTCCTTTTATATCATCTCAATGTGTACTTAAGAATGTATAAATAATTGTAGTTTTATACATATAAAAAAATGGAAAAGGTTATATGTGTGAAAAAAGTACATGATAATTGTGAATTCCTTATCCAAATAAAAATAAAATTAAAAAAAAAGAAACCAGATATAAAATATTTGAGGCAAACATATCTGGCAAGGATTGAGAATTGAACTGACTTTCATTGGCTGGATTTATTCCTTTTGTGAAATGCTAGAACAGAGTATGGCCAGGAGTTCTGAAACAAAGGGACATTAAAAGGCTCAGGACTCGAGGACAATCCTGATAGGAGAGCTTGAGGAGCTAAATGATCCTTCCAGATTCCTAACAATCAATAACCTCCCCCCTTCTCAAATCATTTCAGTATTGGAATGTGGGAAATGGGCATGAGCTCATGGTATGTCATCACATATGGTGTAAGGTTGTGGAAGAAAAAATTAGCCTGTGCTTTGCTTGTGAGCAAATTGTACCAAAAAATATTAATGGAAGGTGGTGGAAATGTATTTGAATGAAATAGCAATTTAACTATTTTGGTTAAGAATGCAGTGTCTATCTTAGAGCAGAAGTTGGAGAAGGGTGTTTTGTGAGATGAAAAGGAGGTTGAAGTGGGAGACATCAACAACATGCCTGTGATAGAGTTGCAATGGATTTCTGAAACTTGTATAACACTGCAATCTCAAGTGTGGTGGATAGCTACACTCACTCTCAGGGGAGATCCAATTGCTGCACAAAAATATACAGTTTGACATTTATTACAAACTTTATCAACAAGGGCATCTATGCCCAGACATCCCACCCTGCAAAAACTCATTTCAGGGAGGTAGCATCCCCCGCCACCCCCCCACCATCCCCCGTTGACCTCCAAGGGTGTATGTAATACTTTGTTTAGTGATTTTGTCTAATCTGTAAACCAAGTTGGGTATATGGAGCAAATGTGACATTAAAATATGTACTTATATTATATTATATTGTCATGTTTATTCTAATACAACTTTAAGCAAGTCTACAGGGAGTTTGGCCTCATCATGTAGGACATTAATAGTGCAGCTCTTTGACAGCTAGCCAGCTAGTTTAAATCAGGGGTCCCCAACCTTTTTTGCATTGCGGACCGGTTTAATATTGACAATATTCTTGTGGACCGGCCGACGGGGGGGGGGGGGTGGGCGGGGTGTTAAACACGACCGGAATATAGGTGATACGTCAACTATAAGTCACTTGTAAGTGGATAATACACTCAATTTCGTTTCTAAAGGGGTTTATCTAATGAATTTAATATTAAACACACAGTGCATATTTTCCTCGCATGAATGTAGTGATAAGTCAATTACAACAGTGGTCCCAAACCTTCGGGTTGTGAAGAATGCAGTGGTACAGCGGTAGTCAGAACGCACCCAGCACATCTTTAAGAAAAAAGACGAAATAAACATGCTAATTAATTAGGTGCCACCCAGCACGGAAATGTCGGCCCAGACCAGAGGCGATGCAATCGGCAATCACCTCTGATCTGGGCCGACATTTAAGTGGTGTGTGGAACCTAATTAATTAGCTTGTTTATTTCAGCTTTTTTTTAAAAGATGTGCTGGGTGTGTTCCGGCCACCGCTGTGTTCTTCGCGGCCCGGAGGCTGGGGACCATTGAATTATAAGTCACTTATAAGTTAATATATGATGGTGGTCATGTTTTTTGACTTCTCCAGTGCGTTCAACACCATCCACCCTGCTCTGCTGGGGGAGAAGCTGACAGCGATGCAGGTGGATGCTTCCCTGGTGTCATGGATTCTTGATTACCTGACTGGCAGACCACAGTACGTGTGCTTGCAACACTGTGTGTCCGACAGAGTGATCAGCAGCACTGGGGCTCCACAGGGGACTGTCTTGTCTCCCTTTCTCTTCACCATTTACACCTCGGACTTCAACTACTGCACAGAGTCTTGTCATCTTCAGAAGTTTTCGGATGACTCTGCCATAGTTGGATGCATCAGCAAGGGAGATGAGGCTGAGTACAGGCCTACGGTAGGAAACTTTGTCACATGGTGTGAGCAGAATTATCTGTAGCTTAATGTGAAGAAGACTAAGGAGCTGGTGGTAGACCTGAGGAGAGCTAAGGTACCGGTGACCCCTGTTTCCACCTGGGGGTCAGTGTGGACATGGTGGAGGATTACAAATACCTGCGGATACGAATTGACAATAAACCGGACAGGTCAAAGAGCACTGAGGCTGTCTACAAGAAGGGTTAGAGCTGTCTCTATTTCCTGAGCAGACTGAGGTCCTTTAACATCTGCCGGACGATGCTGAGGATGTTCTACAAGTCTGTAGTGGCCAGTGCTATCATGTTTGCTGTTGTGTGCTGGGGCAGCAGGCTGAGGTTAGCAGACACCAACAGAATCAACAAACTCATTCGTAAGGCCAGTGATGTTGTGGGGATGGAACTGGACTCTCTGACGGTGGTGTCTGAAAAGAGGATGCTGTCCAAGTTGCATGCCATCTTGGTCAATGTCTCCCATCCACTACATAATGTACTGGGTGGGCACAGGAGTACATTCAGCCAGAGACTCATTCCACCGAGATGCAGCACTGAGCGTCGTAGGAAGTCATTCCTGCCTGTGGCCATCAAACTTTACAACTCCTCTCTTGGAGGCTCAGACACACTGAGCCAATAGGCTGGTCCTGGACTTATTTCATAATTTACTGGCATAATTTACATATTACTATTTAACTATTTATGGTTCTATTACTATTTATTATTTATGGTGCAACTGTAACGAAAATCAATTTCCCCCGGGATCAATAAAGTATGACTACTACTACTACTAATAACATCATAACATTTTAAGTAACGTTTGGATATGAAACACACAGCGCATATTTTCCTCGTATGAATATATAAAATCATTGCAACACATCAATATCGCTGAATCAGTGGGAGTCCTGGGCTTGTTTCCCTGCAACAACACAGTCCTACCGAGGGGTGATGGGAGAAAGCAATACTCGAAGGGGGTTCCTTATGTCCGGTCTATTCCGCAATTTAGTTTTCATTGCATTCATTCAGAAAACTCCGCTTTGCAGAAATATGTTGGAAATGGAAGCAATGTTTTCAGTGCTTTCATGGCTATCTCAGGATATTCAGCCTTGACTTTGATCCAGAATGCCGGCAGAGATGTTACGTCAAACATACTTTTCAGCCCACCGTCATTTGCAAGCTTGAGGAGTTGATATTTTTCCTGTGCTGACATGGATGATTCACAGGGGACATTCACAAATGGGTCACGGACCCATTCCTTTGAACGTCTTGGGTCACTAATGACCTCCCGTGCGTTAAAATTCAATAGTGCGTGACAGGGAATGAGGAAAGGTACAACTGACTCATATCGCCAAATCATATTGTTTCCTCACGGCCTGGTGGTTGGGGACCACTCTTAGCACAAAGAGAGACCAATCAGGATGCTTGCTCTCGCTCTCCCTCTCCAAAAAATCGATTTCCGGGATATTTTATATAATTTCCGGGCCACTATTGATATGCGGGAGACTCTTGGAACTTCCAGGAGAGGTGGGATGTCTGTATGCCAATTGAGTGGTGAATATGTTAGGAAATAATGTCCAGGAAATGATAAAGTGCAATGCGGTTTCTGAAAACTTCCTCCTACATGGAGCAACATACAGAATGCTGGAGGAACATCATATCAGACATGACATCGAATTCTCTGACTTCCAGTAACTACTCCCGGTCTGTCCCCTTTTTACTTTTCTCTCTCCTCCTGATCCAACGTTCCCTCTAACTTTTTTTTTACAGCTGCATGGACTATTATATTATATATATAGAATGCATATTTAAAATCACAGAGTTTTAATTTTATTTATTAATTGAAGGTATAATGAAATACAGTACAAAGAAAATCTTTGATGTTTCCTCAACATTTTCTTGTTTGTCTTTATTACAAATCCACTGTCTGTAAAAACTATCCAGATTAATTTCCTATCTAGATGAAAGATATGCCTTAATCCTCATTAGGTCATCCAAGATGTTCCACTTATAGTCTGTTTCTGGATTTCAAAGTTCAAAGTACATTTATTATAAAAGTATATATACTGTATAAAATATTGAGATCCATCTCCATACAGGCAGACACAAAACGAAGAAACCCAATAGGCCCTGTTAAAAAAAATATCAAACACCTAATGTGCAAAACAAGAACAAATCGTGCAAACAATGAAAAGTAGACATAGAACCATAGAACACTACAGCACAGAAAACAGGCCATTCAGCCCTTCTAGCCTGTGCCAAAACATTATTCTGCTAGTCCCATTGACCCGCACCCAGTCCATAACCCTCCAGACCTCTCCCATCCATGTATCTATCCAAATTGTTCTTAAAACTTAAGAGTGAGCCGGCATTTGCTACATCAGGTGGCAGCTCATTCCACACTTCCACCACATTCTGAGTGAAGAAGTTTCCCCGAATGTTCCCCCTAAATCTTTCCCTTTTCATCCTAAAGCCATGTCCTCTCGTGTTTATCTCTCCTAATATAAGTGGAAAGAGCCTACTCTGTCTATACCCCTCATTATTTTGTAAACCTCTATCAAATCTCCCCTCATTCTTCTACACTCCAGGGAATAAAGTCCTAACGTGTTCAATCTTTCCCTGTAACTCAACTCCTGAAGACCCAGCAACATCCTAGTAAATCTTCTCTGCACACTTTCAATCTTACTGATATCCTTCCTATAGTGAGGTGACCAGAACTGCACACAATATTCCAAATTTGGCCTCACCAATGTCTTATTCAACCTCACCATAACATCCCAACTCCTATACTCAATACTTTGATTTATGAATGCCAGGATGCCAAAAGCCTTCTTTATCACCCTGTCCACCTGTGACACCACTTTCAGGGAATTATGTATCTGAACTACCAGATCCCCTTGTACCTCTGCACTCCTCAGTGCCCTACCATTTACTGTGTATGTCCTACCTTGATTTGTCCTTCCAAAATGCAACACCTCACACTTTTCTGCAATAAATTCCATCTGCCATTTTCTATCCCATTTTTCCAGCTGGTCCAGATCCCTCTGCAAGCTTTGAAAGCCTTCCTCGCTGTCCACAATGCCTCCAATCTTAGTGTCATCAGCAAACTTGCTGATCCAATTTTCCACATTTTCAGCTAGATCATTGATACAGACAACAAACAACAATGGTCCCAGCACAGATCCCTGAGGCACACCACTAGTCACAGGCCTCCAGTCTGAGAAGCAATTATCCACTACCACCCTCTGTCTTCTCCCACACAGCCAATTTCAAATCCAGTTTACAACCTCTTCATGGATACCAAGTGTCTGAACCTTCTGAACTAACCTCCCATGTGGGAACTTGTCAAAGGCCTTACTAAAGTCCATGTAGACTTTATCAAATACTGAACTAAAGAACTGAAGTTCACAAAAGTGAGTTCACAGCCATGAAGCCAGTCACAGTCAATCCGGGAGCCTGTCAGTTGCAGGTCAGAGCCTTAGTTCAGCGCAAAGACGTGTAAACCTCGCCGATCAGCAAGCTGAACACCAGCCCATCCTCTTCTCTGGCCCCGACACCTTAACCTTTTCAATCTGGCTCAAGACTTAAATCAGCCAATCCACAGAATGTTCCACATTCTCAGGCACAGGCCCCACCACCTCGACACTGCCTCACGTCGGATCTACCACTTCGAATTGGTTCCAATTCTGCTCCAGCAATGGCCATATATTTGCTCGTTCCTCACTCTCGGGCCCAGACTCCGCCATCTCAATTTGCCCGTACACAGCATGCTGCAACCATCCTGCACCTCTGAGACTTCAGCTTACACTGCAAAAATGCATTTACATTTACATTTGATTCAATTCATAAGAATGAATCTACATTCACAGTCAGCACTAGAAGCTTGGAATGTTCCAACAATGTCAACAAAAATTGCTACTTCTTCAAATTCTTCATTTCTAAGCACATAATTCAACATATCAGTGAATGTCTTATTGAACCAGTCTTAACTTTCTCAGAAACAATACATTTGAAATCACAGTATTGCTGTGATATTTTGAGACACTTTCTTCATAGTTCATAAGAGTAACTGAGCTTTTTTTTGTCAGTCATATAGCATTCTCTTCTGCAAGTTTAGAATTGGTTGCATTTCCAATAGTAACAGGTTCAAAACCTTTCCATTCTCTTAACTCATTGTCAGGAGATCTATTACCCAAGTGATTACACACACATTGAATTAATCAAATAATAGGCACAGTATTGACATCAGAACTTATAGATGCAAGCTGGTCTTTCACTTTTCACTCCAATAACCGGTATCACCAAGATACTGATCATAACTTGTTAAGTTTTATTTTTCCATACTGCAGTGCTTCAATTGTACTCAAACAGTTTTTCTGAATGAATTTACAAAGAGATGCCAGATCTTCTAAAACATCATTAAGGACAGTTAATGCTACTCGATATTGTGAATTGGTCAAAATCTTCAGTTGCTGATTGGATCATTACATTCATTAAATTGCTTTTTGCAACATTGGATCAAAACTTCACAATTCTTCATTAAAACAGTACTGACAAAATGTCTTGACAGCCATCTTACTTTGTTTATTGGTCTAAATGACACAACATCACATCCTGCAACATTAGCTAATTCTTCTAGCTTTCCTTTCTTAACCGATGACCTGCTGAACATTGTAGCTTCTGTTCATAGCAGTGTTTCTATATCCTGGATAATTGATACTTTTTCTCATGCTTTGTCTAATTGCAGATCTTCTCAATGTGCAACACAATGTTGCTCAGATAGATGCTTAATTTCTCTTCAAAGAATTGCTGCCACACCATTATTCCTTCTAAACATAATATTTTCCCTGTCTGACATACGCATTATCTTTCAAATATCAAGATTGTTGTTGATATAACTTCTTTTACATCAAAAATAGTGATACTGTCACATGAATTAGTTTCAAAATACCAACAAGCACTGTCTTATAGTGAGTTTCATTTTCTGGTTGGAACTTAAAAAATACGAAACTAACATTTTCTGTACTTTCACCAGCAATTCGTGTATGGAAGGCAGATTTCCGCAGTTCTTCCATTATCATTTTCTGAAGCACAAAGCTGTTGCACCCAACAAATTCAAATACATAGTTGTTGCTGCACTAACTCTCTGATATACTTTCATATTTGGCCACATATGCATGGATTTCTTACACGGAATGCATAGAAGCATTAATTTTAATTTCTAAGATATCATTATCTTTGACCATATCAGAGTTAGACTTGTTCACACATCTTGATTCACTCTTGCTTCACACTCTTTTGGAGTTTCAGTTGATGTGCAAAATTCCGCATTTCTTCTGGTTGCATAATTTGGTAACTGCACCTATATGAATTCTCTGGTTAAGATGTCATTTTAAGTCACCTAACTTACATTCGTCTCATTCTTTTCCACTATTAAACTCGCCCCCAATTTTCACTTCCACACAAATGGTGCATACGACATTGCCAGTTTCATGATATGTAAAAATATCACCAATTTGTATTTTTTGTTTCTGATGCGGTGACAGTAGTTCAGTATCTGCAAGTTGCAAAAGTTACTCTACCTTAAAATTTGTACAAGCTTTGTTCTTCAAAACATTTAACTCTTCTTCTGCTTTTCTTTTCAACATCCTTTGGTTACTAAAAATAATAGTAATTATATTTGAGAATACTAAAAATAATCATTATTTTTTGAAAATTTTAACAAGTAAAAAATATATATAATTTTAATGAAATAAGCACAGTCATGCAAACAATTTTACAGAAATAAATTTTTATCTTATTCGAACAATTTTTAATTAAAAATTCTAATTAGTTTATAACTTATTGAAAAAATTACTTACCAAAAATTCAGAATATAGAATTTTTCACATCAGACAAACACAACCATAACTTACAACACAAGTAAATGATGCCAAAGTAGTCAAAACAACTGTCAGGCACAATGGCAAAGGTAAAATGTTTTGACAAAACGGCGTCGGCATACAATGGGCCGGCGGTTTACTAACAATGAGCTACTGACTTCCATTCTGTGTTTATTGTTACAATTTGTAAGTGTTGTACCTTGAAACAATGACAACGTAAATAAGTTGGAGCTCTAAAATGTTTCAAAGTGAAGGTTGCTGTACGTTTATTATTTAGAAAATTTAAGGATTATATTCATTAGCACAATTACAGGGCATTTCACAACTATATTAACATAGATTTCAAAATTACATTAGTATAATTTCAAAAATATATTAACATAATTTCAAAATTATATTAACATTCCATAAAAGAAAATTCCAGCTGCACAGCAATGAAGGCTATGTGCTTGGGAGCATTTCAGTTATTGAGTGGCCACGCACCCATGCAGCTTAGAGGGAACAGTGCAAATGACCCCCATCACCCTATCTTGTCTCCACCCCATTACCCACACACTTCTCCTACTGGTTTTCTTCCCCACCTCCCTGCTTTTATTCCATGCTCCACCATCCTCTCCAATCACATTCCATCTTCTTCAGCCCTTTGTCACTTCCACCAATCACCTTCCACATTTTTACATAATTCATACTCTCCCTTTCCTCACCTGACTGTCAATCCCCTTTCACCTGGATCCACCTTTTGTCTGTGAGCTCTTGCTTCACCCCTTCCCTCTACCTTTCTACACATGGCTATTCCCTCTTTCCTTCCTGTTTTAATGAAGGATGTGGGGGTGGGGGGGAGATTCTCATTTGAACCTATTGAATTTTGAAAGGCCTGGATAGAGTGGACGTGGAGAGGATGTTTCCTGTAGTCAGGGAGTCTAGCATCAGAGGGCATAACCTCAGAATACAAAAAAGTGTCTTCCTAGAGATGAGGAGAAATTTCTTTAGCCAGAGGGTGGTGAATCTGTGGAATTCATTGCCATAATTGGCTGTGGAGGACAAGGCATTAAGTATATTTAAAGAGGTTGATAGGTTCTTAGTTATTAATAGCATCACAGGTTAAAGGGAGAAGACAGGAGAATGGAGTTGAGAGGGAATTTAAAGCAGCCATGATTGAATGATAGAGCTGAGTTGATGGGCTGAATGGCCTAATTTTGCTCTTATGGATTATGGTCTTATGGTCTGATGAAGGGTCTCAACCCAAAATGTTGATTGTGCATTTTTCTCCATAGATGCTGCCTGACCACCTGAGTTCCTAGAATACTGTGAGTTGTTTCAGATTTCCAGCATCTGCAGTCTCTCTTGTGTGACAATATAGATGTGGTTTGTGTGCCAGTGTGGTCATGATCAAGTTACACATAAGTATTTAGATAACACTTCAATACACGTATATGGCTTCAGGAAATATATGCTGAAATATTCTCTATAACATGCAGCTCAATATGTTTATTTACAACAGTATATCTGGATTACTCTGCCTTTATTGCACTTGTTGGACTGTTAACATAAGTGCAGAAGGCAATCTCTTATTCAAATCTTTAGAGAGTTTTAGAGTCATACAGCGCAGAAAAAGGCCCTCTGGTTCGCTAAGCCTGTGCTGAGTATGAGACACCAATTTACACTAACCCTACCCTATCTCTGATTCTTCTTTACAGTCTTTGATTGCTTTGTAGCTGTTATTAAAAACCTTAATCCCAACATTTATTTATTTATTGGGTGCAGAATTGGCCCTTCGAGCTGCACCACCCAGCAACCCACTTATTTAACCCCAGCCTAAATCACAGGACAATCTACAATGACCAATAAACCTACTAAGCAGCATGTCTTTGGTCTGTGAAGGAAACCTACGTGGTCATGTGGAGAATGTACAAACTCCTTACAGACAGTGGTGGGAATGGAACCCTTATCGCTGGTACTGTAAAGTATTTTGCTAACTACTATGTCACCTCATGTAAGCCAGCACTAAAACTATCCACCTGAAATTTATACAGACCTCTTGCAGCCTGTTCACTGTGACCCCAGCTACCAATTTTCTAGCCCGCTTAATGGCCACCAAAGAGCAATAAATGCACACATTATAATACCAATACCGTGCATTTGCAGATATTTCACATGTCACATACTACCAACTCCTTCAGCCTCACAACTGATCTCTGCTTGCAGAAACTATGATAGCATCATGAAATGCTCAGGGACACAGAGAGCATTCAAATACGAATTAGAACCACAAAATATGTCCTTCAGCCCATCATGTCTGTACTGACTATGACACCAATTTTAATTAATCCCATCTTCCTTCCTGTTGTGTATTTCAATGGTACATGAGGAATATTGTCAACATATTGTTTGATTAAGCATTCTTCATTGTTTAAATAATTCCTTATGGGTTATATGTATAAACCTCTTCCACTCAAGATGGTGCCAGCAAACAATGCTACCTCGGGCGACGTGGCTGAAAATGACCAAATAACCTACTAAGCATGAGTGTTGCTACCTTGGGCGATATCTTTCAGATAGTCCACAGAACTGTTTCTTTCACTTCTTCTTTTTATTTTAAATGTGTTTCTGGTGCTTTTGGAACCAGTGATCTATAGTTTGAAGATTGATTGAGTGATCTGGTACATTGGTGTCTCTGAGAAGATCCTAGGAGGTGAGAACCCTCGAAGCTTAGAGACTTGGGTGAGTCCATGATCAAATCCATTTCTAGCTGATCTCGCCAATTAAAGCATCGTGGAAGACTGAAACATTGAGGCGAGTGCAGGAGGTGAACAAGTGTTCAGTGCCATCTACCAGTCTCTCGCTTGCTGCTGCCAAAGGAATGTGTCTGCATTCGAATGGTCTCTCTCTCCCTTGATTCTGTTGGAGCTTTGGATTGGACTCTAGTTCACTTGGATGCTTTCAGTTGTATGTTTTTACATTCTGTGGTTTTGCCCATTCTTTCCTGTTGCCATTTGCACAATTTTTTTGCATGAGGAGGGGTTTGGAGTTTTACGTTCTTGATGCTGTTTGGATGAATTGTTCTTTGCACGCTGGGGGCTTGGTGCTCTTGTTGCCATTTGTGCAATTTGTTTGTTTGTGCATGGAGTGGTTGATGCTCTTGTTGCCATTTGCACAATTTGTTATTTTTGCACGTGGGGGTGATTGATGTTCTTGTTGCTGTTTGCGCAATTTGTGCATGGGGGGGTTGATGTTCTTGTTACTATTTGCACAATGTTATTTTTGCACGTGGGGGTGATTGATGTTCTTGTTGCTGTTTGCGCAATTTGTGCATGGGGGGTTGATGTTCTTGTTACTATTTGCACAATGTTATTTTTGCACGTGGGGGTGATTGATGTTCTTGTTGCTGTTTGCGCAATTTGTTTGCATATGGAGAATTTGATGTTCTTGCTGCTGTTTGCATGATTTGCTTTTTTGCGCATGGGGGGCGAGGGTTGGTGTTTTTCTTTGAATGGCCTCCATGGTTTTCATTGTTTTTGTAACTGTCTGAAGAAGATGAATCTTAAGAGTCGTATACTGCATACATACTTTGACAATAAATGTACCTTGAACCTTGAAATATGTGAATTGTATACATTATCATACTACCACGTGATACATGCACAACTTGCTCACAGTAAGCACTAAGATAGACTCACATTTCAGACCCCTGTGTCCTCCTTTGAATTAGTTTAATGCTTTGAAGTTACAAAACAAAATATTTCCTGCACACAGTCAATATCCCTCCATTCACTGCCTGTTCACGTGCCTGCCTAAATGCCCTCTTCAACATTGATATTGTATCTGCTTCCATCACTTTGTCTAGTGTTGTACCCTCTGGCACTAGATCTGGGCCGTACCCTCCAAATATTCGGACCTGCCTCTCATTTTTTTTGCACTACCTTACTTCCCATTTTTCTATTTTCTATTTATGATGTATAATTTAAATTTTTAATATTTACTATTGATTTGTAATCCAGGGAGCGGGAAGCGCAGAATCAAATATCGCTGTGATGATTGTACGTTCTAGTATCAATTGTTTGGTGACAATAACGTATAAAGTATAGTGGCATGTTGCAGGCACTTACCACTCCCTGTGTAATAAAAAACTTGCCTTGCAAATCTCCTTTAAACTTTCCCCCTCACACCTCAAAACTCTTCCCTCTGGTATTTAACATTCCCCCTCGCCTGGAAAAATACACGATGCCTCTCATAATTTTATATATTGTACTTCTAACAAGTCCACAATCTAAGCTTGTCAAATCTGCCCATATAGCTGGCACACTCTACTCCAGGAATATCCTGGTGAATCTTTTCTGCACACTCTCCAAAGCCTCCACATCTTTACTGTAACAAGGAGAACAGAGCTGTGCACAATACCCCAAATGCAGCCTAACCAAAGTTTTATACAGCTACAACACGATCTCCCAACCTTCAAGGGCAAAACCCTGACCAATGAAGGCAAGTGAGTCATTAGCCTTCTTTACCATCCTTATATTTTACCACTCTACTTATCTTGCCACTTTGGACTTGCACCCCAAGACACTTATGTACATTGATACCACCAGGGGTCCTGCATTTACTGTATACCTTCCCCTAACATATGACTTCACAAGGTGCAAAACCACACACTGAGAACAGAGAGGACCATCAAACTAAAGAACAAGATGTTAGACAACGAATTTCTAACTAGCACAACATCCAAAATATAACAGGCAAATTAATTTTAATGGCAAATCTGTGGGAGGCTACAAATAAACTCAAATCCATTCATAAACAATGAGAAAGCACTAAGTTCTGCATGTAAAATGTTTTTCTTTATGTACAATACAAGCAGTGCCATTGAATGTTAAAGTTAAGCCAGAAGTTATATTTTTTGGTGAGTTAAAAAGTGCCTGTGAAGTCACACAACTGGTTATAGTTCAGAACAATCAGAGTCTGCCCTAGCCACTTATAGAGTCAGAGAGTACTGAGGCACACAACCAGGCCCTTTGGCCCATCTAGTCCATACCGAAGTATTATTCTGCCTAGACCTTCGACCTGCACCTGGAAAATAGCTCTCCACATCCCTCCCATCCCTTTATTATCCAAACTTATTCAAGACCGGAAGAAGCTGCAGAAGATTGTGAACACAGCCCAGCACATCACACAAACCGATCTTCCATCCTTGGACTCACTTTACACCGCACGCTGTCGGAGCAGTGCTGCCAGGATAATCAAGGACACGACCCACCCAGCCAACACACTTTTCGTCCCTCTTCCCTCCGGGAGAAGGCTCAGGAGCTTGAAGACTCGTACGGCCAGATTTGGGAACAGCTTCTTTCCAAACGTGATAAGACTGCTGAACGGATCCTAACCCGGATCTGGGCCGTACCCTCCAAATATACAGACCTGCCTCTTGTTTTTTTTTTGCACTGCCTTACTTTCCCTTTTCTATTTTCTATTTAGGATTTATGATTCAAATTTTTACTATTTACTGTTGACTTGTACTCCAGGGAGCATGAAGCGCAGAATCAAATATCACTGTAATGATTGTACGCTCTAATATCAATTGTTTGGCGACAATAAAGTAAAATAAAGTAATGTAAAGTAAAATGTTGAAATCTAACTTGCATTCATCACATCTGCTGGCAGCCCATTCACATTCTCACCACCCTCTGAGTGAAGTTGTTCCCCTTAAACATTTCACCCTGAACCTATCACCTCTAGTTCGAGTTTCACCCAACCTCAATGAAAAAATGGCCTATCTATGCCCCCCACAATTCTGTATACCTCTATCAAATCTCCCCTCATTCCCCTACACTTTCCCTATAACCCAGGTCCTTAAGTCTTGGCAACATCCTTGCAAATTTTCTCTGTACTCTTTCAATCTTATTGATTTTGATATTATGGATCCAATTGCTTCAATGTTTGAGCTTGGAGAAGGAGAGGACCTCATATCTACCTTTTACCCCTCCAGTTGTCAATTTTGTTAAGTCTTTCCTTTTAATCCATGACCTATAAGATATTGGAGCAGAATTAGCCATTTGGCTCATTGAGCCTGCTCTGCCATTCCATCATTGTTGATTTATTATCCCTGTCAACCTCCACTTTTGTAACCTCCACTTTAAATATACCCACTAACTTGGCCTCCACAACAGCCTTTGGCAATGAATTCCACAGATTCACCACCCTCTGGCTAAAGAAGTTCCTCCTCATCTCTGTTCTAAAGTGGCATCATTGTATTCTGAGGCTGTGTGCTCTGGTCCTAGACTCGCCGACTATAGGACTCTCCTCAAGGTTTAGGTCCTGCTAAGATCTCCTCTCTGCCTTTAAGTCTTTTACTTCCCCGTTCTGTGATTTCACTTCAAAGAAGCAAGTTGCTTTGCAAGCTCACACTTGCAGACAATTTAAACACCTCTACAGGGAACCCTTTTGTCATTGAAATTGAACTGTTCCATATTAATAATAACCATGATTAATACAGCTGTGGTAAATTGTAGCTGCAATTGCAACAGATCGAACCTGTTAATTCTGATGCCTTTAGAATTTGAAACAATAGAGAAGATTCTCATTTGATGTATTAGAGCTTTTACTCGAAGCACAAAATTCAATGACCTGCTTCAGCCTACGACTAAAATTTGCAAACCAATTATGTGTTTCTGAAATCTCCTAGATAGTGAATTTATAACTGCTGGAATATGACTACAACCCACTTCCCTGGCAAAAACAAAGTGCTGCTTATTCACATATCTTACTTTAGAAATCCCATATAAAATTGGGCATGCTTCACAGTGATGTGACGAGGTTCAGTGTAATTGGTTTAACTTTATATTATAGATATGATGATTATAGAAACACAGAAAACGTACAGCACAATACAGGTCCTTCAGCCCACAATGCTGTGCCCAACATGTCCTTACCTTACAAATTACCTAAGGTTACCCATAGCCCTCTATTTTTCTAAGCTCCATGTATCTATCCAGGAGTCTCTTAAAAGACCCTACCATATCCACCTCCACCACCATCGCCGGCAGCCCATTCCACACACTCACTACCATCTGCATAAAAAACTTGCCCCTGACATCTCCTCTGTACCTGCTTCCAAGCACCTTAAAGCTGTGCCCTCTCATGATGGCCATTTCAGCCCTGGGAAAAAGCCTTTGACTATCCACACGATCAAAGCCTCTCATCATTTTATAAACCCTCTGTCAGGTCACTTCTCATCCTCCATCGCTCCAAGGAAAAAAGGCCAAGTTCACTCAACTATGACTGAACTTGCTGACTAAACTTTCAATTAACATCTTATTTAGGGGACAATAATGGCAATGCACATTGCTTGGAGAAAAACAAGTAAGTTTCTTTTGTATGCAGTCTCAAAACACTGATTCACACTAGCACAATCTATTCACAATGCAGTGGACAAGTTAGAAATCAGATTTTTAAAAAAATTCTTATGCTTAATAAAAATCAGAAATAGCAGCAGAAGTCAGCCAAACAGACTCTCAAGTCTTCTTTACCCTCTAGTAAGGTCATGACTAATTTAATCTTGGCCTTCGTATGATTTTCTTTCTTGATTCCTCCAAGCCGACGGTTGCACTGAAGTCCAAAATCTATCTCAGTTTATGTTATTTCAATCAGTCCTCCCACAAAGTTCCCTGGGATTGAGAATTGTACAGATTCCAACTCTTCATGAGAAGTTTCTCCTTTTCTCCATCTGATCCTGAGATAATGCCATCTAGTTTTACCTTCTCCCACCCCTCCCACAATGAGAAACCCCCTTGGTATTTTATACAGATTTGTAAGAACACATCCTGTCTTCTAAACTTCAAAGAATATAGCCCCAACCTGCTCAGTTTCTCCTCAGGATACAAATCCTTCACCCCAGGAATCAATCTGGTGAATTTTCTGTGTCACAGAGCAATTATATGCTTCGTTAAATGTGCAGACTAAATCAGTATTACAAGTGTATTCTCCACACAAACTTAAACAGTTGTCAGAGAACAAATATAAACCTTTAATCGTGAATAATCATGTCTAGGCAGATGATGATGTATATTTTTTTAAATTTGAAATTATATGAGCTGCAAGGGAGTCCTTGGCTGATAGCATTCGATGATCATTGATCTCATCACAACCAGCTGTAAACATTGAGTGAAACAACCCTTGATACAAATGCACAGGAGCTTAGAAAAATGAATTTAAAAAATGAAGTGGTAATTAGGAAGTGTTTCAGTTTTAGAATATTGTAGCTTTCTACTTGGGATGAAATGTTCTTCGTTCCAATAAGCAAGTAGATCTTTTCCCCCTCTGTGATAATTCCCTCCCTTGGTAGTCAAGCAACAGAGCTGGGGAATTAATATGAGGGCTCCTACTCAATAAGCCTTACCACAATTGCCTCATCTACCTGCTGTACTTCAACCATAAACCCATAAGACATATGGAGTGGAATTAGGCCACTCTGTCTATTAAGTTTTCGCTGCCATTTGATCATGCTTGATTTCTTTTCTTTTCCCTCTGAGCCCCATTTCCTATTTTTTTCTTGAAAACAATTGATAGAATGCAAGAATGTATCAAACTCCACTTTTCATACACCCAGTGACATGGCCTCCACACCATGTGTAGCAATGAATTCCACGGATTCACCACCATCTGGCTAAAGATATTCCTCCTCATCTCTGTTCTAAAGACATGTCCTTCTATTCTGAATCTGTGCCCCCTGTAGACTCTCCCACTACAGGAAACATCCTCTCCATATTCACACTATCCAGGCTTCTCAATATTTGATAGGTTTCAATAAGATCCCCCCCCCCTGTTCTTCTAAACTCCAGCAAATACAGACCCACAGCCAACGTTAACCTTTTAATACCTGGGATTATTCTTGTATACCTTCTCCAGATCCTCTCCAATGCCAGCACATCCTTTCTTAGATAGAGGACCCAAGATGTAACCTAACTGTCAGTAGCTGTCAGTTTAGTGGAAAGATGAGTATATTGAATGCTAAATATTCACTGAGAATTGACACTTTGAGAACCAGGACTATCTTAGCCAAACATTTTTGCATTAATGAAATATCAGGAACACAAAAGAAATGACTTTATTGGTAAAAACACTACTATAAGACTATAAGTTAAAGGAGCAGAATTATAAGAGGCATAGATAGTGTCTTTTTCCCTGGTCCAACTTGTCCTTCTTTGATACTCCTGCTCAGAAAGGCTGTAACATACAAAACATAGAAAACCTACAGCACAATACAGGCCCTTTGGCCCATAATGCTGTGCCAAACATGTACTTACTTTAGAAATTACCCAGGGTTACCCATAGCCCTCTGTTATTCTAAGCTCCATGGACCTATCCAGGAGTCTCTTAAAAGACCCTATCGTATCCGCCTCCACCACCCTCGCCGGCAGCCCATTCCACACACTCATCACTCTCTGCATAAAAAACTTACCCCTGACATCTCCTCTCGACCTACTTCTAATCATCTTAAAACTGTGCCCCCTCATGTTAGCCATTTCAGCCCTCGGAAAAAGCCTCTGACTATCCACACAATCAATGCCTCTCATCATCTTATACACCTCTATCAGGTCACCTCTCATCCTCCGCCGCTCCAAGGAGAAGAGGCGAAGTTTACTCAACCTATTCTCATAAGGCATGCTCACCAATCCAGGCAACATCCTTGTAAATCTCTTCTGCACCCTTTCTATAGTTTCCACATCCTGTGTAGCGAGGTACTTACACAGGTCTCTTTATTTGAGGAGGGATACTGGAGGCAGTTCAACCTGTAGAATTGCCTCTTGTTGATCCCTGGAACATTTTGTAATGAAGAACTGAACTGGGCTTTAAGAAAGGTTAAGTTTAGAAGGTAACCCCAAACACAATAGCTTTTGAGGGAGATTGATAGAATGTTTCTCTTAGTGTGATTGTTTAGACCAAGGAGAAATGGCTTCAGAGTAGGAGGACTTGACTTCCTCCCAAAATCATAAATTGTTCTCATTCTCCAGAGTGCTGCAGAGGCAACATCATTGAATGTATTCATAGATCAGCTTTATTTTGTCCTAGAGGGAAACCAATGATCAACTTAACACACACAAAATGTTGGAGGAAACCAACAAATCAGTCAGCATCTATGAAGAAGGAACTATTGACTCCTTGGGTCAAGTCCTTTCATCAGGACTGGAAAAGAATGGGGAAGAAACTGAAAGGTGGGATGGGGGGGAGTGGAAGGAGTACAAGTTGACAGGTGATAGGTGAGCCCAGGTGAGGGGGAGGGTGGGTGGGAACAGGAGAATGAAGCAAGAAGCTGGAGGTGACAGGTGGAAAAGTTGAAGGACTGAAGATGAAGGAATCTGATAGGAGAAAAGAGTGGATCATGGAAGAAAGGGAAGGAGGAGAGGCACCAGAGCAAGGTGATAGGCAGGTGAGAAGAGAAGGGGTTTGGCAAAGAAGTGGAACTGGACCAGAATCAGATCAGCCAATGATCTTATGGAACATGCTTTCCTATTTTCACTATTCTAAGAAAAATTGCTCAGGGAATCCAATTGAGAATTCCCTTCCAAAATTGAAAACTGAGATGTAAAGAATGCAACGACAACCCTTCACTGGATTCTTATTGTGAAGAGTAAAGACTGCATTAAATACATCAATCTTGGAACAGCAGCATCACAAAGTCTACAATATCTAACTTCATTTACCCAAAATAGCTCCCTAGTTCTTGAATCTCCCTTGTTCTCCACTCAGATCCTGAATCTTGAGAGGAAAAATATAAGGTGAATGAAAGAAATTCAGAGGACGTCTGGTGGATAGGTTGAATGTGGTGTGTATCTGGAAAGAGCTGTCAGAGGCAGTGGTGGAGGATACTATTATAATATTTGAAAGGCATTTGGACAGTTAATTGGATTAGAAAGGAGTTGGGGGAAATGGATCTAATGCAGGTAAATGGGATTAGCATAGACAGGTAGCAAGGGCAACATGGACAAGATGGGCCATAAGGGCCTTTCTCCATCCTGTAGTCAGTGAGTCCAGAGGTCAAAGTCTAAAGGTCAATGCCCCTATGTCAGCTTATCTGGAGGTTAGGAGCCCAATGTTTTTGAGTCTGTGATTCTGAGCCAGTGACTAGAGGTTGGTGGTCCAGTCCAATGTCTGTGAGTCAAGAGTCCGTGGCCAAGGACTGGTGGCCCAGAGGCTGCCTATCCTGGGGTTGTAGGCCTGTCTGTGGATGGGACGGTGGGAAAAGGGCTTGTTTTGCTGCTGTTGTTTTATTTTATTGCTGTTGCTGCTTGCATTCTTCTGTTGAATGTTGTGGGCATGCTATGTTGACGCTGGAATGTGTGGCGACATGGGAGTACATCCTCAGGTTGCATTGGTTGTTAATGCAAACAGTGCATTTTACTGTTTGTTTCAATGCACATGTGATAAATAAACCTGAATCTGTACAGTTCTGTAATTCCATCCTATGCCATATGGCTTAAAAGGAACATAGGCAATTAACGAAAACAGATAGAAGCCTTTGAAAATTATGCCATTCAGAGATGCAGCATGTGGTTTAATCAGGGTCAACCATAAATAAACCTGGATAAAGTGATTAGAACAGGGTACAGTCATCCCCATTCTCTTCCATGCTCACAAGGCATGGCCCCTTTACTGGGTTTTGCCAAGGATCTGGCCTATATTTGGTACAGTAAGTGGGCCAGCCACAATTAAATTTAGCTAAGGAGGTAATATATCCAGGGCCTGAAACTCTGACCTTCTGCCATCTACCTTTCCTCGCACTGCACCAATCCTCTTCTCTCAATTAAACTCTGGGTTGAAACTGAGTCCAAGGTTCCTGACACCAAGCAAAGATAATTTACACTTAGCTTGAAAGTGACTGAATGATACTCCCAATCTGTTATCCCCAATGTATACCCAGAGCCAAAATGTCCAATATTTCAGTAAACCAGAAAAAAAAGGGTCTGAAAATATCAACAATGACAAAGTGTTGTTGGTTGCCATCAAGAGATGGGGCAATTTTGGGCAATTTCCTCTGTGCGTAGACAATGGACAAACTGTGAGTGACCTTAGGGGCTGCTCTGGTGCCTTTAAAAATGCATGGTGTCTTGGCGAAGAGCAGACTGGACAACATGGTGAAAGCTGGCACGAACTGCCTTCTGACTGCCCCTTGAGCAGAGTTCAATTCAGTATTCAGCTCTCATTCTACGAGTTTCAATGTGCACTGATAGGTGTGTGTCATGGGTCAAGGAGGAGAAGGATTGCCATTTGTGTTATTGTGGACCAACCAATCTCCTGCTGACTGATGCAGTGCGGTGGCAAAGAGAGACAGACACAATAAAGTGAGCTAAGTGTTAGGTACATAATCTGCTGCATATATTCCGTCTGGAGGCGGTCATGGTCGTGCTTAATTTGGAGGGTAAAAAAAGATCAAATTTCATTCAGAATGTCTGCTGGCACGACTCCCCTTTTCTTGCCGCTGCACACTTTGATAAACCCATTCGTTTCTTCTGCTCGACCGACACAAATCTGAAAAAGAAAACTGGATTTATTCAGCACTTCTGCTGTGGAGGAGCTTCAAGGACACATTACTGACTTAACATAGAACATAGAATAGTACAGCACAGTACAGGCCATTTGGCTCACAATGTTGTGCTGACCCTCAAACCCTGCCTCCCATATAACCCCCCACCTTAAATTCCTCCATATACCTGTCTAGTAGTCTCTTAAACTTCACTAGTGTATCTGCCTCCACCACTGACTCAGGCAGTGCATTCCACGTACCAACCACTCTCTGAGTAAAAAAACCTTCCTCTAATATCCCCCTTGAACTTCCTACCCCTTACCTTAAAGCCATGTCCTCTTGTATTGAGCAGTGGTGCCCTGGGGAAGAGGCGCTGGCTATCCACTCTATCTATTCCTCTTATTATCTTGTACACCTCTATCATGTCTCCTCTCATCCTCCTTCTCTCCAAAGAGTAAAGCCCTAGCTTCCTTAATCTCTGATCATAATGCATACTCTCTAAACCAGGCAGCATCCTGGTAAATCTCTTCTGTACCCTTTCCAATGCTTCCACATCCTTCCTATAGTGAGGTGACCAGAACTGGACACAGTACTCCAATTGTGGCCTAACCAGTGTTTTATAGAGCTGCATCATTACATCACAACTCTTAAACTCTATCCCTCGACTTATGAAAGCTAACACCCCATAAGCTTTCTTAAATACCCTATCCACCTGTGAGGCAACTTTCAGGGATCTGTGGACATGTACCCCCAGATCCCTCTGCTCCTCCACACTACCAAGTATCCTGCCATTTACTTTGTACTCTGCCTTGGAGTTTGTCCTTCCAAAGTGTACCACCTCACACTTCTCTGAGTTGAACTCCATCTGCCACTTCTCAGCCCACTTCTGCAACCTATCAATGTCTCTCTGCAATCTTCGACAATCCTCTACACTATCTACAACACCACCAACCTTTGTGTCGCTGGATCCCATGCCTTCTGACTTTCTGAATAAGCCTACCATGTGGAACCTTGTCAAATGCCTTACTAAAATCCATATAGATCACATCCACTGCACTACTCTCATCTATATGCCTGGTCACCTCCTTAAAGAACTCTAACAGGCTTGTTAGACATGATCTGCCCTTCACAAAGCCATGCTGACTGTCCCTGATCAGACCATGATTCTCTAAATGCCCAGAGATCCTATCTCTAAGAACCTTTTCCAACAGCTTTCCCACCACAGATGTAAGGCTCACTGGTCTATAATTACCCGGACTATCCCTACTACCTTTTTTGAACAAGGGGACAACGTTCGCCTCCCTCCAATCCTCCGGTACCGTTCCCGTGGACAACGAGGACATAAAGATCCTAGCCAGAGGCTCAGCAATCTCTTCCCTTGCCTCATGGAGCAGCCTGGGGAATATTCCGTCAGGCTCCAGGCACTTATCTGTCCTAATGTATTTTAACAACTCCAACACCTCCTCTCCCTTAATATCAACATGATCCAGAATATCAACCTCACTCATATTGTCCTCACCATCATCAAGTTCCCTCTCATTGGTGAATACCGAAGAGAAGTATTCATTGAGGACCTCGCTCACTTCCACAGCCTCCAGGCACATCTTCCCACCTTTATCTCTAATTGATCCTACCTTCACTCCTGTCATCCTTTTGTTCTTCACATAATTGAAGAATGCCTTGGGTTTTCCTTTACCCTACTCGCCAAGGCCTTCTCATGGCCCCTTCTTAAGCTGAAGATCTACCCCTTTCACATCTCAAACAATACCCTGCCTCAATCAACCAATTAGGATCCCAGCTAACCCCCAGCAGCTCATCACAAACCCTCCCTCAGATACCCCAAGCAAATCCTCATGGATTCATTCATTCACCCCATTCCAGTGTTTGACCCACTTTCCTGTGTGCAGAACAGGCATGTTCTATGGTTGCAGGAAGACGAGTAGTAGAGGGAGCAGATGCCCGCTTTTATGTACAAAATGTCTCCTGGGTCCCTCTGTTCCACAATATTCCCCCAGGGTACGACCATTCACTGCATAAGTCTTACCCTGGCTTGACTTCCCAAAATGATAGCTATTTGCCAATCTTCAACCCATACTGAAATGATCAAGATTCCCCTGTAATTTTTGATATCTTTTCTTCACTGAATGATTTTGTTTTTTATTTCCTTAAAATTTTATTTCCAAATATCTCCTTGTGCTGTCAAAGATCTTCTCACTGTTCACACAGTGAGCATGGAACTAGAGTTGTTGGAAGGCATGTAAACACAAAAGCTCACTGTGGCATATAAACAGCCCAGCAACATATTAAAGGATTAGACACAAGAGATTCTGCAGATGCTGGAAAACTTGAGCAAAACAGACAAAATGCTGGAGGAATTCAGCAGGTAAAGCAGCATCTATAGAGTTGAATAAACAGTCAAAGCTTTGGGCTGAGACCCTTCATCAGGACTTGGCTCGAATCATTGACTGTTTATTACCCTCTATAGATGCAGCCTGAAAATGCTGAGCTCCTCAAGCATTTTGTGTGTGTAAATGAGATTAGATCAAGTAAAAGCAAATGGGGGAGTTACTTAAAGATCATCAGCTAAAGGAGCGTGCAAGAACATGGGAGATGAAATAAAGAGGGAAAAATTTGCAGTTAACCACTTGCATGTACAAAACCAAAAAGCAAGGTACATTTTTTTTTAAATAATGACAGATTGGGAAAAGTCCTTGTACACCATTGATTGCAAGCTAATACACAGGTAGCAAGTAATTGTAAGGTAAATGGTTTCTTTGGTCTTTATTGCAAAAGGATTTGAATACAGGAGTAAGGACATCTTTCCACAGTTATACAGGGCCTTGGTGAGACCACAATTGGAGTGCTGTTTACAGTTTTGGTCTTCTTACCTATAAAGGATGTACTTGCCACAGAAGGAAGGCAGCAAAGATAAACCCATCCAATGCCTGGGACAATGTTTTTGCCATAAAGGGAGAAGCTGAGTTGACGAGACCTGTACTCTTAAAGTTTAGAAAAATGAGAGATAATCTCATTGAATTACTCACAGGTCTCAACAGACCTGTGTCTGAGAGAATATTTCCCTTGACTGAGGGATCTAAAACCAGACATCACAGTCTTGAAATAAGGGGCAGGCCACTTAGAACTGAGCAGAGATTGCTTCACTCAGAGGATGAATCTTTTCTATGCTGGAGGGTAGCAGAGGCAAAGTCACTGAGCTGGTAGCATGCCTGGCCTAATGCAGATATCAGGTGTTCCTGTTTCTACAGTAGAGTGGGTTCAATACTGACCACTGCCAGAATGGGTAATTTTGCGATTTTGTTTCTTCGGTGCCAGAATGTTTTTTTTTATTAGAGATATAGCATGGTAACAGGCCCTTCTAGCCAAAGAGCCTGCACTGCCCAATTACACGTGAGCAATTACCTACTAATCTGTGCATCTACGGAATGTGGGATGAAACTGGAGCACCTGGAGGAAACACGTGGTCACAGAGGGAACGTCTATGCTCCTTACAGACGCTATCAGGAATTGTACCCGGGTTGCTGGTTCTGTAATAGTCTGACACTAACCGCTGTGCTTCCATGCCACCCTTAAAAAGTTTGACGACACTTGTGGACTATCCTTGGTTGTTAATGCAAACAATGCATTTCACTGTGTGTTTCATAGAACCATAGAACCTTACAGCACAGAAACAGGCCTTTTGGCCCTTCTTGGCTGTGCCGAACCATTTTTCTGCCTAGTCCCACTGACCTGCACATGGACCATATCCCTCCATATACCTCTCATCCATGTACCTGTCCAAGTTTTTCTTAAATGTTGAAAGTGAGCCCGCATTTATCACTTCATCTGGCAGCTCATTCCACACTCTCACCACTCTCTGTGTGAAGAAGCCCCCCTCAATGCTCCCTTTAAACATTAGCATTATCATGGAAAAGGATAGAATCAGAAAGGACAGGAGAATTTTTAATTGGGGAAGGGCAAACTATGAGGTTATAAGGCTAGAACTTGCGGGTGTGAACTGGGATGATGTTTTTGCAGGAAAATGTACTATGGACATGTGGTCGATATTTAGAGATCTCTTGCAGGATGTTAGGGATAAATTTGTCCCAGTGAGGATGATAAAGAATGGTAGGGTGAAGGAACCATGGGTGACAAGTGAGGTGGAAAATCTAGAAGAAGGCAGCATACATGAGGTTTAGGAAGCAAGGATCAGATGGGTCGACTGAGGAATATAGGGAAGCAAGAAAGGAGCTTAAGAAGGGGCTGAGAAGAGCAAGAAGGGGGCATGAGAAGGCATTGGCGAGTAGGGTAAAGGAAAACCCCAAGGCATTCTTCAATTATGTGAAGAAAAAAATGATGACAGGCGTGAAGGTAGGACTGATTAGAGATAAAGGTGGGAAGATGTGCCTGGAGGCTGTGGAAGTCAGCGAGGTCCTCAATGAATACTTCTCATCGGTATTCACCAACGAGAGGGAACTTGATGGTGAGGACAATATGAGTGAGGTTGATGCTCTGGAGCATGTTGATATTAAGGGAGAGGAGGTGTTGGAGTTGTTAAAATACATTAGGACGGATAAGTCCCCGGGGCCTGACAGAATATTCTCCAGGCTGCTCCACGAGGCGAGGGAAGAGATTGCTGAGCCTCTGGCTAGGATCTTTATGTCCTCGTTGTCCACAGGAATGGTACCGGAGGATTGGAGGGAGGTGAATGTTGTCCCCTTGTTCAAAAAAGGTAGTAGGGATAGTCCGGGTAATTATAGACCAGTGAGCCTTACGTCTGTGGTGGGAAAGCTGTTGGAAAAGGTTCTTAGAGATAGGATCTCTGGGCATTTAGAGAATCATGATCTGATCAGGGACAGTCAGCATGGCTTTGTGAAGGACAGATCGTGTCTAACAAGCCTGATAGAGTTTTTTAAAGAGGTGACGAGATGTTTAGATGACGATAGTGCAGTGGATGTGATCTATATGGATTTTAGTAAGGCATTTGACAAGGTTCCACATGGTAGGCTTATTCAGAAAGTCAGAAGGCATGGGATCCAGGGAAGTTTGGCCAGGTGGATTCATAGAAACATAGAAACATAGAAAATAGGTGCAGGAGTAGGCCATTCGGCCCTTCGAGCCTGCACCGCCATTTATTATGATCATGGCTGATCATCCAACTCAGAACCCCGCCCCAGCCTTCCCTCCATACCCCCTGACCCCTGTAGCCACAAGGGCCATATCTAACTCCGTCTTAAATATAGCCAATGAACTGGCCTCAACAGTTTCCCGTGGCAGACAATTCCACAGATTCACCACTCTCTGTGTGAAGAAGTTTTTCCTAATCTCGGTCCTAAAAGGCTTCCACTCTAACCTCAAACTGTGGCCCCTCGTTCTGGACTTCCCCAACATCGGGAACAATCTTCCTGCATCTAGCCTGTCCAATCCCTTTAGGATCTTATACGTTTCAATCAGATCCCCCCTCAATCTTCTAAATTCCAACGAGTACAAGCCCAGTTCATCCAGTCTTTCTTCATATGAAAGTCCTGCCATCCCAGGAATCAATCTGGTGAACCTTCTTTGTACTCCCTCTATGGCAAAGATATCTTTCTTCAGATTAGGGGACCAGAACTGCACACAATACTCCAGGTGTGATCTCACCAAGACCTTGTACAACTGCAGTAGTACCTCCCTGCTCCTTTACTCGAATCCTCTCGCTATAAATGCCAGCATACCATTCGCCTTTTTCACCGCCTGCTGTACCTGCATGCCCACTTTCAATGACTGGTGTATAATGACACCCAGGTCTCGTTGCACCTCCCCTTTTCCTAATCGGCCACCATTCAGATAATAATCTGTTTTCCTGTTTTTGCCACCAAAGTGGATAACTTCACATTTATCCACATTAAATTGCATCTGCCATGAATTTGCCCACTCACCCAACCTATCCAAGTCACCCTGCAGATTCAGAATTGGCTTGCCTGCAGAAGGCAGAGGGTGGTGATGGAGGGAGTACATTCAGATTGGAGGGTTGTGACGAGTGGTGTCCCACAAGGATCTGTTCTGGGACCTCTACTTTTCATGATTTTTACTACCGACCTAGATGTGGGGGTAGAAGGGTGGGTTGGCAAGTTTGCAGACGACACAAAGGTTGGTGGTGTTGTAGATAGTGTAGAGGATTGTCAAAGATTGCAGAGAGACATTGATAGGATGCAGAAGCGGGCTGAGAAGTGGCAGATGGAGTTCAACTCGGAGAAGTGTGAGGTGGTACACTTTGGAAGGACAAACTCCAAGGCAGAGTACAAAGTAAATGGCAGGATACTTGGTAGTGTGGAGGAGCAGAGGGATCTGGGGGTACATGTCCACAGATCCCTGAAAGTTACCTCACAGGTGGATAGGGTAGTTAAGGAAGCTTAGGGGTGTTAGCTTTCATAAGTCGAGGGATAAAGTTTAAGAGTTGCGATGTATTGATGCAGCTCTATAAAACTCTGGTTAGGCCACAATTGGAGTATTGTGTCCAGTTCTGGTCGCCTCACTATAGGAAGGATGTGGAAGCATTGGAAAGGGTACAGAGGAGATTTACCAGGATGCTGCCTGGTTTAGAGAGTGTACATTATGATCAGAGATTAAGGGAGCTAGGGCTTTACTCTTTGGAGAGAAGGAGGATGAGAGGAGACATGATAGAGGTGTACAAGATAATAAGAGGAATAGATAGAGTGGATAGCCAGTGCCTCTTCCCCAGGGCACCACTGCTCAATACAAGAGGACATGGCTTTAAGTTAAGGGGTGGGAAGTTCAAGGAAGATATTAGAGGAAGGTTTTTTACTCAGAGAGAGGTTGGTGCGTGGAATGCACTGCCTGAGTCAGTGGTGGAGGCAGATACTCTGGTGAAGTTTAAGAGACTACTAGGCAGGTATATGGAGGAATTTAAGGTGGGGGCTTAAGGGTTTGAGGGTTGGCACAACATTGTGTGCCGGAGGGCCTGTACTGTGCTGTACTATTCTATGTTCTATGTTCTAAACTTTTCCCCCTTCACCCTTAACCCACATCCTCTGTTTTTATTCTCCCCTAGCCTCAGTGGAAAAACCCTGCTTGCATTCACTCTATCTATAACCATCATAATTTTATATACCTCTATCAAATCTCCCCTCATTCTTCTACGCTCCAGGGAATAAAGTCCTAACCTGTAAAACCTTTCTCTGCAACTCAGTTTCTCAAGTCCCGGCAACATCCTTGTAAACCTTCTCTGCACTCTTTCAACCTTATTAATATCCTTCCTGTAATTTGGTGACCAAAACTGCACACAATACTCCAGATTTGGCCCCAACAATGCCTTATACAACCTCAGCATAATATTCCAACTCTTATACTCAATACTTGATTTATAAAGGCTCTCTTTACGACCTTATCTACCTGTGACACCGCTTTTAGGGAATTTTTGTATCTGTATTCCCAGATTCCTCTATTCTACTGCACTCCTCAGTACCCCACCATTTACCTTGTATGTTCTACCTTGGTTTGTCCTTCCAAAGTGCAATACTTCACACTTGTCTGTATTAAACTCCATCTGCCATTTTTCAGCCCATTTTTCCAGCTGCTCCAAATCCCTCTGCAAGCTTTGAACACCTTCCTCACTGTCCAGTACACCTCCAATCTTTGTATCATCAGCAAATTTGCTGATCCAATTTGCCACATTAGCATCCAGATCATTGATATAGATGACAAATAACAATGGACCCAGCACTGATCCCTGTGGCACACTGCTAGTCACAGGCCTCCACTCAGAGAAGCAATCCTCCACTACCACTCTTTGGCTTCTTCCATTGAGCCAATGTCTTATCCAATTTACCACCTCTCCATGTATACCTAGCCACTGAATCTTCCTAACTAACCTCCCATGCGGGACCTTGTCAAAGGCCTTACTGAAGTCCATGTAGACAACATCCACTGCCTTCCCTTCATCCACTTTCCTGGTAACCTCCTCGCAAAACTCTATTAGATTGGTTAAACATGACCTACCATGCACAAAGCCACGTTGACTCTCCCTAATAAGTCCCTGTCTATCCAAATGCTTGTAGATCCTATCTCTCAGTATTCCTTCCAATAATTTACCTACTACCGATGTCAAATTTACTGGCCTATAATTTCCCAGATTACTTTTAGAGCCTTTTTTAAACAACGGAACAACATGAGCTATCCTCCAATCCTCCGGCACCTCACCCATAGATACTGACATTTTAAATATATTTGCCAGGGCCCCTGCAATTTCAACACTCGTTTCCTTCAATATACATGTGGTAAATAAATCTGAATCTCATTTGAAACAGGGATCAATAAATTCCTGGCTATTAATAGAGTTAAGGGCTATGGGGAAAGAGGATGTAATGGTGGCGAGGCAGAAGATTTGCCACAATCAATGTGTCCAGCTTGAGAGGCCTGGTGTCTTATTTTGGCGTCAATGTTCTTATGATGAAGTAGAGAATCAAGATGGGAAAGATTTAAAAAGGGACATAGGGGTAATTTCTTCTCACAGAGTTCAAAGTTCAAAATAAATTTATTATCAAAGTATGTATATGTCACCTGGAGATTTTTTATGTTGTGAGCATTCACAGTACAGAGAAATACAACAGAATCATTGAGAAACTACAAAGATTGACAAAAAACTAATGTACAAAATACAAATTGTGCAGATATAACAAATAAGTACATAAACACATAACATTGAGAACATGAGTTGTAGAGTCCTTGAAAGTTAGTTCATAGGATGGTGCATATATAGCATGAGCTGCCAGAGGAACTGGTAGGGGTGGGTACAAGAAAAACATTTAAAAAGCAGTTGAATATGGATGAAAAAATGCTTAAATGGATATGAGCTATACACAGGTGAATGGGACTAATTTGGATGAGCATCTTGGTTGACATTAATGAGCAGGGCCTGTTTCTAGGCTTTATAACTCTATCATGAAGGTGTGGCTGTCATTCTTACAGCAGAGGATGTTCAAAACTATTGAAAAAGGTGACAGTAAGAGCTTTAACAGAATGAATGATAAGAAACAGTTTAAGCAGCAGAGGAAGAGTGAGAAAGTACAGATACTAAAATAGACCCAGCAAATTGCAGTTGTCCGGAACACTCTCCCTGAATAGACAGCAAGAATTGGCTTCAATAAGAACTTTTAAACAGAGTATGCTGGGGCAATTAATTACCGGGTGACAACCAAAGACTTAGCACTGTTTCACATGCTATAGCAAAGAAGGCCATTCAGCCCACTCAAACCATGTCAGCTCAACAGGAGATAAAAATATAACAGATGAGCTTTATTTGTTACATACACATCGAAACATACAGTGAAATGTATTGTTTGCTCAAATTAAATCAACGAGGATTGAGCTGAGCAGCCTGAAAGTGTCACCATGCTTCCAGTGTCAACATAGCTTGTTCTACAACTTACTAACCCTAACCTGTACATCCTTGGAATGTGGAAGGAAATTGGAGTACCTGATGGAAACCCATGTGGTCACAGGGAGAACATACAAGCATGTCTTTGGGATGTTGCTAAAAACCAGAGCACCCAAGTGCTCATCCAATTCCCTTCAGAAGGCCTGATTAACTGCTTCACCACCTTTACAGGACCGGAAGCCAAGAGCAGGGAGGACAATGTCCTGTGGCTCTGCACAGATCCTGCCATGTTCACAGAAGGACAGTTTCAGCTGAAACTGGCCCAGAAACAGAGCTATGTACATAATAACTGCAATGAGCCATCTGTTTGATGTGAATTTTTGCCCAGGAAGGTCAATTAAACATCTAAATTACAACTTTAGCCATGTGATACAGCAAAGACCTAACAATATGGATCAATCCCCCACTAGGCTCCACACCATTGAGGATATCCTCAAAAAGGTTCTAAGTGCCAACAGCTGTCCATAAAGGGAGTGGGGTCGTGACAGCTGTGACCTCTCCTGTAGTCACATAATATCAACAGAAGCAGAGTTAGCAATGAGCATAGGAATGCAGGATGGAATTTTCCGCTTATTTCCCTTATCTGATTTATTGACGACAGCTAGGGCCCTCACCATCTCTCCTAAGACATCCACTACTCCAGAGGAGGCCAGGAATTAAGGGAACACACTTCTGTTCAGGATGACTCATCTCCTCTGCCAGCTTCAGATGTTAACTGACCTGCAGTTCCTTCAGGGGCAACTGCCCCTGCTCTTTGCTGCCTTGAAACGTTTTATTGCACTGCCAGACTTTCTCTCCAGGTCGGATGCGCTGAACAAAGTTGGCTGGAAAAAATCCTACGCGGTCCCCGATTTTACCCTGAGACAAAGCAAAAAGAGCTACATGAGGGAGTCCTTGTGAATAGCACACAAAGCATTAAACAGCAAGCAACATGTTGTAGGGAGAGTTAGAGCTAACCCAGGTATACAGACCGCCCGATGATGCCATTCACTATATGAATTAACCAATCAAATCTCATCATGAAAACTGATTCACTATAATAACTAGAAGAGATTCTGCATGTGCTGGAAATCCAGAATAACACACACAAGATGTTAAATGAACTCAGGAGGTCCTTTCCATAGATGCTGCCTGACCTACAGAGTTCCTCCAGCATGTTGTGTGTGTTACTTTGCTAATAATAACTACTGGGTGATGTACCAACCATTACTGCTGCCTCACAGCTCTCGTGACCTGAGTTTAATCTTGACCTTGGCTGTTGTCTGAGTTAGTTTGTGTTCTCTCCCCACCATGGGTTTCTTTTGGATGGTCCTCCTCCTCTTCTGGGGTGGCATGGGAGCGTAGCAGTTAGCGTAACATAATTACAGCACCAACAACCTTGGTTCAACTCCTGCCACTGTCTGTAAGGAGTTTGTACGTTCTCCCCATGATCGCATGGGTTTCCTCCCACAGTCCAAAGACGTGTGAGTTAGTAGGTTAATTGGTTACATGGGTGTAGCCCTCTCAAAATGAATGCTAACATTGCATTTGCCCTCCGCATCAGCATCAGTGGCTCCACAGTGGAGAGAGTGGAAAACATCAAGTTCCTTGGGGTGCAGATCTTGGACAATCTCACCTGGTCCAGGAACACCACTGGGATTGTGAAACAGGCCCAGCAGAGATTGCACTTTCTGAGGAAGCTTAAACAAGCATCACTCCCCACTAACATCTTAACTACATTCTACAGAGACGTGGTTGAGAGTGTGCTGACCTTTTGCATCACAACCTGGTACTCCAGCTGCAATGCTGTCGACAAAAAAGCCTTGCAGAGGGTGGTTAGGGGAGCAGAGAAGGTTATTGGGGTCTCCACACCTTCTGTCCAAGACCTCTTTCAGAGTCGATGCCTCCAGAAGACACGGTACATCATTAAAGACCCCTCACACCCGCTCCATGAACTGTTTGATCTTCTGCCATCAGGCAAATGTTACAGGAGCATCAAAACTAAAACCACAAGGCTACTAAACAGCTTCCTCCTACAGGCAGTCAGACTGCTAAATAGCTGCTCCACCTGACTCTGCTTTGGACACTTTTAACTTGCACTGGACACTTATAACTGATTTTAACTGACATGTGGGCTCTGTGTTTTACTATTTATTGTTATTTTTATTATTTAGTGTTGCGGTTGTTATGTTATGATTGCACTGCTCCTGGGAAACGCTGTCTCATTCTGCCCTGCAGAGCTGATGTACGGTTAGAATGACAATAAAGTTTTTTGAATCTTTGAATCTTACCAGTTACTCTGTCTGCAAGAGACAGAGAATAAATATCTGCATTGAAGAACCAGACAATTACTTCTGGTATTCTAGCTAACATTTAATCCTCAACCGAACATCATTGAAATAGACAAGACACTCAAGGATCTGCAAACATTGAAATTCAAAACAAAAGCACAAACTGGCTTCAGGACTGTTGCAAAGTCTTGACCCACAATGTCGATCATCTCAAACAACAGGAATTCTGCAGATGCTGGAAATTCAAGCAACACACATCAAAGTTGCTGGTGAACGCAGCAGGACAGGCAGCATCTCTAGGAAGAGGTACAGTAGACGTTTCAGGCCGAGACCCTTCGTCAGGACTAACTGAAGGAAGAGTTAGTAAGAGATTTGAAAGTGTGAGGGCAAGGGGGAGATCCAAAATGATAGGAGAAGACAGGAGGGGGAGGAATGGAGCCAAGAGCTGGGCAGGTGATTGGCAAAGGAGATATGAGAGGATCATGGGACAGGAGGTCCGGGGGGAAAGACAAGCGGGGTGGAACCCAGAGGATAGGCAAGGGGTATAGTCAGAGGGACAGAGGGAGAAAAAGGAGAGTGAGAGAAAGAATGTGTGTATAAAAATAAATAATGGATGGGGTACGAGGGGGAGGTGGGGCATTAGCGGAAGTTAGAGAAGTCGACGTTCATGCCATCAGGTTGGAGGCTACCCAGACGGAATATAAGGTGTTGTTCCTCTAACCTGAGTGTGGCTTCATCTTTGCAGTAGAGGAGGCCGTGGATAGACATGTCAGAATGGGAATGGGATGTGGAATTAAAATGTGTGGCCACTGGGAGATCCTGCTTTCTCTGGCGGACAGAGCGTAGGTGTTCAGCAAAGCGGTCTCCCAGTCTGCGTCGGGTCTCGCCAATATATAGAAGGCCACATCGGGAGCACCGGATGCAGTATATCACCCCAGCTGACTCACAGGTGAAGTGTCGCCTCACCTGGAAGGACTGTCTGGGGCCCTGACTGGTGGTAAGGGAGGAAGTGTAAGGGTATGTGTAACACTTGTTCCGCTTACACGGATAAGTGCCAGGAGGGAGATCAGTGGGGAGGGATGGGGAGGACGAATGGACAAGGGAGTCGCGTAGGGAGCGATCCTTGCGGAAAGCAGAGAGAGGTGGGGAGGGAAAGATGTGCTTAGTGGTGGGATCCCGTTGGAGGTGGTGGAGTTACGGAGAATAATATGTTGGACCCGGAGGCTGGTGGGGTGGTAGGTGAGGACCAGGGGAACCCTATTCCTAGTGGGGTGGCGGGAGGATGGAGTGAGAGCAGATGTACGTGAAATGGGGGAGATGCGTTTGAGAGCAGAGTTGATAGTGGAGGAAGGGAAGCTCCTTTCTTTAAAAAAGGAGGACATCTCCCTCGTCCCGGAAGGAAAAGCCTCATCCTGAGAGCAGATGTGGTGGAGACGGAGGAATTGCGAGAAGGGGATGGCATTTTTGCAAGAGACAGGGTGAGAAGAGGAATAGTCCAGATAGCTGTGAGAGTCAGTAGGCTTATAGTAGACATCAGTGGATAAGCTGTCTCCAGAGACAGAGACAGAAAGATCTAGAAAGGGGAGGGAGGTGTCGGAAATGGACCAGGTAAACTTGAGGGCAGGATGAAAGTTGGAGGCAAAGTTAATAAAGTCAACGAGCTCAGCATGCGTGCAGGAAGCAGCGCCAATGCAGTCGTCGATGTAGCGAAGGAAAAGTGGGGGACAGATACCAGAATAGGCACGGAACATAGATTGTTCCACAAAGCCAACAAAAAGGCAGGCATAGCTGGGACCCATACATTGTTTCTCTCTCTCTCCTTTTTCTCCCTCTGTCTATACACCTTGCCCATCCTTTGGGTTTCCCCCGCTCCTTGTCTTTCTCTCCGGACCTCCTGTCCTATGATCCTCTCATATCCCTTTTGCCAATCACCTGTCCAGCTCTTGGCTCCATCCCTCCCCCTCCTGTCTTCTCCTATCATTTTGGATCTCCCCCTCCCCCTCCCACTTTCAAATCTCTTACTAACTCTTCCTTCAGTTAGTCCTGACAAAGGGTCTCGGCCTGAAACGTCGACTGTACCTCTTCCTAGAGATGCTGCCTGGCCTGCTGCGTTCACCAGCAACTTTGATGTGTATGTCGATCATCTGTTTGCTGCCACAGAAGCTGCTTGGCCAGATAAATTCCTTCAGCAGTTTGTATGTTTCTCACTGATAAATGCTATCTGGAGATTATCAAATACAGTACTTTGCTCTTTGAGTTTACGATGTGCAAATTGTCCCTGAATTACAATAGTGACTGCATGTCAGAGATAAATGCTGGAAATACTCAGCAGGTCATTGCACCAGTAGAGTAAGAAATATTTCAGGTCAATGATTAACCTGAATTTTTAAACTTTCTTTTACTTTAATATAGAGATACACAAAGGGCCCATGCCATCCAATTACGCCATGTGACTAATCAATGTACTCTTTGGACTGTGGGAGGAAACCAGAGCACCGAGAGGAAACCCACACAGTAACGGGGGAAAGGTACAACTGCTTTACAGTCAGTGACAGGAACTGAACCCAGGTCACTGGCTCTGTAATCGTATTATGCTAATTGCTACAGAATCAGAATCAGGATTATTATCACCGGCATGTGTCGTGAAATTTGTTAACTTAGCAGCAGCAGGTCAATGCATTACATAGGAGAATAAATATAGAAGAAGAAATAAAATATCAATTACAATATGTGTATATTGACTAGATCAAAAATAGTGCAAAAACAGAAATAGTATATATTAAAAAATTGAGGTAATGTTCACGGGTTCAATGTCCATTTAGGAATTGGATGGCAGAAGGGCTGTTCCTGAATCGCCAAGTGTGTGCCTTCAGACTTCTGTACCTCCTACCTGATGGTAACAAGAAGAAAAGGGCATGCCATGGGTGCTTGGGGTCCTTAATAATGGATGCCGCCTTTCTGAGACACCGCTTCTTGAAGATGTCCTGGGTACTTTGTAGGCTATTCTCCTTGAATACTCCCGCCACTTAGTTGGCGCAAGTTTTCAGAGCCTTACCAGGTATTCCATCGGGACTTTCCGCCTTGCAAGGGTTCACCCTCTTCAAAGACAGCCCAACATCGACCTCCAAGACAGAAATCACAGGGTCACCAGATGCAGCAGGAATCTTCTTCTTTTACATTCTCCTTTTCAAAGTGGGCATAGAAGGCATAAGAGGCATTGAATTCATCTGGTATTGAAGCATCACTGCCATTCATGCTATTGGGTTTAGCTTTGTAGGAAGTAATATCTTGTTAACCCTGCCAGAGTTGTCGTACATCCGATGTTGCCTCTAACCTCATTCAAAATTGTCTCTTCACCCTTGAAATAGCCCTCTGCAAGTTATATCTGGTTTTCTGGTACAGACTTGGGTTGCCAGACTTGAATGCCACAGATCTAGCCTTCAGCAGACAACATACCTCCTGGTTCATCCATGGCTTTTGGTTTGGGAATGTACAGTAAGTCTTTGTGGGCACACACTCATCCACACAGGTTTTAATGAAGTCAGTAACAACTGCAGCATACTCATCCAGGTTCGAAGATGAATCCCTGAATACGGTCCAGACCACCAACTCAAAGCAGTCCTGTAGGCACTCCTGTGCTTCCCTTGTCCATACCTTCTTGGTCCTCACTGCTGGTGCTGCAGTCTTCAGTCTCTGCCTATACTCAGGGAGTAGAAGTACAGCCAGGTGATCAGACTTCCCGAAGTGAGGGTGGGGAATAGCACAGTAGGCATTCTTGATGGTGGTGTAGCAATGGTCCAGTGTGTTGTTTCCTCTGGTGTTGCAAGTGATCTGTTGATAGTAATTGCTTAGTGATTTTTTCAGACTGGCCTGGTTAAAATCTCCCAAAACGATGGCGAAGGTGATAGGGTGTGCTGTTTTGTGCATGTTGAACCCATTGCTCAGATCATCTAAATCCTGATTGACATTAGCCTGAGGTAGAATGTACCAAAATGATCATGGAAATCTCCTGCGGTAGGTAAAATGGACGGCACTTAACTGCGAGATATTCCAGGTCTGGTGCCCTGGTGCCCTACTGCCCTGTTCCTCTTGCCATAGACTTACTGAATATTTCTATTTTATTCCAGATTTCCAGCATCTTCAGGTCCTTTAAATGTCTAAAAAACAATTACTTCTTGCAAAGCCAGTTGTTGAACAAAATAAAACTTTCAGTACAACAGTTCATTGATGTAGCATTAATGCCAGCCAGTAACTGATTAGGCACGGTCTTGGGCAGTGAGATGGTCTGGTCAGAAATGGTTATGTAATTAGGCAATGAGCTTGTTGTGCGCAAAGTTGTTTCAAGATAAGATTAGCTTTTTTTTGTCACATGTACATTGAAGCATACAATGAAATGCGCAATTTTGCGTTAACGACCAACATAATGTGAGGATGTACTGGGTGCAGCACACAAGTGTCACCGTGCTTCCAGCAGCAACATAGCATGCCTACAACTTACTAACCCTAACCTACATGTCTTTGGAAACTGGAGCACCTGAGGGAAACCCACGCTGTCATTGGGAGAACGTACAAACTCCTTACAGGCAGCAGTGTGAATTCAACCCCAATCGCTGGTGCTGTAAAGCGTTACAATAACTGCAACACCACTGTGTAGCTTTCAAAATGCTGAGGAACTCAGTGATTCAGAATTGTTGGAAATCTTTCAAATAACAAAACTGTAAAAGCAAAACACAAAAAGGAAAAAAAAAATCCCATCTGTTTCTTCTACCATTCGAATTAGCTATGTAAATCAGCCATTTTTATTGGATGAATGCCTTGATCTGTCTGTACATCTCCCTCTGAGAATAAATTAAAATAAATGCCAGGCCATCATCACATATCGTCACTGCTCCCGGAGGAGCGATCAGACTCAAAACAAGCTGCTTGATTCCAACTAATAACTCCCTAGAATTTTAATAAGGAACAAGGTAGGGTCCTGATCTCTAAGGTAGGGAAGGGATATGAACGGGTCCATGGTTGTGTTGGATTCTGATGTTTTAGTCCAAGGTTCTTTTAGAAGTCAGGAAAGAGGCACAAACCTGTTGTTTCATGATCATTATATTAAGCATTAATAAAACAAAGAGAAATTGAAACAGAAAAAATTGAAACAGTGATGTGGACGACAAATTACAGCAGGAAATAGAAAAGGCTTGTCAGAAGGGCAATGTTATGATAATTGTGGGGGATTTTAACATGCGAGTGGATTGGGAAGATCAGGTCGGCACTGGATCTCAAGAGAGAGAATTTGTAGAATGTCTGCGAGATGGCTTATTAGAACAGCTTGTTGTTGAGCCCACTAGGGGATCGGCTATACTGGATTGGGTATTGTGTAATGAACCGGAGGTGATTAGAGAGATTGAGGTGAAGGAACCCTTAGGAGACAGTGATCATAACATGATTGAGTTCACCGTGAAATTTGAAAACGAAAAGCCGAAATCCGATGTGTCGGTATTTCAGTGGAGTAAAGGAAATTACAGTGGCATGAGAGAGGAACTGGCCAAAGTTGACTGGAAAGGGACACTGGCGGGAAGGACGGCAGAGCAGCAGTGGCTGGAGTTTATGCGAGAAGTGAGGAAGGTGCAAGACAGGTATATTCCAAAAAAGAAGAAATTTTTGAATGGAAAAAGGATGCAACCGTGGCTGACAAGAGAAGTCAAAGCCAAAGTTAAAGCAAAGGAGAGGGCATACAAGGAAGCAAAAATTGGTGGGAAGACAGAGGATTGGCAATTTTTTAAAAGCTTACAAAAGGAAATTAAGAAGGTCATTAAGAGAGAAAAGATTAACTATGAAAGGAAGCTAGCAAATAATATCAAAGAGCTTTTTCAAGTATATAAGAGAGTAAAAGACAGGTGAGAGTAGACATAGGACCGATAGAAAATGATGCTGGAGAAATTGTAATGGGAGATAAGGAGATGACAGAGGAACTGAACGAGTATTTTGCATCAGCCTTCACTGAGGAAGACATCAGCAGTATACCAGACACTCAAGGGTGGCAGGGAAGAGAAGTGTGCGCAGTCACAATTATGACAGAGAAAGTATTCAGGAAGCTGAATAGTCTAAAGGTAGATAAATCTCCCGGACCAGATGGAATGCACCCGCGTGTTCTGAAGGAAGTAGCTGTGGAGATTGGCGATGATCTTTCAAAAGTCGATAGATTCTGGCATGGTTCCGGAGGACTGGAAGATTGCAAATGTCACTCCACTATTTAAGGAGGGGGCAAGGAAGCAAAAAGGAAATTATAGACCTGTTAGCTTGATATCGGTGGTTGGGAAGTTGTTGGAGTCGATTGTCAAGGATGAGGTTACAGAGAACCTGGAGGCATATGACAAGATCGGCAGAACTCAGCATGGATTCCTTAAAGGAAAACCCTGCCTGACAAACCTATTACAATTTTTTGAGGAAATTACCAGTAGGCTAGACAAGGGAGATGCAGTGGATGTTGTCTATTTGGATTTTCAGAAGGCCTTTGACAAGGTGCCACACATGAGGCTACTTAACAAGAGCCCATGGAATTACGGGAAAGTTACATACGTGGATAGAGCATTGGCTGATTGGCAGGAAACAGAGAGTGGGAATAAAGGGATCCTATTCTGGTTGGCTGCCAGTTACCAGTGGTGTTTCATAGGGGTCCGTGTTGGGGCCGCTTCTTTTTACATTGTACATCAACGATTTGGATTATGGAATAGGTGGCTTTGTGGCTAAGTTTGCTGATGATACGAAGATAGGTGGAGGGGCCGGTAGTGCTGAGGAAACAGAGAGTCTGCAGAGAGACTTGGATATATTGGAAGAATGAGCAAAGAAATGGGAAATGAAATACAATGTTGGAAAGTGTATGGTTATGCACTTTGGCAGAAGAAATAAATGGGCAGACTATTATTTAAATTGGGAGAGAATTCAAAGTTCTGAGATGCAACGGGACCTGGGAGCCCTTGTACAGGATACCCTTAAGGTTAAACTCCAGGTTGAGTCGGTGGTGAAGAAGGTGAATGCAATGTTGGCATTCATTTCCAGAGGAATAGAGTATAGGAGCAGGGATGTGATGTTGAGGCTCTATAAGGCACTGGTGAGACCTCACTTGTAGTACTGTGGGCAGTTTTGGTCTCCTTATTTAAGAAAGGACGTGCTGACATTGGAGAGGGTACAGAGAAGATTCACTGGAATGATTCCGGGAATGAGAGGGTTAACATATGAGGAACATTTGTCCGCTCTTGGACTGTATTCCTTGGAGTTTAGAAGAATGAGGGGAGACCTCATAGAAACATTTCGAATGTTGAAAGGCATGGACAAAGTGGATGTGGCAAAGTTGTTTCCCATGATGGGGGAGTTTAGTACGAGAGGGCATGATTTAAGGATTGAAGGGCGCCCATTCAGAACAGAAATACGAAGAAATTTTTTTAGCCAGAGGGTGGTGAATCTATGGAATTTGTTGCCACTGGCAGCAGTGGAAGCCAAGTCATTGGGTGTATTTAAGGCAGAGATTGATAGGTATCTGAGTAGCCAGGGCATCAAAGGTTATGGTGAGAAGACGGGGGAGTGGGACTAAATGGGAGGATGGATCAGCTCATGATAAAATGGCGGAGCAGACTTGATGGGCCGAATGGCTGACTTCTGTTCCTTTGTCTTATGGTCTTATAATGATAGAGGTCTACTAAGTGAAGGGAAAGAGAGAAAGTAAGAAAAGAAAATGGCACTGCCTTATGGTCAGCTATTTTTAAGGAAAATTCTGATCACATTTATATATAAGAATTAACCAAGTAGAAAATCATTACTCAAATAATGCAGAACAAAGAAGCTTCCAGAGCTTTCCAGAATTATACTTTGGATAGCCACTAGGGGAGCACAAGGATGCTGCCTGGTTTAGAGAGTATGCATTGTGATCAGAGATTAAGGGAGCTAGGGCTTTACTCTTTGGAGAGAAGGAGGATGAGAGGAGACATAATAGAGGTATACAAGATAATAAGAGGAATAGATAGAGTGGACAGCCAGCGTCTCTTCCCCAGGCCACCACTGCTCAATACAAGAGGACATGGCTTTAAGGTAAGGGGTGGTAAGTTCAAGGGGGATATTAGAGAGAGGTTTTTTACTCAGAGAGTGGTTGGTGTGTGGAATGCACTGCCTGAGTCAGTGGTGGAGGCAGATACACTAGTGAGATTTAAGAGACTACTAGACAGGTATATGGACAAATTTAAGGTGGGTGGTTATATGGGAGGCAGGGCTTAAGGGTCGGCACAACATTGTGAAGGGCCTGTACTGTGCTGTACTATTCTATGGTCTATGTTCTGTGAACTTGCATGCATACAAGAACTGTTACATGCATATAAAAACAGCTTAAAATACAAGCAGATAATTAATCGTTAAACCGCAAAGAAAATATCAATTAAACAGTCTAATCTAAGAATTAAATAGTCAGAACTAACAGTTGCCAACTCTGGATATATTCCTACATGTGTCTTCATATCTTTAAACTTCTGCTCTCTTCTGCAATTATTCTTCTAAAATTTCCAACCTTGGGTTTACTGAGCACATTACCGAAATGGGAAAGCCAACAGAGCCTTCAATGACTGGCTGAATCTTTACTGCATGTATAAGTTATCAGCAGAAATTCTGTAATGTCTGCACGGAACCACTGGGATAATTTGTGTGGAAGCTTTGTACTCCATTATGAAAGCAAATGTCACAGATCCTTACACAGTGGATCACTGGTGATTTGCAATTCAAGGGCAGGGTGTACACTGGACAGAATGGAAAGGCAGCAGAAACAAGGGACCAGGTATCAGGCCTCATTTCATTTTCAGAATCAAGTTTATTAACACTGACAAATGGTCAGTGTCATTGGAGTAACGGACATTGGGAAGGGATGCAAGGAAGAGATGGGATAGGACAATAGCTGGGCAGGCATGCTGCCAGGAAAGTACTTGGGTTCTACAACAGGATATATTAAGCAGGTTCATAAATTTTGGAAGGTAAAATAAAAGCTGAAAGACAGACAATTATTTAATTGCAACAAGTAATCTGCTGGAGGAATTCAGCAGGTTGAGCAGCATTTGTGGAGGGGAAGGAATTTTTGACGTTTCAAGTCAAAATCCTGCATCAGGATGCAATTTACCGAGTTCCTTCAGCAGGTTATTTATTGCTCTAGCATCTATAATCTCTTGCATCTCTGTAAGTAATTGTGTACAAATTGCAAGTGGGTTTAGTACTGAAAGTAGACCTAAGAGTTCTTGTGTATGAAATAAAGAGTTACCCAGCAAGCAATTAAGGCGGCAAACAGCTACTTGATGCTTCTTGCCAGGTTCTGAAGTTCAGAAATAGGGAAATTTGATTACAATAATCAAGGTGAGGCTGCACCCAAGTTATATGCACAGTTTTGGCCCCTTATTTACGGATGCCGATTAGGAAAAGGGGAGGTGCAACGAGACCTGGGTGTCATTATACACCAGTCATTGAAAGTGGGCATGCAGGTACAGCAGGCGGTGAAAAAGGCGAATGGTATGCTGGCATTTATAGCGAGAGGATTCGAGTACAGGAGCAGGGAGGTACTACTGCAGTTGTACAAGGCCTTGGTGAGACCACACCTGGAGTATTGTATGCAGTTTTGGTCCCCTAATCTGAGGAAAGACATCCTTGCCATAGAGGGAGTACAAAGAAGGTTCACCAGATTGATTCCTGGGATGGCAGGACTTCAATATGAAGAAAGACTGGATGAACTAGGCTTGTACTCGTTGGAATTTAGAAGATTGAGGGGGGATCTGATTGAAATGTATAAAATCCTAAAGGGATTGGACAGGCTAGACGCAGGAAGATTGTTCCCGATGTTGGGGAAGTCCAGAAAGAGGGGTCACAGTTTGAGGATAAAGGGGAAGCCTTTTAGGACTGAGATTAGGAAAAACTTCTTCACACAGAGAGTGGTGAATCTGTGGAATTCTCTGCCACAGGAAACAGTTGAGGCCAGTTCATTGGCTATATTTAAGAGGGAGTTAGATATGGCCCTTGTGGCTATGGGGATCAGGGGGTATGGAGGGAAGGCTGGTGCAGGGTTCTGAGTTGGATGATCGGCCATGATCATAATAAATGGCGGTGCAGGCTTGAAGGGCCGAATGGCCTACTCCTGCACCTATTTTCTATGTTTCTATGTTTCTATGATGCATTATCTTTGGAGGCAAGTCTAAAAGAGGTTTACTGGGTTAATACCTGGTATGAGAGAGTAGTCCAGTCTTGAACAACTAAAATAAGTTAGATCCAAATTCTTTAGTGCTTAAGAATGAGGAGTGATCATATTGAAATGCAAGATCCTAAGTGTGCATGACAGGGTAGATGTTGGCCTTGACAGAGCAGAGAGTGAATGAGTCTGAAACAAGGGGAGATAATTGCAAGGGTGGGATATTTTAAAATTGAGATGCTTCAGAATTTCTTCTCATGGTCAACAACAAATTTAACAACATTTGTCAGCCTTAATAAATGTGATTCTAATTCTGGCCAGAGGATTGTGGGGACCTGATACCTGTACACACACACACAGTGGCCTTTTTATTAGGTACACCTGCTCATTAATGGTTGATTAAATATTTGCAATCATCTGGTAGCAACTCAACATATAAACACATACAGATACAGTCAAGGGGATCACTAGCTTTTTTTAAACCAAGATTGTTGGTGCCAGATGGGATAGTTTGAGTATCTCATAAATTGCTGATTTCCTCGGGTTTTCATGTACAACAGTCTCTAGAGTTGACAGAGAATGGTGCAAAGAAAGTATCAGTGAGTGGCAGTTCTGTGGGTGAAAACACTTCAATGAGAGAGGTCAGAGGAGAATAGACACACTGGTTCAAGCTGACAGGAAGGTGACAGTAACTCAAATAACCACAGAGGTACCTAATTAAGTGGCCACTGAGTGGGTGTAAACATATAGACCAATTTCATAAAGGTTGGGAAATTGAAGGCCCTGGAGAAATGGAACAGAGAAAGGAGCTGGACCCTAGGTAAGATCAGCCTTATCGAAATATGAGTGTATCAAGACTGGTGTGAAGGCTTTGGAAAGGGTACAAAATGTTTTTAACAGGATCCTGCCAGAATTAGAGAGTATGAACTACAAAGAGGGACTGGTCAAATCTGGGCTGTTTTCACTGGAACGTCAGAGGCTGAGGGGAGATCTAACCGAAGTTTACAAAATTATTAAAAAAGGGTCTGCCAAGTGGAGCAATGTGAGTAGGTACAACAGGGGCTGTTTTGTAAGATGCATGAACGTGCTGGAAATGGAGCACCTAGCAGCAGAAGAGAATTAGTTTTATTCGCCGTGGTGTTTGGTACTGATAGCGTATTGTTCGACATTTTATGGTCACAGAGCAGTTCACAGACATCATTTCGGGGTGATTAGGAGCGTGGAACAAACATTGGTTTTATCACTGACAAGCTCTGCTGGTGCAGGGATCAACTTTATTGCTGAGATTTTATTTTTATTATTTTATTTGTATTATTAAATAAGAATATTAAATCAATATTAATACTAATTAATATCAAATAATTATTGTTCTAATTATTTAATATATTATGTTATTATTTAATTTTATTATTTTTGACATAATTTTCAAAAAAGAGATTCTTGCTTTAAACACTATGACTTAAAGATTATATTAAAGCAGTGAGCTAGTAATAAGATAGCTCAGTTTTAATCCACAGGGTTAACAGCATTTTCCTATTCATCTATTGGCTCCATTTTCTGGTTTGTTTCTGTACAGGCTCCTGAATATTTACTGCTGTGACTGACAGCTTGATTCTGATTAAGCCATCTGATATTTACCTTCCACCAGTCTTCATTGGAGTCATCCGTGACCACAATCCTGTCTCCTTGCCTAATAAAATAATAACAAGATTATTAAAAGATGCCTCAAGCTGTGCAGCTTCGTGTTCTCTACATCTCCTAAGAAATGATTCACGCTGCCAGGCTATTAAAATAATTGGGTAGGGCATCTGACTCTTAATGCAAATTTTCAGTGTTAATGGGTTGGTGCTTTGGAAAGCAGACATCGTCATGAGCCAGAAGGAGAAATTAAAGATAGACAGAATCTCTGCCGACAGCTAGTTGGACAATCCCATCAATTCCAATCTCCTGCTTCTTTCTGATTCTGCAAACTATCCTATTCCCATTTGAAGTCATGGATTGACTGCTTCCATCACCAGCTCTATAGGCAGTGGGTTCTAGATCATTATTAGTCTCCATATATCACCCACCCATCTGGCTTCACCTATCACCTTTGAGCTTGTCCTCCTCTCCCTCCTCCTATCTTATTCTTCTGGCTTATTCCTCCTGCCTTTATAGTCCTGAGGAAGGGTCTCGGCCCAAAATGTTGACTGTTCATTTATTTCCATAGATGTCGCATGGTGTGCTGAGATCCACCAGCATTTTGTGTGTGTTGCTTTGGATTCCTAGCATCTGCACTATCTCTTATCTCTACATTCAAGGTATTTTCCCCCCTTGTATGTCTGAAAGAAATTTAAACATGTTCCACAAACCTTGGGGAGAAGTCATGTCTAAAAATGTATTATACTTATTTTTCTATATCTGGGCATCAGTGGAAATGCTTCCATTTGCAGCTCATCTCAAATTGTCCTTGAAGTGTGGCATGTTTGACTAAAGCAATGTCCACCACACTGGAATCACTGGCTAAGGATATTGGTAAACTAGAGGTTTTTAATTTAATTCAATTCATTTATTCATTACTATTCATTCCAAGAGGACTAGAATATAAAAGCAAGGATGTAACACCAAGGCTTTATAAAGCATTGTTCAGACTGAACTTGGAGTATTGTGAGTAGTTTTGGGCCCCATATCTGAAAAAGGATGTTCTGGTATTGGAGAGGGTCCAGAGGGAGTCCATGAGAATGATTGAAAGGGTTAACATTTAATGGTTCTGGGCCTGTTCTCGCTGGAATTTAGAAGAATTGTGGGGGCAGGGGAATGGAAATCACATTGAAACCTATTAAATATTGAAAGGCCGAGATAGAGAAGACATTGAGAGGATGTTTCCTGCAATGGGGAATCTAGGACTAGAGGGCACAGCCTCAGAACAGAGGGATGTCCATTTATAACTGAGATGAAGCGGTATTTCATTAACCAGAGGATGATAAATCTGAAGTAACGGGAAGAAGGCAGGAGAATGGAGTTGAGGTGGATAATAAATCAACCATGACAGGATGACAGAGCAGACTCAATGGGCGGAATGGCCTAATTCTGCTTCTATGTCATATGGCCGAATCGTGCTTGACCAGAGCAATGTCCAACACATTGGAGTCACTGGTTAAGGATATTGGTAAACCAGAGAATTTTAATGAAAATCAGTTCTGTGGTCATTAATGAATTTTCTTCCAATCCTAGATTTTTAACTAAAATTCCATAGCAGGATTTGAAAACAAGTTTCTGGATTGTTAGCCCAATCCTTGGGATGATTACTCTAGCCTTTTATTTGCTGTTCTATGACTGTACTATATCTCTGACAACCAGAAATTTTTATCTCATTAGCGGAGCAGGTATGTCACTCAATCCATTCCCAGTGTACATTCATCTTCATCTGCAGTCACCTTTAAAGGACTTTGTTTGGTCGACTTCTCAATAACAAGCAGCAGTTCCTCAAAGGCTGATTTCCCCAAACACTGCTCACTTATAAGCTCACAGGACGAGGCCATTCAGCTCATTAGCTCCCCATCAGTTAACAACAGAGCAATTCCATTTGTTGCATTCTCCCTCTATTTCCCAATAACCCTGCATTTTATTCTATTTAGAATCAGAATCAGGTTTATTATCACCGGCATGTGACGTGAAATTTGTTAACTTAGCAGCAGCAGTTCAATGCAATACATAATCTAGCAGAGAGAAAGAAAAATAATAATAGATAAAATAATAAGAATAAATAAACAAGTAAATCAATTACGTATATTGAATAGATTTTTATAAAGTGCAAAAACAGAAATACTGTATATTAAAAAAAGAGAGGTAGTGTCCAAGGGTTCAATGTCCATTTATGAATCGGATGGTAGAGGGGAAGAAGCAGTTCCTGAATCACTGAGTGTGTGCCTTTAGGCTTCTGTACCTCCTGCCTGATGGTAACAGTGAAAAAAGCGCATGCCCTGGGTGCTGGAGGTCTTTAGTAATGGACGCTGCCTTTCTGAGACACCGCTCCCTAAAGATGTCCTGGGTACTGTGTAGGCTAGTGCCCAAGATGGAGCTGACTAGATTTACAACCTTCTGCAGCTTCTTTCAGTCCTGTGCATTAGCCCCTCCATACCAGACAGTGATGCAGCCTGTCAGAATGCTTTCCAAGGTACATCTTTAGAAGTTTTTGAGTGTATTTGTTGACACGCCAAATCTCTTAAAACTCCTAATAAGTATAGCAGCTGTCTTGCCTTCTTTAAAACTACATTGATATGTTGGGACCAGGTTAGATCCTCAGAGATCATGACACCCAGGAACTTGAAGCTGCTCACTCTCTCCACTTCTGATCTCTCTATGAGGATTGGTATGTGTTCCTTCGTCTTACCCTTCCTGAAGTCCATAATCAGCTCTTTCGTCTTACTGACGTTGAGTGCCAGGTTGTTGCTGTGGCACTACTCCACTAGTTGGCATATCTCACTCCTGTACACCCTCTCATCACCACTTGAGATTCTACCAAGAATGGTTGTATCGTCAGCAAATTTATAGATGGTATTTGAGCTATGCCTAGCCACACAGTCATGGGTATATAAAGTATAGAGCAGTGGCCTTCATAAATCAAGTATTGAGTACAGGAGATAGGATCTTATGTTGCAGTTGTATGAGATGTTAGTGAGGCCTAATTTGGAGTACTGTGTGCAGTTTTTATCACCTACATACAGGAGAGATATAAACAAGTTTCAAAGAGTACAGAGGAAGTTTACAAGTATGTTGCTAAGTCTAGAGTACCTGGCTTCTCTCAAAAACCCAATGTCTAATGCAATTTACTACCTCTTCTTGAATGCCAAGCAACTGAACCTTCTTGACCAACCTCCCATATGGGACCTTGTCAAACGTCTTGTTAAAGTCCATGTAGACAATATTCACTGCCTTGCCTTCATTAACTTTCCTGGTAACTTCCTTGAAAAACTCTACAAGATTCAACATGACCTAACACCCATGAAGCTATGCTAATTATCCTTAATCAGTCTTTTTTTTTTTTAAACACTGCTCGGGGAGAAGGGTCTGCACTGCGCAGGCGCGTGACGTAGCACACCAAGGTTTAAAAAGAGGAATTTTCAATGGTTCTTGTTTCAGTCGAAGCAAGCAGCTGAGAAGAAGGGAGTGAAGAAAACAGGTACAAAAAGTTTTTTTTAAACACTGCTCAGGGAGAAGGGTCTGCACTGCGTAGGCGCGTGACGTAGCTCGCCAAGGTTTAAAAAGAGACCACCATATACAGCGGGCAGCGGATTGAGAGGGAGCAGAGTGGGACGGCTTTGGCTCAACAGGCTTTGCAAGAACAGGCAGAGGCCAGGGTAGGTTCCTGTAAGTTTTTTGTCCAGATTGTTTAGAGTAGAGAGAATGCCAGGCAGGATGTTGGAATGCTCCTCTTGCAGGATGTGGGAAGTCAGGGAGCCCTCCAGTGTCCCTGACAATGACACCTGCAAGAAGTGCATCCAGCTGCAGCTCCTAACAAACCGCTTTAGGGAACTGGAGCAGGAGCTGGATGACCTGCGGATCATTCGGGAGAATGAGGAGATTATAGATAGTAACTACAGGGAGGTAGTTACGCCAAAGGAGCAGAGGACAGGAAATTGGGTCACTGTCAGGCGAGGGAAGAGGAAAGGGCAGGCAGAGCAGGATTCCCCTGTGGCCATTCCCCTCAACAACAAGTATACCGCATTGGATACTGTTGGGGGGGATGACTTACCTGGGACAAGCTGCAGTAGCTGGATCTCTGGCACTGAGTCTGGCTCTGCAGTGCAGAAGGGAGGGGGGAAAAAGAGGAGAGCGGTAGTGATAGGGGACTCAATAGTTAGAGGTGCAGATAGGAGGTTCTGTGGTCGTGACAGAGAATCCAGGATGGTTTGTTGCCTCCCAGATGCCAGGGTCAAGGATGTCTCTGATCGATTGCATGACATTCTGAAGTGGGAGGGTGACCAGCCAGATGTCGTGGTGCACATCGGTACCAATGACATAGCAAGGAAGAGTGAGGAGGTCCTGGACAGTGAGTATACAGAGCTTGGTAGGAAGTTGAAAAGCAGGATCTCGAGGGTGGTAATCTCAGGATTGCTACCTGTGCTAGGTGCCAGTGAGGGTAGGAATTGGATGCTCTGGAGGATGAACAAATGGCTGAGGAACTAGTGTAGGGGGCAGGGTTTCAGATTTCAGGATCATTGGGACCTCTTCTGGGGCAGGTGGGACCTGTACAAGCGAGACAGGTTACACTTGAACTACAAGGGGACCTTTCAGGGGGGTTTGTTAGTGCTATTGGGGAGGCTTTAAACTAGATTTGCAGGGGGATAGAAACCAGAGTGCCAGCGCTGACAGTGTGGCTGGGGTGAAAATAAATGATGTTGAAAGTTTAAGCAAATCCGATGATAGAAGGTTGTGAGTGGTGGTAAAAATCTTCTGAGGTGTATTTATTTCAATGCTAGGAGTATTGCGGGGAAGGCGAATGAGTTGAGGGCGTGGATTGACATGTGGAATTATGACGTTATAGCAATTAGTGAAACTTAGCTACAGGAGGGGCAGGACTGGCAGCTTAATATTCCAGGGTTCCGCTGTTTCAGATGTGATAGAGGCAGAGGAATGAAAGGGGGGGGGGTAGCATTGCTTGTCAGGGAAAATGTTACAGCAGTGCTCAGGCAGGACAGATTAGAGGGCTTGTCTACTGAGTCCTTATGGGTGGTGCTGAGAAACAGGAAAGGTATGGCCACATTAGTGGGGTTGTATTATAGACCACCCAATAGTCAGCGAGAATTGGAGGAGCAAATCTGCAGAGAGATAGCAGGCAACTGCATGAAACAATGTTGACGTGGTAGGGGATTTTAACTTTCCACATATAGATTGGGACTCCCATACTGTTAGGGGTCTAGATGGTTTAGAGTTTGTAAAATGTGTTCAGGAAAGTTTTCTAAATCAATATGTAGAGGTACCAACTACAGGGGATGCAATATTAGATCTCCTTCTAGGAAACGAGTTAGGACAAGTATGGAAGTATGTGTAGGGAAGCACTTTGGTTCCAGTGATCATAACATCGCTAGTTGCAACTTGATCATGGACAAGGATAGATCTGGTCCTAAGGTTGAGGTTCTGAACTGGAAGAAGGCCAAATTTGAAGAAATGAGAAAGGATCTAAAATGCGTGGATTGGGACAGGTTGTTCTCTGGCAAGGATGTGATCGGTAAGTGGGAAGCCTTCAAAGGAGAAATTTTGAGAGTGCAGAGCTTGTATGTTTCTGTCAGGATTAAAGGCAAAGTGAATAGGAATAAGGAACCTTGGTTCTCAAGGGATATTGCAACTCTGATAAAGAAGAAGAGAGAGTTGTATGACACGTATAGGAAACAGGGAGTAAATCTGATGGTGAAGGGGAAGAAGCTGTTCCTAAAACACTGAGTGTAAGCTTTTAGGCTTGTGTACATCCTCCCTGTTGGGAATAACTGCGGACCCTAACCTGAGGATAAGGAGGTATTTGTGTCAATTAGCTGGCAGAGTATGATTTTTATATTAAAAAAAGAACAACTGGAGGTGTATAAATTTGGGTTCAATTTTGAAGAGTCTGGGGTGATAATCAATTTGCAGTGATTATCAGTATTGATTGGAATGAATACTGGCTAATTGCTGAGGAGGGTTGCACTCAAAATAGAAATTGGAGTTACAGCTCTGAAAGATTGCTAGGGTAAGAAGTGTACTTCTGAAAAGTATATAGCAGTAAATTTATATCTTTTGTTTACAGTTTCTTACAATATTTTATGATCTATTACATGTAATCCTTAATATTAGCTGTGGTGTTAATAATAGCTTCTTGGCTAGTCTTAACTGACCCAGGCCATACAATTGAAAATAGGAACGAGAGGGAATTACCTGAAGTACACTGAGACTTGTGGTTACACAGTGATTTGGGATGGGGATTCAACCATTCACAATCTAATCCAGTGTTTTGGCCAGATGGGAATCAAATGTAACATTTTCAAGTTTCATGAAAAATCTGCAGTCATACAATATAGGACACAACACCACAGTAACAGGTCTTTTGGCCCAACTAGCCCATGTCATCTATTATTCTGCCAAATCCCATCAACACGCATCCCCCGTACCTCTCTCATCCATGTACTAAAACTTCTCTTAAGTGTTGCAATCAAACCCACATTCACCATTTTCACTGGCAGCTCACTCCACCCTTTGAATGAAGAAGCTCCCTCTCAGGTTTCCCTTAAATATTTCACCATTCACCCTGAATCAAGTTCTACTCTTGCCCAACCTCAGTGGATAAAGCCTGTTTGCATTTATCCTATGTATACCCCTCATAATTTTGTATACCTCTAACAAATCTCCCCTCATTCTCTTATGCTCTAGAGAATAAAGTCCTAACCTATTCAACCTTTCCCTATAATTCAGGTCATCAAGTCCCAGCAACATCCTTGTAAATTTTCTCTGCACTCTTTCAAACTTATTGACATCTTTCCTGTAGGTAGGTGACCGCAACTGCACACAATACTCCAAATCTAAACTCGCTACTATCATTGGGCAGGAGGTACAGGAGCCTAAGGTCCCACGCCACCAGGTTCAGGAACAACTATTGCCCTACAACCATCAGGCTCCTGAACTGGCATGGATAACTTCACTCACCTCAACTCTGAACTGATTCCACAATCTATAGACTCACTTTCAAGGAGTCGACAATTCATGCTCTCAGTATTAATTACCTTCTTTTGCACAGTGGTTGTTTGTCATTCTTTGTTTATATATAGTTTTTTCATAAATTCTATTGTTTTTCTTTATTCTCCTGGAAAACTGCAAGAAAATGAATCCTGATGTAGTATATAGTGACATATAGTACTATATACTTATAAAACTTCAACATATCATCCTAACTCTTGTACTCAATACTCTGATTTATGAAGGCACTGTGTCAAAAATTCTCATTATTACCCTATCGACGAATGAAGCCACCTTCAATTATGTGAGCGTTGTGAGCAGTGATGAGAATGCAAGAGGCTTCAGAGGGATATGGACAGCAGAGTGCATGAAAACATGGCTGATGGAGAACTGTGTACAAAACTGTATGGTTATCCATTTTGGCAGAAAGGAAACCAGAAAAGCGTGTTTTCTTTAAAGTGTGAGAGATTGGAAAATGTGGTGGGTTCTTGTATGTTGTCTTAATGCAGGGGTCTCAACCCAAATGATAACTGTTTCCTTGCCTCCATAGACGCTGCTTGACCCATTGAGTTCCTCCAGCATCTCAGCAGCATGGTAGCCTAGCAGTTAACATAACACTGGGTTCAATTCTTGCTGCTGCCTCTAAGGGGTTTGTCTGTTCTCTCTGTAACTGCGGAGGTTTCCTTCAGGTGTTCCGATTTCCTCCCACATTCTAAAGACATATGGGTTAGGGTTAATAAGTTGTGAGCGTGCTATACTGGTAATAGAAGCTTGCTGATACCAGCACATCTTGGACTGCATTGGTTGTTGACACAAACAGCACATTTTGTTGTATGTTTTGATGCAAATGTGACAAAGCTAATTTATCTTTAGCCTGCTTTCTTGTACAGTAATCACTGAATACTTACATGGAAATGCAAGTAGTTAGGAAACGATGTTTAGATTTTGTTGCAAGAGACTTTGAATAGAGTGAAGATGTCTTACTATCACTATATGGTGACCTTGATGAGACTTTACCCTGAGTGTTATACACAATTATGGTTGCCTCACTGCAATATTTTATATAGAGGATGCGCAGCAAAGATTCACTAGAACTCTTCCAGGAATAAATGAGTCTGTCACACAAGGAGGCATTGACCTCCCACATCATCAAGACCCTGGAGAGACTTGTTCTGGAGCTGCTCTGGCCTATGGTCAGGCCACACTTAGATCCCCTCCAGTTCGCCTACCAGCCCCGACTAGGACTTCATCGTCTACCTGCTGAACCATGTCTGCGCCCACCTGGACAAGCCAGCGAGCACTGTGAGGGTCATGTTTTTTGACTTCTCCAGTGTGTTCAACACCATCCGCCCTGTTCTGCTGGGGGAGAAGCTGACAGCGATGCAGGTGGATGCTTCCCTGGTGTCATGGATTCTTGATTACCTGACTGGCAGACCACAGTACATGTGCTTGCAACACTGTGTGTCCGACAGAGTGATCAGCAGCACTGGGGCTCCACAGGGGACTGTCTTGTCTCCCTTTCTCTTCACCATTTACACCTCGGACTTCAACTACTGCACAGAGTCTTGTCACCTTCAGAAGTTTTCTGATGACTCTGCCATAGTTGGATGCATCAGCAAGGGAGATGAGGCTGAGAACAGGGCTACTGTAGGAAACTTTGTCACATGGTGTGAGCAGAATTATCTGCAGCTTAATGTGAAAAAGACTAAGGAGCTGGTGGTAGACCTGAGGAGAGCTAAGGTACCGGTGACTCCTGTTTCCATCCAGGGGGTCAGTGTGGACATGGTGGAGGATTACAAATACCTGGGGATACGAATTGACAATAAACTGAACTGGTCAAAGAACACTGAGGCTGTCTACAAGAAGGGTCAGAGCCGTCTCTACTTCCTGAGGAGACTGAGGTCCTTTAACATCTGCCGGACGATGCTGAGGATGTTTTACGAGTCTGTGGTGGCCAGTGCTATCATGTTTGCTGTTGTGTGCTGGGGCAGCACGCTGAGGGTAGCAGACACCAACAGAATCAACAAACTTATTCGTAAAGCCAGTGATGTTGTAGGGATGGAACTGGACTCTCTGACGGTGGTGTCTGAAAAGAGGATGCTGTCTAAGTTGCATGCCATCTTGGTCAATGTCTCCCATCCACTACATAATGTACTGGGTGGGCACAGGAGTACATTCAGCCAGAGACTCATTCCTCCGAAATGCAGCACAGAGCGTCATAGGAAGTCATTCCTGCCTGTGGCCATCAAACTTTACAACTCCTCCCTTGGAGGGCCAGACACCCTGAGCCGATAGGCTGGTCCTGGACTTATTTCATAATTTACTGGCATAATTTACATATTACTATTTAACTATTTATGGTTCTATTACTATTTATTATTTATGGTGCAACCGTAACGAAAACCAATTTCCCCCGGGATCAATAAAGTATGACTATGACTGAGAGATTGAGTAAGCTAGGCTTCCATCCTCTGGAATTGAGAAAAACAAAGATCACAAGACAAAGGAGCAGAAGTGGGCCATTCAGCCCATCGAGTCTGCTCCGCCACTCCACCATGAGCTAAACTATTCTCCAATCTAGTTCCAATTTCCGGCTTTTTCCCCATATCCCTTGATACCCTGACTAATTAGATACCTATCAATCTCCTCCTTAAACACCCTCAATGATCGGGCCTCCACAGCTGTATGTGGCAATGAATTCCATAAATCCCCGACCCTCTGGCTAAAAAAATTTCTCCTCAACTCTGTTTTAAATGGGTACCCTCTAATTCTAAGTCTGTGGCAGCTTGTCCTGGACTCACCCACCAAGGGAAACAGCCTTTCCACATCTACTCTGTCCAACCCTTTCAACATTCAAAATGTTTCTATGAGATCCCCTCTCATTCTTCTATACTCTAATGAGTACAGTCCAAGAGCCAACAAACGCTCCTCATATGTTAGCCCCTGCATTCCGGGAATCATCCTCGTAAATCTTCTCTGAAGTCTCTCCAACATCAGTACATCCCTTCTAAGATAGGGGGCCCAAACCTGCACACAGTATTCCAAATGAGGTCTCACCAGTGCCCCGTAGAGCCTCATCAACACCTCCTTACTCTTATACACTATTCCTCTTGAAATGAATGCCAACATAGCATTCGCTTTCCTTACTGCCGATCCAACCTGATGGTTAACCTTTAGGGTATCCTGCACGAGGACCCTTTGCACTTCCGATTTTTGAATTTTCTCCCCATCTAAATAATAATCTGCCTGATTATTTCTTCTTCCAAAATGTACAACCGTACATTTCTCAACAATGTATTTCATCTGCTATTTCTTTGCCCACTCTCCTAAACTGACCAAGTCTCTCTGCAACTTTTCCATTTCTTCAACACTTCCTGCTCCTCCACCTATCTTGGTGTCATCTGCAAACTTAGCCACAAAACCATTTAATCCATAATCTAAATCTAGTGCATTTAAGGCAGAGATTGATAGGTATTTGAGTAGCCAGGGCATCAAAGGTTACGGTGAGAAGGTGGGGGAGTGGGACTAAATGGGAGAATGGTAAAGTGGCAGAGCAGACTCGATGGGCCGAATGGCCGACTTCTGCTCCTTTGTCTTATGGTCTTATGGGCTAAATCATCGATATACATCATAAAAAGAAGCGGCCCCAACACCGACCCCTGTGGAACACCACTAGTAACCGGCAACCAATCAGAATAGGATCCCTTTATTCCCACCTTTTGCTTTCTGCCTATCAGTCAATGCTCCACCCATTTCAATATCTTTCCTATAATTACATGGGCTCTCATCTTATTAAGCAGCCTCTTATGCGGTATCTTATCAAAGGCCTTTTGAAAATCCAAATACACAACATCCACAGCCTCTCCCTTGTCAATCTTATTCAAGATTATCTCAAAAAATTCCAATAGGTTGGTGAGGCAGGATCTTCCCTTCATGAAACCATGCTGGCTTGGACCTATCTTGTCATGCACCTCGAGGTATTTCATAACCTCGTCCTTGAGGATCGACTCCAATAACTTTCCAACTACCGATGTCAGACTAATAGGTCTGTAACTTTCTTTTTGCTGCCTCCCTCCTTTCTTAAGCAGCAGAACTACATTTGCGACCTTCCAGTCCTCCAGAACCATGCCAGAGTCTACTGATTCCTGGAAGATCATTTCCAATGCTTCCACAATCTCCAAAGCCACCTCCTTCAGAACCCCTGGGTGCACCACATCCGGTCCGGGAGACTTATCTATTCTTAGTCCATTTAGTTTCCCAAGCACTTTCTCTCTAGTAATCTTGACTGTACCTAATTCTATTCCCTGAGACGTCTGGCTATCAGGTATGTTGCTAATGTCTTCCACTGTGAAGACCGATGCAAAATACTCATTCAGTTCCTCTGCCATCTCTTTGTTACCCATTATAATCTCTCCAGCATCGTTTTCAATCGGTCCTACATCGACCCGTGTCACTCTTTTACGCTTCATATATTAAAAATAAAACTCGTCGTATCCTTTTTTATGTTAATTGCCAACTTCCTTTCATAATTCATCTTTATTTTCCTAATGACTTTCTTAGTTTCCTTCTGTAAGTTTTTAAAAGTCATCCAGTTCTCAGTTTTCCCACTAATTTTTGCTTCCTTGTACGCCGTTTCTTTTGCTTTTATTTTAGCCTTAACCTCTCTTGTTAGCCACATTTGTGCCACTTTCCATTCATGATTTTCTTTTTTCTTGGAATATATTTTTCCTGCACTTTCCTTATTTCTTGTAGGAATTTCATCCAATTCTGCTCTACCGTCCCTCCATTTAGTTTACTTTTCCAATCGACTTGGGCCAGTTCCTCTCTCATACCACTGTAATTTCCTTTGTTCCACTGAAATATTGAAACACCTGATACCAGCTTTTCCTTTTCAAATTTGAAACTGAACTCAATCATATCATGATCACTACTTCCAAAGGGTTCCATTACCTCCAGCTCCCTAATCACCTCAGGTTCATTACACAGCACCCAATCCAAACCAGCCGGTCCCCTGGTGGGCTTATGGACAAGCTGCTCCAAAAAGCCATCCTGTAGGAATTCTACAAACTCCCTCTCCTGAGATCCAGTACCTTCCTGACTTTCCCAATCCACTTTCATATTAAAATCCCCCAGAATTATCTTGACATTTTCCTTCTGACACACTTTTTCTATTTCCAGCTGTAATTTATAGTCCACATCCTGGCTGCTGTTTGGAGGCCTGTATATAACTGCTATTAGTGTCTTTTTACCCTTGCCATTTCTTAATTCTACCCATAAGGATTCTACCTCTTCTGATCCTATGTCCCTTCTTTCTAGTGATTTGATATTGTTGCTTACCATCAGGGCCACATCATCCCCTTTACCTACCTTCCTATCTTTCTTATACACTGTGTATCCTTGGACATTCAGCTCCCAATCACATCCATCATTTAAGCCATGACTCGGTGATAGCCACAATGTCATATCTTTTAACCTGTAACTGTACAACAAAGTCATCCACTTTATTTCTAATGCTGCGTGCATTTAGATCAGTATCTGTTATCAATTTTGTTATATTTCTATCACACAGCAAATTATCCTTCTTGCCATCTTTGCTGCAGTATCTTTGACTTATTTCTATTTTCCTCTTCCTCGACCCTAACACCCTGGTTTCTTTCCCCCGCCAACTTAGTTTAAACCCTAACAGCTATATTAAAGAGGTGACCCCTTTTTATAAACAGATTTTTATAAACAGATTTATAAACAAATAGAAGTGGGGAGAAAGATTGTTTGACAGGATAGAATTGGGGAGATCATTCCCCTGAGGTGAAGACTTAAATGAAGATAAATCTCTTCACTCAGCGGGCGGAAAGTCTTTGGAACTGCTTACCCCAGAGAACAATGGAGTGACTGATAGGTTGAGGAAGTAAGGGATATGGGGATAGGGTATAAAAATGGTTTTGAGGGAGGTGATCAGCAAAGATAGTTAGATAGCAAGTTTTGGCTGGGGGGGTGGCACAAGAGATCTAGAGCAACATACAGAAAATACTAGAGCAACTCAGCAAGTCAGGCAGCATCTACAGAGGGGAATAAACAGTTGATGTTTCAGGCTGAGACCTCTTACCAGCACTCATGATCAAGTCTTGATGAAGGATCTTGGCCCAAAATGTTGACTGCTTATTCCTCTCCATAGATGCTGCCAGACTTGCTGAACTCCTCCAGCATTTTGTGTGTGAGATCAGGAACACGCTATGTTCTGGACTGTGTGTGGAGACCTGAGTTGGTAAACTGCAGCCCCAATAAATTACTTGAAAATGAGGGAAGTGTAAATCTCCATCAGGAGGTGACAAGCCTAACATCACAGGAAAGGAGATACATACAGAGTCTCGGACGTGAGTGCATTCTGATGCCAAGGTGCTCTCAATGATTGACCTCTCTAACATCACTTGTCCATCTTTTTTCTCATCTTCCTTACTGCTGTTCCAAGCTCTCCCTTGATCATCCATTCCCTTCATATTTCTGCTGCTTCCCTGTCCCTCAAATAATTCACTTTCCAATCTCCTCTTCCTTTCTGATTCTCTCTTGGTACAGGTGGTGTTTCAAGGACATGTCTGCTTTGCAGGCTTTGATCCCAAAGGTCATGTGTATGCCACTAGGCACTACCACACACTGTTCCTCTTTTACCATCCCTCAACATTGCCCCCAATTTCCAATCCTGGAAATGCATCTCCTTTACAGCCTATTGTGGAATTTCCAGCCCAGTATAGTTCAGAAGTAATTTTTCATCCCTGCTTTGCTGCCAAGAATGGAAGCTTAAATAGTGAAGTTATTGACAGGGAGATGTCCAACTTTGGCTGGGCAATTGGAAACATTAGTCATAGTCATAGTCATACTTTATTGATCCCGGGGGAAACTGGTTTTCGTTACAGTAGCACCATAAATAATAAATAGTAATAAAACCATAAATAGTTAAATAGTAATATGTAAATTATGCCAGTAAATTATGAAATAAGTCCAGGACCAGCCTATTGGCTCAGGGTGTCTGACCCTCCAAGGGAGGAGTTGTAAAGTTTGATGGCCACAGGCAGGAATGACTTCCTATGACACGGTCTGTGTTGCATCTCGGTGGAATGAGTCTCTGGCTGAATGTACTCCTGTGCCCAACCAATACATTATGTAGTGGATGGGAGACATTGTCCAAGATGGCTTGCAACTTAGACAGCATCCTCTTTTCAGACACCACCATGAGAGAGTCCAGTTCCATCCCCACAACATCACTGGCCTTACGAATGAGTTTGTTGATTCTGTTGGTGTCTGCTACCCTCAGCCTGCTGCCCCAGCACACAACAGCAAACATGATAGCACTGATCACCACAGATTTGTAGAACATCCTCAGCATCGTCCGGCAGATGTTAAAGGACCTCAGTCTCCTCAGGAAATAGAGATGGCTCTAACCTTTCTTGTAGACAGCCTCAGATGGGATACTGACTACTGGCACTGTATGTTTTGATGTGCACGTGATAAATAAATTGAATTTTGAATCTGAATGGTATTCCAATGTAAAATATCCAGACTTGGTGGTTCACAGCCACTGCAGCAAGGCAGGGATGAAAGATTACTCCAACCCTTGGACAGGATTGGAAAAGTTTGATTAGCAGTCTGTTAACGTCACCACCACCCTCTCAGGGATGTACATAGAACAAATACGTGTACAGCAGAGGAACAGGACTTTCTGCCCATGATGTTATGTTGAATTAATTAAGCTAAAAATGGCTAATTAAATTAATTCCTTCTGCTTGCACAGGGTCTATTCTCTGCACATTGATGATGCATTCCTATAAGCTTCTATCATATCTGCATCTTCCATGACTCTGACTGTAGTATACATGCAGGGGCCACTTTATTAGGTACACCTGTCCACCTGCATGTTAATGTAAATATCTAATTAGTCAATCATGTAACAGCAACTCAATGCACAAAAGCATATAGATGGTCAAGAGGTTTAGTTGTTGTTCGGACCAAACATCAGAATGTGATCAAAGAGACCATGAGTATCTCAGAAATTACTGATCTCCTGGGATGTTCACATACAATAGTCTGTAAGAGTTTACAGAGAACGGTGTGAAAAACAAAAAGTATCCAGTGATTGGCAGTTCTTTGGGCGAAAATGTGTTGTTAATTAGAGAGGTCAGAGGAGAATGGCCAGACTGGTTCAAGCTGACAGGGGGTGGGGGTGGGCAACAGTAACTCAAATAACCACACGTTACAGCAGCAGTGTGCAGAGAGCATCTCTGAATGCACAACACATTGAAACTTGGAAGTGGTTGGGCTATAGCAGCAGATGATCATTAACATACAAAAATATACACAGTGCCACTTTATTAGGTACAGACTGCACCTAGTAAAGTACCACCGAGTGTATATCCTTCTGTTCTTTAAAAAAAGGTATTTCCTAGTTGCTGGTATCAATGGTTTTATTTTGTACCCCTTATTGTCCAGAACATGATGATGAGCTGCCATCTTCAACTGCCACAGTATACCTGATGGTACGAGTCCCAGAGCTACCATGTAGGGGGTTCATGGACGCTGGAGAATATTTCCAAATTGCGATCATGTGCAACTACAATCACAGAATAGTTAGAAGCCAGGAGGTAGCCACTCAGCCCATCAAGTCCATTCTGTCATCTGTAGAATCTGTCAGCCATTCTTATTCCCCCATTCCCTCTCCCAGAGTCCTCTTTTCTAACATGCCATCCTGACTACATCATTGTTCATTTCTTGGCAGGGCCAAAATCCCAGAGCTCCCTTCCCACATTGTACTGTGGGGAAAAGGATTAGATTGAATTCATTTGTCACATGCACATCAGAACATAGAAGCACAAAGTGAAATAGGTAGTTTTGCACCATTGACCAACACACATCGATGATATGCTGGGGGTAGCCTGCAATTGTTGCCACACTTTTGGCACCAACATAGCATGCCCAAAACTCATTAATCCTAACCCATGCATCTTTGGAATGTGGGATGAAACTCAAGAATATGGAACAAACCCATGTGGTCAGAGAAAGAACATTCAAGTTCCTTACAGACAACAGAGGGAATTGAACCCCAGTGTTATAGCTGGCACTGTTGTGCACTGTGCTAATTGTTAAGCTACCATGCTGTCATCACTATTTTTGGAAGCCACTTGGGCTGACACTTCCTTGGAACTCCATCACCACAGCCGTCCGAGGAAGTGGTTCCCCATGTCACTTAGTATGAGCAGTTAAAGATGAGCAGCAAAGGCTGGCAGGCACAACACTGACATCTAACAAGTAAATGATTAACATGACACAGCTAGGGAATTCTGGCTTCTCCCTCCTTCATTTCCAGTCCTGATGAAGGGTTTTGGCCTGAAACGTCGACTTTTTATTCCTTTCTATAGATGTTGTCTGACCTGCTGAGTTCCTCCAAAATTTTGTGCATGTTACTCTGGATTTCCAGCATCTGCAGAATCTCTTGTATTAAGGAATCTTCAAGTCTTCCATCACATCCCACTATTGGGCAAAGTGTGACAGCAAACCACATAATGCATTAGGAGAGGCGACATCAGTTTTCTCATAGATAAGTTTACACAGAAGTTTGGCGATAAGCCACTTGCTGAGAAACCGAGTTGGATTGCATTCATACAGATCCATGGCTCACAGTCACTGCCTGAGCAAGCCTCCCTGCACTGGTCTTTCATAGTTCCCACAGCTACCATCACCACCCTGGACATTCCACTAAACAGAGTGGGCTGTGGGAGTCTTGAGCAGCACAAACATCAGCCCTTCCTACAGGCCACCTTCTTGGCTCTTTGATAGCTCTTTCTCTCAAAGGCTGTCCCTGCTGTTTCCAATGTGTCAGAGACAGCTGGAAATAGTTGAAAAGATCGAAAGCATTGGATGAGGCCCCTCATATGATTACTTGCTAATGATGAAGCAGTGGAATTGAAGGTAAATTATTAACCAGACTAGGAAACAGGCAGAGTGGGATTCAAGGACAAAGCAAATTGAACAGAGGCTCAGACTAGCACAGCGTCCAGCTGATATTCTGTAAAAATAAATATTAGAACCTTTAATTATTCACTATATTTATTAATGAAATACTCCATCCATTATCTAATTTTACTAAAGATACACAGAAGGGTGGGCTTGTAAGCAATACAGGTGCAAGAAATACAACAGGAGAAACACATACTGCTCTTCGGGGGTGGGGGGGAGTGTTGGCAAGTGACATAGGGGAAGATTTAGGCCATTTGGCTGATTGAGTTTGCTCTACCATTCCAACCCTCTTAACCTCATTCTCCTGCCTTCTCCCCATAACATTTGATGACCTTACTAATCAAGAAACCATTAACCTCTGCTTTAAGTATACCCAATAATTTGGCCACTACAGCCATCTGTTGAAATGAATTCCACAAATTCACCACCCTCTAGCTAAAGAAATTCCTCCTCATCTCTGTTCTAATAGGATGTCCCTCTCACTCTGCTGTACCCCCCAAATATCCGGACCTGCATCTCGTCTTTTTTGCACTACCTTACTTTCCATTTTTCTATTTTCTGCTTATGATTTATAATTTAAATTTTTAATATTTACTATCGATTTGTAATCCAAGGAGCAGGAAGCGCAGAATCAAATATCGCTGTGATGATTGCACGTTCTAGTATCAATTGTTTGGCGACAATAAAGTATAAAGTACTCCGAGGCTATGCCCTCTGATCCGAGACTACCCCACTATAGGAAACGTTCTCTCCACATCCACTCCATTTAGGCCTTTCAAGATTCGGTAGGTTTCAATGAGATCACCCAAATCAAGCGAGATCAGGCCCAGAGCCATCAAACACTACTCATATGTTAACCCTTTCATTCCCAGAATCACTCTCGTTACTCTCTTCTGGATCTTCCCCAATGCCAGCACATCTTTTCTTGGATAAGGTTCCCAAAACTGCTCGCAATACATCATGTGGTCTGACGAGTGCCTTATAAAGCCTCAGTATTACATCCTTCATTTTATATTCTAGCCCCCTCGAAATGAATTATGTAACATTGCATTTGCCTTCCTTACTACTGAGTCAACCTACAAACTAACATTGAGGGGATCCTGCACAAGGACTCCTAATTCCTTTTGCATCTTTGATTTCTGAATTTTATCTCTGTTTAGCAACTAGTCTATGTCTTTATTCCTTTTACCAAAGTGATATGGATTGATGGAGGAAAAGATAATAGAGGTGTTCAAAGCCTCCATGGGAATAGGCCACAACTGCACTGATTCCTGGGATTTGCTAACTCTTGATTGGTCAATGTTGATGGGATGCACTGAGCACCTCAAGGGCCAAAGCTGGAGGCAGATAAATGTCCTGAGCAAATTGTAGAAGGACACCACCACCTCCCAAAGTATTGTCCCATTCCTTCAGGCAGTCTGCTATTCCCACAGCACTCACTTCAGAACCCTCACAAAGTAAGTGGAAGCATGCCATTTTGAACCACATAGACTGCCATTATAGACTGATAGCTCACACAAAACAGTGGCTAAAAAAAAAGGCTGGCACTGCAGCATAGAGGCTAGCATAATGTTTTACAGCACCAGTAACCCCGGTTCAATTCCCACCACTGTCTGTAAGGAGTTCATCTGTTCTCCCTGTGATCACATGGATTTCTTTTGGGTGCTCTGGTTCCTTCCCACATTCCTAAGACATATGGGTTAGGGTTAGTGAGATGTGGGCATACTGTGTTGGCACCAGAAGTGTAGTAACATTTGTGGACTGCTCCTGGCATATTCTCAGACAGTGTTAGTTATTGACACAATCAAGGCATTTCACAGTATATTTGATATTTTTTATGTTTCAATGTATATGTGACATCTAAAGCTAAGCTAATCTTATCTTAAATGTAGGCAATGGAGCTGTCCAAGTTAGGCCCATGAAGAATAAAAAAGGGTAAGTTGATAAAAAAAAAGTTGGAACAAGTGGCTTAAAAGAACAGGCTCAAGGAACTAACCGTTTCCATTTCTTTGGTATGTAATTAAACAAGGGTTGAACGAGTTTGAAGTCGGACTGTAGGAGCCATGAGGTGGCTGTGACAACTGCTAAGCCACTGGGCTGCCTGGGAAGTGTATAATGTCTTAACATGATAAAAACTTCTTCATGAAAAATATATCCAGCTAAAAGTTTAGCCACATTTGAATCAAGTATATTGTTCTTCTAAGGGGTTGTCTATTGGTTGGTCCTCAGTTGACTTTAGAGACCAATCAGGGATCCACATATTTTGGTGCAGTGTAGGCCCTAATGTATCTCCGGGGTGTTCCACACAACCAGCACTCAGTAAAAAAAAAAAACTTACCCTTGACATTCCCCCATACTTTTCTCAAATTAGGTGGGCATTTTCACCTATCTATTTCCAGTAGGAAGAATTAGTAACAACAGTTTGCTAGTTTTCAAAGTTCCGATAAGATGACAGTGCATTTGATCACAGCGGCTTCTACGGGATCAACAAAGGGTGCTATTATCCTCCTTAAACAGTTTTCTGATCATAAGATCCTGCTATACATTAAGAACTGAATGTACTGCAGGTCTACCCCATCAGCAAGTTGCTCGTTGGTGGAGAAAATGAAGGAGCTGCACATTGTGCTTTCTAATAGCGAGTAACTGCCTTGGTTGCTTTTCTTGTGATTGCAACATCCTTTTAGACATTGTTAATGTGGAATGCCACAAGTTCAATTCACTGATTTATTGGCTGAGAGCAAGAGCAGGTGGCAGGGGAGCTACATAGCCTTGGTTGTAGTGAGGATGAGTCCCCAAGGTGTGGTGTCACCTGTTTCCTGTTTACAGCTGCCAGAAGAGAGGCGTCAGAGCCGATGTGCTCCACCAGGGGTGATAAGGAGCCGCATCCAGGGCTGGGGACGGTGCTGCTCACACCCCCCCCCCCCCCACCTTTTGCATGGCTGTATCTTACAGATATCTTACTTGGGCTTGCTGTCTTATATGTGCTATGTGTGCTTTGCACTGTGGTACTACTGTGTTTTGCTCCTTAGCCCCAGGGTAACACTGTTCTGTTTGGCTGTGTTCATGGGTATTCATGTATGATTGAATGACAATTAAACTTGAATTGAATGGTTTATTTTCTTTCATCACACAATGAAGTTGAAAGATATACTTACTGTAGTCCCAAGTCATTTTGCTCCTGTGGTACAAACTTGTAGAGCGCTACATACGTATGCATCTGCAGCATATCTTTACGCACTGAGGGCTTCCTAATCTATAGGGCAGAGAAAACAGCAACCTTCAGAGAAAGTAATGACACTATCACACAATGTTTCCCTTTCCACAAATGCTGCCTGGCCTGCTGAGTTAGTGATTCTGTTGTGAGAATTGTATCATTGCATTACTCAACTTGGGCGGCATGGTGGCATAGCAGTTAGCTTTAATGCCAATACAGCATCAGTGACCTGGGTTCAATTTCCACGCTGTCTAAAAGGACTTTGTACGTTCCCCCAGTGACCACGTGGGTTTCCGCTGGGTGCTCTAGTTTCCTCTCACATTCCAAAGATATATGGGTTAGTAGGTTAATTCGTCACATGCATGTAATTGGGTGGCATAGGCTCATTGATCCGGAAGGGCCTGTTACTGTTCAGTAAGTCTAAATAAAATAAAATAAGCTTCAGGGTCTCTACAGGGAGGGAGGGTTTCAGTCAGTGCTCCTCCTGCTCCTCAGCCCATTTCCACAGTGACCATTGTGGGAAAGTGGGAACTCAATGCAGCTTCTTTGGGAAGGGAAAGAATTATCGATATTTCTGATCGTAACCGTGTATCAGGACTTCCCCCCCCACACCCATTCTCCCCCTCTCACAGATCCTGCTCAACCTGTTGAGCTTCTCCAGCATTGATTGTGGCTCAAGAATCCAGCATCTTACCCACCTGTCCCAATGCTTCTATCATTCTGTCTCAATTTTGATATTGCTCCTCGTGGATAAGAATTTGGGCAAACCAAGGTAGGTCTTGCATCAGCCTATGCTATACTCCCATGTTAATGTTCTGATCCATTAACATTTCTATTGATAATGATGCTCAGACTGTTTTCAATAATACTGTCACAATTCTACTACCAGACAAAGCAGTCATGATTTTCATCATTAAATCAATGAATGAATATAGAATTATTGCGATTTCCTCCCAATTAGGCTGGTGCCCTTTAAGCAACCTACTTTTGAATTGATTTATTGAAGGACCATCTTCTGAAGGACTCATAGAAACATAGAAAACCTACAGCACAATACAGGCCCTTCTGCCCACAAAGTTGTGCCGAACATGTCCCAACCTTAGCAATGACTAGGCTTACCTATAGCTCTCTATTTTTCTAAGCTCCATCCAAAAGTCTCTTAAAAGACCCTATCATATCTGCCTCCACCACCGTTGCCGGCAGCCCATTCCACGCACTCAGCACTGAGTAAAAAAACTTACCCCTGACATCTCCTCTGTATCCACTCCCCAGCACCTTAAACCTGTGTCCTTTTGTGGCAACCATTTCTGCACTGGGAAAAAGCCTCTGACTATCCACACGATCAATGCCTCTCTTCATCTTATACACCTCTATCAGGTCACCTCTCATCCTCAGTCGCTCCAAGGAGAAAAGGCTGAGTTCACTCAACCTATTCTCATAAGGCATGCTCCCTAATCCAGGCAACATCCTTGTAGATCTCCTCTGCACCATTTCTATGGCTTTCACATCCTTCCTGTAGTGAGGTGACCAGAACTGAGCACAGTACTCCAAGTGGGGTCTGACCAGGGTCCTATATAGCTGCAACATTACTTCTTGGTTCCTAAATTCAATTCTACGATTGATGAAGGCCAATACACCGTACGCCTTCTTAACCAGAGAGTCAACCTGCGCAGCTGCTTTGAGCGTCCTATGGACTCGGACCCCAATATCCCTCTGATCCTCCACATTGCCAAGAGTCTTACCATTAATGAACCACTTCACACTTATCTGGGTTGAACTCCATCTGCCATTTCGCAGCCCAGTTTTGCATCCAATCAATGTCCGCTGTAACCTCTGACAGCCCTCCACACTATCCACAACACCTCCAACCTTTTGTGTCATCAGTGAACTTACTAACCCATCCCTCCACTTCCTCATCTCGGTCATTTATAAAAATCACAAAGAGTAAGGGTCTCAGAACAGATCCCTGAGACACTCCACTGGTCACCAACCTCCATGCAGAATATTACCCATCTATAACCACTCTATGCCTTCTGTGGGCAAGCCAGTTCTGGATCCACAAAGCAATGTCCCCTTGGATCCCATGCCTCCTTAAGTTCTCAATAAGCCTTGCATGGGGTACCTTATCAAATGCATTGCTGAAATCCATATGCACTACATCTATTGCTCTTCCTTCATTAATGTGTTTAGTCACATCCTCAAAAAATTCAATCAGGCTCGTAAGGCACGACCTGCCCTTGACAAAGCCATGCTGACTATTCCTAATCATATTATACCTCTCCAAATGTTCATAAATCCTGCCTCTCAGGATCTTCTCCATCAACTTACCAACTACTGAAGTAAGACTCGCTGGTCTATAACTTCCTGCGCTATCTCTACTCCCTTTCTTGAATATGGGAACAACCTCTACAACCCACCAATCCTTCGGAACCTCATTACCAAAGGCTCAGCAATGTCCTCCCTCGCCTCCTATATAGTATACCCCTACCTGGGGTATACCTCATCTGGTCCCGGTGACTTATTCAACTTGATGCTTTCCAAAAGCTCCCACATATTCTCTTTCTTAAGCTCCTTCCTATTAGCCTTATAATCTTCTAGATCGTTAACATTACCTAGCTCTGTGAACCTTTTGTAAGTTTTTCTTTTCTTCTTGACTGGATTTATTACAGCCTTTGTACACCACGGTTCCTGTACACTACCATAACTTCCCTGTCTCATTGGAATGTACCGATGTAGAACTCCACACAAATATCCCCTGAACATTTGCCACATTTCTTCCGTACTTCTCCCTGAGAACATCTGTTTCCAATTTAAGCTTCCAATTTGCTGCCTGATATCCTCATAATTCTCCTTACTCCAATTAAACACTTTTCTAACTTTTCTGTTCCTATCTCTCTCCAATGCTATTGTAAAGGAGATAGAATTATGATCACTATCTCCAAAATGCTCTCCCACTGAGAGATCTGACACCTGACCAGGTTCATTTCCCAATACCAAATCAAGTACAGTCTCTCCTCTTGTAGGCTTATCTACATATTGTGTCAAGAAACCTTCCTGAACACACATAATAAACCCCATCTAAACCCCTTGCTCTAGGGAGATGCCAATCGATATTTGAGAAATTAAAATCTCCCATCATGACAACTCTGTAATTATTACACCTTTCCAGGATCTGTTTCCCTGTCTGCTCCTCGATATCCCTGTTACTATTGGGCAGCCTATGAAAAACACCCAGTAATTTATTGACCCCTTCCTGTTCCTAACCTCGGTGGACTTAACTCTCAACCAAGTAGGTACAACTTGAAGTTTCATCACCATGGCCAGAAGCAAGGCAGGGAGTGGGGGAGGGACTCCTAGACAGGCTGAAATGCGGAGCAATGCGACCCATCTACCCAGCATCTTGTTAGCAAATCTGCAATTGCTAGAGAACAAAATTGAGAACCTGAGGGCAAGATTGCTATTTCAAAGGAAAATAAGAAATTGCTGTGTCTGTGTTTTACTGAGATGTGCCTTACTCAGAGTATGCCACATAGAGCAATCAGACCCGAAGGATTCTTGATACACAGGATGCGATGAACCACCAATTAATAAAAGGCAAAAGGTGGGGGTGTGTATTTCATTATAAATTTTCTGTGGTGCTCTAATATGGCAGTTTTCTCCCAACTTTGAACACCTCATGATCAAATGCCAACCGTTCTATTTACCAAGAGAGTTCCCAGTGATCCTGACCACAGTTTACATTGCACCACTGGCAGACTGTAAACAGGCACTGAGATACTACATGATGCTATCACCAAACAAGAAACAGTCCACCCCAACACATTTCCGATCCCAGTCAAGGATTTCAACCAGGCTTGTTTGAAGATATCCCTGCCCAATTACCATCAGCATACAACCTGTAACTCCAGAGGTCCCAACATACTAGACCACTGCTATACGACGATCGGGAATGCCTACCATGCTATCTCATGGGCAAAGTGGCAATTCTAGACCAATCTTGAATCACTGAAGGATGCTCGACAGTTATGGCAGGGCTTGAATAATTATAAAGTAAAATCAAGTGACAGAGGTGACAACAGAGTTTTGCTTCCAGATGACCCCAATACCTCCTGTGCTCACTTTGGCCATCAAAACATGGTGGAACCATCACAAACTCCCATATCCTTGATAATTTGAGTCTCTGAGGCAGAGGTGAGAGCATCCTTCAGGAGGGTGAACCCACAGAATCCACAGAAAGCATCCAGCCCAGACAGGGTACATGGGCCAAGTATTAAAGACCTGTGCTGATCAACTGTCTGGAGTGTTCACCAATATCTTTAGCCTGTCGCTCTGGCAATCTGAGGTACCCACCCGCTTCAAGCAGGCTTCATTTATACCGGTGCCCAAGAAGAACATGGTAACCTGCCTCAATGACTATCATTCAGTAGCACTTACACCCACAGTAATGAAGTGCTTTGAGAGGTTGGTGATGAAAGATATCAGCTCCTGCCGGAGAAGAAACTTGGATCAGTTCCAATATGCCTACCGACACAACAGATCCACAGCAGTTGCCATTTTATTAGCTCTTCACTCAACCCTGAAACATCTGGACAGCAAAGATGCATACATCAGGATGCTCTTTATCAATTACAGCTCAGCATTCAATATTATCATCTCCTCAAAACTAATCAATCAGCTTCAAGATCCAGGTCTCCATACTTCCTTGTGCAATTGGATCCTTGAATTCCTCACTTGCAGACTCCAGTTAGTTTGGATTGACAACTTCTTCTCCACAATCTCCATCAGCACAGGTGCATCACAAGTGTGTGCACTCATCCCCCTGCTCTACTTGTTTTATACTTATGACTGTGTGGCTAAGCACAGCTCCAATGCCATATTTAAGTTTGCTGATGATACCACTGTCACAGGCCGAATTAAAGGTGATGACGAATCAGCCTATGGGGGGGGGGCACGGATTGAAAATCTGGCTGAGTGTTTCCACAACAACAACCTCTCACTCAATGTCAGCAAGACCAAGGAGCTGATTATTGATTTCAGGAGGAGGAAACTAGAGGTCCATGAGCCAGTTCTTATTGGGGGAATCAGAGATGGAGAAGGTCAGCAACTTTAAATTCCTTGGTGTTATCACTTCAGAGGACCTGTCCTGGATCCAGCACATAACTGCAATTACAAAGAAAGCACAGCAGCACCTCTTCTTCCTTAAGAGTTTGTAAAGATTCACTTTTATATTTGTATGCTGTAGCACTTACTTTTTATTCACAGTTATTTTGTAAATAACACTATTCTTTGCATTTCTGGTTAGATGCTAACTGCATTTCATTGGCTTTGTATCTGTACTCAGCATAATGACAATAAAGTTGAATCTAATCTAATGACATCTAAAACTTTGACAAACTTCTATAGGTGTGTAGTGGAGCGTATATTGACTAGTTGCATCATAGCCTGGTATGGAAACACCAATGCCCTTAAACAGAAGATCCTACAAAATGTAGTGGATATAACCCAGTCCATCACAGGTGACCCCTTCCGCACCACTGAGCACATCTACATGGAGCGTTGCAGGAGAGCAGCATCCGTCATCAGAGACCCCCGCCACCCAGGTCATGCTATTTACTCCCTACTCAGGAAGGTGGTACAGGAGCCTCAGGACTCACACCACCAGGTTCAGACCAGTTACTACCCCTCACCAATCAGGCTCCTGAACCAGAGGGGATAACTTCACTCACCCCATCACAACCTATGGACTCACTTTCAAGGACACTTCACCTCATGTTCATTCTTTCTTTTTTCTCTTCTTCCCTCACTCCCTTTCCCTCTCCCCCCCACCCCAACTTCTCCAGGCAGAGCACTTGGGGGGGGAGAAAAGGTGGCGCGACAGACTTTTAACATCATAAATCAGTGAGTTGTTTTGTTATGTCTCCCCTCTTGCTCTGAAAAGGGACACCTCTTTTTCCATTTATTAGCGCGAGAGAGACCCTGTTGAATTGTTGGGTTAACAATTAGTTTTTGTTCTACTGCAGATCATGGTCTTTATTGGGAGCTTTGCTATTGCATGCTTTGTGGGTGGAGGGTGCTGATGCTTTTTCGTAGGAGTGGATGGGGGAGTGACTTTGCTTTGGCTGTTGCTTGTATGTGGGAAGGGTTAATGGGGGACCAGGATTCTAACATTTTTGCCGTCACTCATTCTTTGGGGCACTCTTCTGTTTTCATGGATGTCTGCAAAGAACAAGAATTTCAGGATATATATTGCATACATTTCTCTGGTATTAAATGGAACTATTGAACTTTGGTGAAGACATAATTTGATTATTGGGTTTTTAAGCCTATTTGTCACAGTCAATAAGTAACATACCATAAACTGCTGAAGAAACTTAGCAGGTCAATCAGCAACACACATAAAAGTTGCTGGTGAACGCAGCAGGCCAGGCAGCATCTATAGGAAGAGGTACAGTCGACGTTTCGGGCCGAGACCCTTCGTCAGGACTAACTGAAAGAAAAGCTAGAAAGAGATTTGAAAGTGGGAGGGGGAGGGAGAGATCTGAAATGATAGGAGAAGACAGGAGCGGGAGGGATGGAGCCAAGAGCTGGACAGGTGATTGGCAAAAGGGATATGAGAGGATCATGGGACAGGAGGCCCAGTGAGAAAGAAAGGGGGAGGGGGGAACCCAGAGGATGGGCAAGGGGTATAGTGAGAGGGACAGAGGGAGAAAAGGGAGAAAGAGAAAAAGAATGTGTGTATTAAATAAATAAATAACAGATGGGTTACGAGGGGGAGGTGGGGCATTAGCGGAACTTTGAGAAGTCAATGTTCAATGTGTAGATGCTGCCTGGCCTGCTATGTTCACCAGCAACTTTTATGTGTGTTGCTTGAAATTCCAGCATCTGCAGATTTCCTTGTGTTTGCGAGGTCAATCAGCATCTCTAGAGAGGAATAAACAGTTGATGTTTTAGATCAAGACCCTTCACCTGCACTTTCCAGGAAATACTGGCCACTATCATGTTAATGCAATGAAAGAGAGCCATTGATAGGGTTGACAGTAGGAAACCTCCCCCACCCCCAATAAGAGATGTCAAAAAAAAGAGGCTCTAGGTTGAGGGTGGGGGGGTGTGCAGACAGTTAGAGAGGAGTTGAGATGAAGGGCCACAACCCAGAACATTGACTGTCCATTTTCCTCCACAGATGTGACTGACCTGCTGAGTTCCTCCAGCTTTTTGCGTGTTGCTCCACATGTAATATATACTTTCCCAGCACAATCACAGCCCTGCCGGGCTAGGAGATGCCATATCCCCTGCCCAATGGCTCAGCTTGGCTTCCAACTCACTCTGAAGTCCAGCTGAGAATTGCATGAAACTTTGCCCCTGGAGTATTGAGCTTTCCCAGTGTGCTCCACAACCCATAATTATACATTCCAAGTCAACATTCGTACACTAAACAGACACCCTCAGTGATCAACTCCCTTTCTTTAGAGTCAACAACCATGTCCCAAAAGGTTAGCTTTATTTGCACGTGTACATTGAAAAATACAGTAAAATGCATTGTTTTGCATCAAATCAAATCACCAAAGTTTGTGATGAGGCAGCCCACAAGTGTCGACATGCTTTTGGTGCCAACATGACATGCCCACAACTCACTAACCCCAACTGTATATCTCTGGACTGCAGGAGGAAACTGGAGCACCCAGTGGAAACCCATGCAGTTACAGGGAAAATGTACAAACCCCTGATAGGCAGTGGTGTGAATCAAACCCCAATCTAAGAGCTGGCTGCTGTAAAGCATTGCACTAGCTGCTACGATACCGTGCTCTGAACTATGCAGTGCAAAACACAAAATATCGTAAAAGTTGCACTGCACAGAAACAGGTTCCTCAACCAACGTTTTCTATACCAACTATAAAATACCCAGCTACACTAATTCCCACTTATCAGCAATTGGTTTGTAGCCTTCTGCTCATCTAAATACTACTAACACATTGTGAGAGTCTCTGCTTCCAGCTACCCCTCAGGCAGTGAGTTCCACGTACTCACAAGCCAAATGTGGGCAAATAGGACTAGAAGGCGATACCCCACAAAGGCGGCATCCATAAAGGTTCCCCGTCATCCAGGATATTGCTACCATCAAGGTGGTGGTACAGGAGCCTGAAGACACACATTCAATATTTCAGGTGCAGCTTCTTCCCCTCTGCCATGAGATTTCTGAATGGACAGTGAACCCATGAACACTATCTCACTATTTTTCCTCTCTCTTTTTGCACTACTTATGTAATTTATGCTTTTATGCTTACTTCTTACTGTAATTCACAGTTTTTGTTATGTACTGCAATGTACAGGGGCAAACAACAAATTTCACGAGAAAATCTGCAGATGCTGGAATTTCAAGCAACACACATAAAAAGTTGCTGGTGAACGCAGCAGGCCAGGCAGCATCTATAGGAAGAGGTACAGTCAACGTTTCAGGCCGAGACCCTTTGTCAGGACTAACTGAAAGAAGAGCTAGTAAGAGATTTGACAGTGGGAGGGGGAGGGGAGATCCGAAATGATAGCAGAAGACAGGAGGGGGAGGGATGGAGCCAAGAGCTGGAAAGTTGATTGCCAAAAAGGATATGAGAGGATCATAGGACAGGAGGCCTAGGGAGAAAGAAAGGAGAAGGGAGGAAGCCCAGAGGATGGGCAAGGAGTATAGTGAGAGGGACAGAGCCAGAAAAAGGAAAGAGAGAGAGAGAGAGAAATTAATAATAAATAAATAAATGACAGATGGGGTATGAAGGGGAGGTGGGGCATTAGCGGAAGTTAGAGAAGTCGATGTTCATGCCATCAGGTTGGAGGCTACCCAGACAGAATATAAGGTGTTGTTCCTCCAACCTGAGTGTGGCTTCATCTTCCAGGTGAGGTGACACTTCACCTGTGAGTCGGCTGGGGTGATATACTGCGTCTGGTGCTCCCAATGCAACCTTCATTGGCGAGACCCGACGCAGGCTGGGAGACCGTTTCTCTGAACACCTACGCTCTGTCCGCCAGAGAAAGCAGGATCTCCCAGTCGCCACACATTTTAATTCCACGTCCCATTCCCATTCTGATATGTCTATCCACGGTCTCCTCTACTGTCAGGATGAAGCCACACTCAGGTTGGAGGAACAACACCTTATATTCTGTCTGGGTAGCCTCCAACCTGATGGCATGAACATTGACTTCTCTAACTTCTGTTAATGCCCCACCTCTCTTTCATATCCCATCCGTTATTTATTTACCTGTTCTCCATCCTCTGGGCTCCCTTCCCCCTTTCTTTCTCCCTAGGCCTCCCGTCCCATGATTCTCTCCCTTCTCCAGCCTTGTATCCCTTTTGCCAATCTACTTTCCAGCTCTTAGCTCCATCCCTACCCCTCTTGTCTTCTCCTATCATTTCGGATCTTCCCCTCCCCCTCCCACTTTAAAATCTCTTTCTGTCTCTTCTTTCAGTTAGCCTTGACGAAGGGTCTCGGCCCGAAACGTCGACTGTACCTCTTCCTATAGATGCTGCCTGGCCTGCTGCGTTCACCAGCATTTTTTATGTGTGTTGCAACAAATTTCACAACATATGCCAGTGATATTAAATCCGATTAGATGGGCATCTTGGTCAACAGGTACAAGTTACACTGGAGGGCCTGTTTCCATACTCTGACCTTCCAAGCCACTGAATGAAAAGATTCTCCCTCAAATCCCTTTAAATATCTTTCCCCTTATCCTAACTATATCCTCTAGTTTTAGCAATATACCCACAAAATGTGAAGTAACTCAGCAAATTAGGCAGCATCTATGGAGGGGAATAAACAGTCAATGTTTCAGATAGAGATTTTTCATCAGGACTGGAAAGGAAGGGGAAGGAGGCCAGAATAAGTTGGTGGGGAGAGGAGAAGGAATACAAGCTGGCAGGTGAAGGTAAGGGGAGGGGAGGGGGATGAAGTAAGATGCTGGGAGTGGTTAGGTGAAAGAGTTAAAGGGCTGCAGAAGGAATTGAATAGGAGAGGACAGCAGACCATGGAGGAAACTGAATGAGAAGGGGCACCAGAGGAAATGGATAGGCTGATGATGAGAGGGGAAGTGGAATGGGTAATTGGGAATGAAAAAAGAGAAGAAAAGGGAAAGGAGGAAGAAATTATCAGAAGTTTGAGAAATTGATGTTATGCAATCAAGTTGTGGCTACCCAGACAGAATACAAGGTGCTGCTCCTCCAACCTGTTGCCTCATCATAGCAATTGAGAAGGTCATGGGCAAACTTGTCAGAATCAGAATGAGAAGTCAAATTGAAATGGGTGGCCGCTGTGAAATCCCACCTTTTGTTGCGGACAGAGCAAAGGTGCTCAACGAAGTGAACCCCATTCTATGTCTGGTCTCATCAATGTTGAGAAGGCCACACCACAAGCATAGGATACAGTAGATAACCCCAACACACCCGCGGGTGAAGAGGCGCCTCACCTGGAAGGACTGTTTGGGACCCTGAAGGGTGATGTGGGGGCAGACTCACTTTCGAGGACTCAACAACTCATATTATCAGTATTGTTTATATACTTTTTTAGAAAATTATTGGCATGATTTGTCTTTTTTTGACATTAGATATATGTCAGTCTTTGTCGTAAAGTTATACAGTCACTTTGGCCCAACCAGTCCATGCCGAAACCAATTAAACTGCCTACTCCCGTTGACCTGCACTGGGACAATACCACTACTATCTATATACCTATCAAACTTGGCTTAAACTTTGAAATCGAGCTCGCAGGCAGCAATTGCACTGGCAGTTCATTCCACACTCTCACGATCCTCTAAGTGAAGAAGTTTCCCTTCTTAAACTTCTCACCTTTCACCATTAACCCATGAACTCTAATTCAAGTCCCACCCAAACTCAGTGGAACAAGCATGCTTGCATTTACCCCACCTGTACCCCTTATAATTGTGTTACCTCTATCAAATCTCTTCTTAATCTTCGAAATTCTAAAGAATACAGACCTAACCTATTCAATCTTTCCTTATAACTCAGGTCCTCCAGACCTGGCAACATCCTTGTAAATTTTCTCTGGACTCTTTCAACCTTGTTTACATCTTTCCTGTAGGTAGGTGACCAGAACTGCACACATTACTCCAAATTAGGCCTCACCAACATCTTGTACAACTTCAACATAACATCCCATCTTCTGCACCAAATATGTTGATTTGTAAAGGCTTTCTTTACGACCCTATCTACCTGTGATGCCACTTTTAATACATTACGGATCTGTATTCCCAGATCTCTTTGTTCCACCACAATCCTCAGTGCCCTACCATTCACTATGTAAGACCTACCCTGGTTGGTCCTGCCAAAGCACAAAAGCACACAATTGTCTGCACTAAATTCCACCTGCCATTTTTCAACTTATTTTTCCAGCTGATCCAGATCCCTATGCAAGCTCTGATTGTCTCCTATACTGTCCACTACACAGCCCAATCTTGATGTCATTCACAAATTTGCTGATCCAGTTAACCACATTATCATCCAGATCATTGATATAGATGACAAACAACAAAGGACCACAAGACCATAAGATATAGGAGAAGTAGGCCATTCAGCCCATCAGGTCTGCTCCACCATTCAATCATGAGCTGATCCAATTTTTCCAGTCATCCCCACTCCCCTGCCTTCTCCCCATACCCTTTGATGCCCTGGCTAATCAAAAGCCTATATATCTCTGCTTTAAATACATCCAATGATTTGGCTTCCACAGCTGCTCATGGCAACAAATTCCACAGATTTACCACCCTCTGACTAAAGTAATTTCTCTGCACCTCTGTTCTAAATGGATGTCCTTTAATCCTGAAGTCATGCCCTCTTATCCTAGACTCCCCCACCACAGGAAATAACTTTGCCATATCTAATCTGTTCAGGCCTTTTAACATTCAGAATGTTTCTATGAGATCGCCCCTCATTCTCCTAAACTCCAGGGAATACAGCCTAAGAGCTGCCAGACGTTCTTCATATGGCAACCCATTCATTCCTGGAATCATTCTTGTGAATTTTCTCTGAACCCTCTCCAATGTCAGTATATCCTTTCTAAAATAAGGAGCACAAAACTGCACACAATACTCCAAGTGTGGTCTCACAAGTGCCTTATAGAGCCTTGTTACATACCTCAAGGAGATCTGTGATTTTTTTCTTGGGAGAATGATGTAATGGTCTTTTGGAGGTCACTTGATGTAATTTTCCCACTGATGTGAGGTCATGTGATGACATGTGCACCACGGATATATAAGGGAAGACCCCAGATGATGCGGTTAGTTTTTAGTTTTCCAGCTAGAACGTACTGTGTCTCCGTTTCTGTTGCGTATTTGTTTTTATGACGCAGCTTCATTTTTAAAATGGAGTGTTACGTTCTGTTGCAAGGTACAATAGTGCTAGATTGGCAATTTTTGCTGGATGTGTTGATGTACCTTATTCCAGCAGCAGTACGGGAGAGTGAAGACTTTATCGAAGTACAGGACCCAAAGGATTGAGAGGAGTCGGTATCGTTCGGTAGTTTAACAAAGGATCGATCTTATTGATTCTTCGTTGAAGGAGTAGTGACCTGCATCGCAGATAACTCTTGCCAAAAGAACAAAGAGTTTATGCGGGATTTGCTCTCTCTAAAAGAAATTAAGGTCAGTTGTTTTAAACTGTTTATTTACTGCATCGTGAATCCTTTGGACAGAACCAGCAAGAAAGTTGCGTCTATGAAGAAATCCTTCTCCAGAGAAGTCTCTCCCAATTGAACGTATAAATCTGTTGGACTTTCGAATTTACCATTTTAAGAACTTTATCTGACTTTACCGCTTTAAGAACTGTTTCCACATTTAATGCTTTAAGAACCAGTGCCAAGTGATGATTTGTGGAACGGCTGCATAGCGGTTAACTTCCGGTTAAGGTTTTCGTTTGTTTTTTTAAATCATTTATCCATGTTTAATAAATGTTTGGTTGTTTATTTTTTATAACCTGTCTCGATTGATATTCATTGTTGCCGGTTACGTACAGCCTCAACATCACATCCCTGCTCTTATATTTCATACCTCTAGAAATGAGTGCCAACATTGCATTCACCTTCTGCACCACCGACTCAACTTGGAGGTTAACCTTTAGGGTATCCTGTACAAGGACTCCCAAGTCCCTTTGTATCTCTGCATTTTGAATTCTCTGTCCATCTAAATAATAGTCTGCCTGTTTATTTCTTCCACCAAAGTGCATGACCATACACTTTCCAACATTGTATTTCATTTGCCGGTTCTTTGCCCATTCCCCGAAACTATCTAAGTCTCTCTGCAGGCTCTCTGTTTCCTCAACAGTACCCCTCCCCCACCTACCTTGGTATTATCGGCAAATTTAGCCACAAATCCATTAATCCCACAGTCCAAATCATTGACAGACATCACGAAAAGCAGCGGTCCCAACACCAACCCCTGTGGAACTCCACTGGTAACCGGCAGCCAGCTAGAATAGGTTCTCTTTATTGACACTCTCTGCTTTCTGCCGACCAGCCAATGCTTCACCAGTGCTAGTAACTCCCCTGTAATTCCATGGGCTCTTATCTTGCTAAGCAGCCTCATGTGCGGTGCCTTGTCAAAGGCCTTCTGAAAATCCAAGTACACCACATCTACTACATCTTCTTTGTCTACCCTGATTGTAGTTTCCTCAAAAAATTGCAGTAGGTTAGTCAGGCAGGATTTTCCTTCCAGGAAACCATGCTGGCTTTGGCCTATCTTGTCATGTGCCTCCAGGTACTCCATAATTTCATCCCTAACAATCGATTCCAACAACTTCCCAACCACTGATATCAGGTTAACAGGTCTCTAGTTTCCTTTCTGCTGCCTCCCACCCTTCTTAAATAGCAGAGTAACATTTGCAATTTTCCAGTCATCTAGTACAATGCCAGAATCTATCGATTCTTGAAAGATCATTGTTACTGCCTCCATAATCTTTCCAGTTACTCCTTCAGAACCCAAGGGTGTATTCCATCAGGTCCTGGAGATTTATCTACCCTCAGACCATGAAGCTTCCTAAGCACCTTCTCAGTCATAATTTTCACTGCACCTACCTCACTTCCCTGACACCAGGACCTAGCACTGATCCCTGCAGCACACCAGTAGTCACAGGCCTCCAGTCAGAGAGGTAACTATCTACTACCACTCTCTGGTTTCTCCCACAAAGCCAATGTCTAATCCAATTTACTACCTCATCTTGAATGCCAAGTGACTGAAACTTCTTGACCAAACTGCCATGTGGTAGCTTGTCAAATGCCTTGCTAAAGTCCATGTAGGCAACATCCACTGCCTTGTTTTCATCTACCTTCCTGGTAACATCCTTGGAAAACTATAAGATTGGTCAGACACAACCTACCACTCATGAAGTCATGCTGACTATCCTTAATCAGTCTATGTCTATGCAAATACTTATACAGTGGCATGCAAAAGTTTGGGAACCCCTGGTCAAAATTTCTGTTACTGTGAATAGTTAAGTGAATAGAAGATGAACTGATCTCCAAAAGTCATAAAGTTAAAGACAAAACATCCTTTTCAACATTAGTGTATGCAAGATTAGTGTATTATTTTTGTTTTGTACAATTTTAGAGTGAAAAAAGGAAAGGAGCACCATGCAAAAGTTTGGGCACCCCAAGAGATTTGAGCTCTTAGATAACTTTTACCCAGGTCTCAGACCTTAATTAGCTTGTTAGGGCTATGGCTTGTTCACAGTCATCATTAGGAAAGGCCAGGTGATGCAAATTTCAAAGCTTTATAAATATCAACTCCTCAAGCTTTGTCCCAACAATCAGCAGCCATGGGCTACTCTAAGCAGCTGTCTAACACTCTGAAAATTAAAATAAATGATACCTACAAAGCAGGAGAGGGCTATAAGAAGATAGTGAAGTGTTTTCAAGTGACTGTTTCCTCAGTTCATAATGTAATTAAGAAATGGCAGTTAACAGGAACGGTGGAGGTCAAGTTGAGGTCTGGAAGACCAAGAAAACCTTCTGAGAGAACTGCTCATAGGATTGCTAGAAAGGCAAATCAAATCCCCCGTTTGACTGCAAAAGACCTTCAGGAAGATTTAGCAGACTCTGGAGTGGTGGTGCACTGTTCTACTGTGCAGCGACACCTGCACAAATATGACCTTCATGGAAGAGTCATCAGAAGAAAACCTTTCCTGCATCCTCACCACAAAATTCAGCATCAGAAGTTTGCAAAGGAACACCTAAACAAGTCTGATGCATTTTGGAAACAATTCCTGTGGATTGATGAAATTAAAATAGAACTTTTTGGCTGCAATGAGCAAATGTATGTTTGGAGAAAAAAGGGTGCAGAATTTCATGAAAAGAACACCTCCCCAACTGTTAAGCATGGGGTGGATCGATCATACTTTGGGCTTGTTTTGCAGCCAGTGGCACAGGGAACATTTCACTGGTGGAGGAAAGAGTGAATTCAATTAACTACCAGTAAATTCTGGAAGCAAACTTCACACACTCTGTAAAAAAGCTGAAGATGAAAAGAGGATGGCTTCTACAACAGGATAATGAACGTAAAAACACCTCAAAATCCACAATGGGCTACCTCAAGAGGTGCAAGCTGAAGGTTTTGCCATGGCCCTCACAGTCCCCTGACCTAAACATCATCGAAGATCTGTAGATAGACCTCAAAAGAGCAGTGCATGCAAGACAGCCCAAGAATCTCACAGAACTAGAAGCCTTTTGCAAGGAAGAATGGGTGAAAATCCCCCAAAACAAGAATTGAAAGACTCTTAGCTAGCCACAGAAAGCATTTACAAGCTGTGATACTTGCCAAAGGGGGTGTTACTAAGTACTGACCATGCAGGGTGCCCAAACTTTTGTTCAGGCCCTTTTCGTTTTTTGTTATTTTGAAACTGTAAAAGATGGAAATAAAAAAGTAATCTTGTTTAAAATATTAAAGAAATGTGTCAACTTATCTTTATGCCTCTTGAAAGTCAGGTAATCTTTTACCCGCTTAGCTAATCACAGCAAGAGATATTCTGACCAGGGGTGCCTAAACCTTTGCATGCCACTGTATATCCGGTCCCTTAGCATACCTTCCAATAACTTTCCCATAACTGATCTCCCACTCACTGGCCTATAATTTCCTAGTTTCTATTTAGAGCCTTTCTTAAACAGCAGAACAACATTGGCTATCCTCCAATTCTCTGGTACCTCTCCTGTCACTAAGAATACTTTAAATATCTCTGCTGGGGGCCCTGGCAAATTATGCACTTGCCTCCCGTAGGGTCTGAGGAAACCTTGACAGGCCCTGGGGATTTGTCTCAGGATAGCAAGCACCTCCTTCTCTGAAATCTGTGCAGGGTCCATGAAGTTGATGCTACTTTGCCTCACATCTATAGACTCTGTATCAGTCTCCCAAGGAAATACAAATACAAAAAATTCATTTCAGATCTCCCTATCTGTTTTGGCTCCACACATCCATTACCATTCTGATCTTCTGGAGGACCAATGTTCTCCTTTGTAATCCTTTTGTTGTTATGTATAGTTTTTCATAAGCTATATTGTATTTCTTTATTTTCCTGTAAGAAAACTAATCAAAGAGTTGTATATGGTGACATGTATATAGCTTAATAATAAATATACTTTGAACTTTGAATCTCTTACTAACTCTTCCTTCAGTTAGTCCTGACGAAGGGTCTCGGCCTGAAACGTCGACTGTACCTCTTCCTAGAGATGCTGCCTGGCCTGCTGTGTTCACCAGCAATTTTGATGTGTGATACTTTGAACTTTGATGTGTAGGACCAGGTATAGCACTTGTCCCACTTGCAGTGTTTGACATTTCTTACGGGGAAACAGGCTGCTGATGATCAACCACGTCAATGGTTCACAATCATTATGCTTGCATGGTATTTCCTGGGCTGTTAGTGTGTGCAGCCTTATTTATCTCTTTTAATAGCCTGCGCTTTCTTTGTCTTAAATTTCTTCTTCTCGCATTCTGAGGGATTGGAGCAGGGCAGGGATTCAGATTGCTGGATCATTGGGACCTCTTTTGGGACAGGAGTGACCTGTACAAAAAGGACGGGTTGCACTTGAATCCGAGGGGGACAAATATCTTGGCGGAAAGGTTTGCTAAGGCTATTAGGGAGAGTTTAAACTAGAATCACTGGGGGATGGGAACCGAACTGAAGAGACAGAGGAAGGGGCAGTTGGCTCACAAATCAAGGAAGCTTGTAGACAGTGTGAGAGGGAGGATAGGCAGGTGATAGAAAAGGTATACACTCAGAAGGGGAAGGGGTCAATAACTCCACTGGGTGTTTTTTATAGACCACCCAATAGTAACAGGGACATTGAGGAGCAGATAGGGAGACAGATTCTGGAAAGGTGTAATAATAACAGGGTTGTTGTGGTGGGAGTTTTTAATTTCCCAAATATTGATTGGCACCTCCCTAGAGCAAGGGGTTTAGATGGGGTGGAGTTTGTTAAGTGTGTTCAGGAAGGTTTCCTGACACAATATGTGGATAAGCCGACAAGAGGAGAGGCTGTACTTGATTTGGTATTGGGAAATGAACCTGGCCAGGTGTCAGGTCTCTCAGCGGGAGAGCAGCTTGGAGATATCCTTTACCATAGCATTGCAGAGGGATAAGAACAGACAAGTTAGGAAAGCAACACACATCAAAGTTGCTGGTGAACGCAGCAGGCCAGGCAGCATCTATAGGAAGAGGTACAGTCGACGTTTCAGGCCGAGACCCTTCATCAGGACTAACTGAAGGAAGAGTGAGTAAGGGATTGGAAAGCTGGAGGGGGAGGGGGAGATGCAAAATGATAGGAGAAGACAGGAGGGGGAGGGATAGAGCCGAGAGCTGGACAGGTGATAGGCAAAAGGGGATACGAGAGGATCATGGGACAGGAGGTCCGGGAAGAAAGACAGTGGGGGGGGTGACCCAGAGGATGGGCAAGAGGTATATTCAGAGGGACAGAGGGAGAAAAAGGAGAGTGAGAGAAAGAATGTGTGCATAAAAATGAGTAACAGATGGGGTACGAGGGGGAGGTGGGGCCTAGCGGAAGTTAGAGAAGTCAATGTTCATGCCATCAGGTTGGAGGCTACCCAGACGGAATATAAGGTGTTGTTCCTCCAACCTGAGTGTGGCTTCATCTTTACAGTAGAGGAAAGTTAGGAAAGCATTTAATTGGAGTAAGGGGAAATATGAAGCTATCAGGCAGGAACTTGGAAGCATAAATTGGGAACAGTTGTTGGCAGGGAAATGTATGGCAGAAATGTGGCAAATGCTCAGAGGATATTTGCGTGGCATTCTGCATAGGTACATTCCAATGAGACAGGGAAAGGATGGTAGGGTACAGGAATCATGGTGTACAAAGGCTGTTGAAAATCTAGTAAAGAAGAAAAGGTTACGAAAAGTTCAAAAAACTAGGTAATAACAGAGATCGAGAAAATTATAAAGCTAGCATGAAAGAGCTTAAGAATGAAATTAGGTGAGCCAGAAGTGACCATGAGAAGGTCAGCGAGCAGGATTGAGGAAAACTCCAAGACATTCTACAAGTAGGTGAAGAGCAAGAGGATAAGATGCAAGAGAATAGGACCAATCAAGTGTGACAGTGGAACCCGAGGAGATAGTGGAGGTACTTAATGAATACTTTGCTTCAGTATTCACTATGGAAAAGGATCTTGGCGACTGTAGGGATGACTTACAGCAGATTGAAAAGCTTAAGCATACAGACATTAAGAAAGAGAATATGTGGGAGCTTTTGGAAAGCATCAAGTTGAATAAGTCACCGGGACCAGATGAGGTATACCCCAGGTAGGGGTATACTATATAGGAGGCGAGGGAGGACATTGCTGAGCCTTTGGCAATGAGGTTCCGAAGGATTGGTGGGTTGTAGAGGTTGTTCCCATATTCAAGAAAGGGAGTAGAGATAGCGCAGGAAGTTATAGACCAGCGAGTCTTACTTCAGTAGTTGGTAAGTTGATGGAGAAGATCCTGAGAGGCAGGATTTATGAACATTTTGAGAGGCATAATATGATGAGGAACAGTCAGCATGACTTTGTCAAAGGCAGGTTGTGCCTTCCTAGCCTGATTGAATTTTTTGAGGATGTGACTAAATACATTGATGAAGGTAGAGCAGAAGATGTAGTGTTTATGGATTTCAGCAATGCATTTGATAAGGTACCCCATGCAAGGCTTATTGAGAAAGTAAGGAGGCATGGGATCCAACAGGACCTTGCTTTGTGGATTCAGAATTGGCTTGCCCACAGAAGGCAAAATGTGGTTGTAGACGGGTCATATTCTGCATGGAGGCCAGTGACCAGTGGAGTGTCTCAGGGATCTGTTCTGGGACCCCTCCTCTTCATGATTTTTATAAATGACCTGGATGAGGAGGTGGAGGGATGGGTTAGTAAATTTGCTGAAGACACAAAGGTTGGGGGTGTTGTGGATAATGTGGAGGGCTGTCAGAGGTTACAGCAGGACATTGATAGGCTGCAAAACTGGGCTGAGAAGTGTCAGATGGAGTTCAACCCAGGTAAGTGTGAGGTGGTTAATTTTGGTAGGTCAAGTATGATGGCAGAATATAGAATTAATGGTGTGGAGGATCAGAGGGATCTTGGGGTCCGAGTCCGTAGGACACTCAAAGCTGCTGTGTAGGTTGACTGCATGGTTAAGAAGGCATACGGTGCATTGGCCTTCATCAACCGTGGGATTGAGTTTAAGAGCTGAGATGTAATAATGCAGCCGTGTACAACCCTGGTCAGACCCCACTTAAGTACTGTTCTCAGTTCTGATCATCTCACTACAGGAAGGATATGGAAACTACAGAAACGGTGCAGAGGAGATTTACAAGGATGTTGCCTGGATTGGGGAGCATGCCTTATGAGAATAGGCTGAGTGAACTCTGCCTTGCTCCTTTGAGCGATGGAGGATGAGAGATGACCTGATAGAGGTGTACAAGATGATGGGGGGCAGTGATCGTGTAGATAGTCAGAGGCTTTTTCCCAGGGTTGAAATGGCTAACACGAGAGGCCAGAGAGCTTTAAGGTGCTTGGAAGTAGACACAGAGGAGATGTCAGGGGTAAGTTTTTTTATGCAGAGAGTGGTGAGTGTGTGGAATGGGCTGCCAGCGACAGTGGTGGAGGCAGATACAATAGGGTCTTTGAAGAGACTCCTGGAAAGGTACATGGAGCTTTAGAAAAATAGAGTGCTACGGGTAACCCTGGGTAATTTTGAAAGAAACTACATGTTCCACACAGTATTGTGCTATAGGTTTTCTATGTTTCTATTCTTATACAGCCTGACTTTTTCCCCTGTCTGCAAGTCCAACTTAATTCCTGTACTATTTCTTAATGGTTCCTACTGTTCCCAGGTGCCTCATTGCCCTTCATTGCTCTGTTACCTACCAGCACTCCTGGCAGTTTGCAGAGCGATAAATTCTGGGCCCAAATCTAAGGGAATAAAAAAAAATTCCAGCCCATGAAAATCATCATGACACTTGCTGCTCAGCTAATTTTGGAGTTTGTAAACAAGAAACTGAAAGATCCAAACAAAATTTATTGGCTATTACTTTGATTGCAAGCAAATTGTCCCTTGGACAGATCACATCAGGCCTCCATTAGAGTGTGCTGCTCTAATTAGAAGGAAGATGAAAAGATATTACCAATATGTTCAGCAGCAAACAGTTAATGACCTCATTTATGTTTTCACTGCTGGCAAAATAATTGCTGGAAAAATGCCCTCAACTGTCAAGAATGGTCATTTTATACAAAGCTGGTCGTAACCCTTTCGGTTGTCATGGCCTAATGAAACTTTGTGTGTTACAACTAATCACATGACTTTGCTAAGAGTCAGAGTAAACCCGACTGCAACCATGACAACACAGACTGCACCCTTGATTGCTTTGGTAGAATGGTTAGGAACAGCCCACCTCTCTTCGGGGTGAATGACCAGGGGTCAACTTATTGGTGAAGGGATTTGAGGGGAAATTGAGTTATTTTTCATAATCAGAAACAAGTTTATTGTCAATGACTTATGCAGTGAAATTTGTCGTTTTGTAGCAGTAGTACAGTGCAATACATAATGAAATAAGTTACAATAAGAACATAAACAGTACAGCACACTACAGGTCCTTTGGCTCACAATGTTGTGCTGACCTTTTAACCTACTGTAAGATCAATTTAACCCATCCTTCCCACATAGCCCTCCATCTTACTATCATCCATATGCCGATCTAAGAGTTTCTTAAATGTCCCTAATGTATCTGCCTCTACCATCACACATGGGTTCCACACACCCATCACTCTTTATGTAAAGAACTTACCTCTGACATCACCCTTTTACTTTTCACCAATCGCCTTGAAATTAGGTCCCCTCGTATTAGCCATTTCCACCCTGGAAAAAAATCTCTGGCCATCTACTCGATCTAGGGTCTTATCATCTTGTACATCTCTTTCAAGTCTCCTCCATCCTCCTTCTAAGAGATGTATACTGAAAATAATTAAGTAGTGTAAAAAGAGAACAAAACAGTAAGGGTAGTGTTCATGGATTCATGGGCCATTCAAAAATCTGATTTGAAGAGGAAGAAGCTGTTCCTAAAACACTGAGTGTGTGTCTTTAGTCTCCTGTACCTCCTCTCTCCCCTGATGGTAGCAATGCAAAGAGGGCATGTCCTCAGTGATGTTGGTTAATAAAGGAGACACCCAGATGGAGACGTGGTTTGATGTCACCTGACCTGATAAGTAATTCCAGATTTTTATTGTTTTCATTGCAAGTCGAAGTCTCGTTACCAAATGGGTAGTGGAGTCAGAAAACCTTAATGCTTTTAAAAGCTGGTTGATAAACACTGGGGCAGGAAGGAAAATAACAAGCAGCACACATCAAAGTTGCTAGTGAACGCAGCAGGCCAGGCAGCATCTCTAGGAAGAGGTACAGTCAACGTTTCAGGCCGAGACCCTTCGTGAGAGGGGAATCATGGTTGGGAAAAGGGGAAGGGAGAGGGAAAGGGGAGAGAGCGGGAGGCAAAGAGACATTCTGTAATGATCAATAAACCGATTGTTTGGAATCAAATAATCTTGCCTGGTATCTCAAGGCCAGGTGAGTCTGCACTTGCACCGCCAAGCCCCACCCCTGGCACTCTTTCTCTGCCACCTGTCCCACACCCCTCCTGCAGTGTTCCACCCTCATCATTTCAAACATTCTTTGCTCCCGCCAGATTTACAAACTCGCTCTCCATTCCATGTTGACAAATACAGTATTGTGCAAAAGTCGAAGGCACACTAGATCTATATATATATATATATATACACACACACATATACGTGTGTATGTATATATACATCAAGTTCTATTTTAACTGCATCAGTCCACAGGACTTGTTTCCAAAATGCACCAGGCTTGTTTAGATGTCCCTTTGGACCTTTTGAATAGAACTTTTTGGCCGCAATGAGCAAAGGTATGTTTGGAGAAAAAAGGGTGCAGAATTTCATGAAAAGAACACCTCTCCAACTGTTAAGCATGGGGGTGGATCGATCATGCTTTGGGCTTGTGTTGCAGCCAGTAGCATGGGGAACATTTACTGGTAGAGGGAAGAATGAATTCAATTAAATACCAGCAAATTCTGGAAGCACCGTCTGTAAAAAAGCTGAAGATGAATGGAGGATGGCTTCTACAACAGGATAATGAACCTAAACACACCTCAAAATCCACATTGGACTACCTCAAGAGGCACAAGCTGAAGGTTTTGCCACAGCCCTCACAGTCCCCAGACCTAAACATCATCGAGAATCTGTGGCTAGACCTCAAAAGAGCAGTGCATGCAAGACGGCCCAAGAATCTCACAGAACTAGAAGCCTTTTGCAAGGAAGAATGGGCGAAAATCCCCCAAAACAAGAATTGAAAGACTCTTAGCTGGCTACAAAAAGCATTTACAAGTTATGATACTTGCCAAAGGGGGCGTTACTAAGTACTGACCATGCAGGGTGCCCAAACTTTTGCTTCAGGCCCTTTTCCTTTTTTGTTATTTTGAAAATGTAAAAGATGGAAATAAAAATGTTTTCTTGCTTAAAATATTAAAGAAATGTGTCATCTTTAACTTTATGCCTTTTGGAAATCAGCTCATCTTTTACTTGCTTAGCTATTCACAGTAACAGAAATTTTGACCGAGTGCCCAACCTTTTGCATGCCACTGTATATATATATACACACACAGACACACACACACATATGACTTTTGCACAGTGCTGTATTGCTGTATGCCACCTCTGGGAAGACATATATGGCTCTCTACCCAATCTATACCTCTCATACTGTACAAGAATGACACAGGGATGAAATGGTAATTATGATGAGTGTTTGATGGCTCTCATCCTGTACTCACTGGAGCTTAGAAGGATGGTGGGGGAAATCTCACCAAATATTAAAGGGATAAAGTAGACGTGGAGAGTAGTGGAGAAGCTAGAACCAGAGGACCCAACCGCAAAATAAAGTGTCGTCCCTTTAGAACAGATTTGAGGAAGCATTTCTTTACCAACTGGGTACTGGAATTCATTGGCACAGGGATGGCTGTGGAGGACAAGTCACTGGGTATATTTAAAGCGGAGGTCGATAACTTCTTGATTAGTAAGGATGTCAACGGTTACGGGCAGAAGACAGGAGAATGGGGTTGAGAGGAATAATAAATCAGTCATAATGGAATGTTAGAGCAGAACCGATGGACCGAGCGGCCTAATTCTGCTCCTCTGTCTTATGGTTTTATAGAACCAGCATTGATGCCATGGGTCCCACTCCCTCTGAACTAGGAATTTCTACGATTTTAATTACAACCTCAGGGTGATGTTATTCAGTCCACTCTTCCACCCACACATCTAACACTCTCCAAGTTTCAATGCTAATTGGGTTTACCTGAATGGACACAGAGCTTTCCTTTTTATCTCCTGTTTCAATTGTTCCATTCTCCACGGGCTCTTTAGGGAGAGAGAAGAAAAATAAAAGTGATGTTAACAGGGAGAAAGAACATCAGATTAAGGTGAAACTTTTCATATTATTTAACCACCTATCCAACAGGATTACTGACATCTCACATACAGGAAGCAGCACTGTTACTTGGATAATGCGAACTCAAAATTCTAGTGAGACCAGTACAGTAGAGAGGGAGGGCTACAATGTCATAACAGTATAGAGATATTAAACTGTAACTTTATGATCCGATTATAGTTTTGGAAAACAGGAGAAGGAGTATTCCACCCAATATTCATAGCTCCGTTAAAAGTAAGTAAAAGAAGTGACACTACCATTGTATCCTAGCTGGTATGAAAGCTTGGTTACTCTAGAGCTAGAGTGTAAAGGTGAAATGTGGAATGTTTAAGGGGAACCTGAGGGGAACTTCTTCACTGAGAAGGTGGTGAGAGTGTAAAACAAGCTGCCAGCAGAAGTGGTGGATGTGGAATCAATTTCAGCATTGAAAAGGAGTTTGGATAAGTATATAGAAACATAGAAAACCTACAGCACAATACAGGCCCTTCAACCCATAATGCTGTGCCAATCATGTACTTTAGAAATTACCTAGGGTTACCCATAGCCTTCTGTTTTTCTGAGCTCCATGTACCTATCCAGGAGTCTCTTAAAAGACCCTATCAGATCTGCCTCCACCACTGTTGCCAGCAGCCCATTCCACGTACTCACCACTCTCTGTATAAAAAAACTTACCCCTGACATCTCTTCTGTACCTGCTTCTAAGCACCTTAAAACTGTGCCCTCTCGTGTTAGCCATTACAGCCCTGGGGAAAAAGCATCTGACTATCCACACGATCAATGCCTCTCATCAACTTATACACCTCTATCAGGTCACCTCTCATCCTCCGTCACTCCAAGGAGAAATGGCCGAGTTCACCCAACCTATTCTCATAAGGCACGCTCCCCAATCGAGGCAACATCCTTGTAAATCTCCTCTGCACCCTTTCTATGGTTTCCATGTCCTTCTAGTAGTGAGGTGACCAAAAGTGAGTACAGTACTCCCAGTGAGGTCTGACCAGGGTCCTATATAGCTGCAACATTACCTCTCAGCTCTTGAACTCAATCCCACGATTGATGATGGCCAATGCACCGTATGCCTTCTTAACCTCCCAACCTTTATGTCATCAGCAACTTTACTAACCCATCCCTCCATTTCCTCAGTGATTGGGAGGGCGATGGCCCAGGTGTGGATGATGGGAATCAGAATCAGGTTTATTATCACTGGCATGTGTCGTGAAATTTGTTAGTTCAATGCAACACATAATATAGAAGAGAATAATAATATTAATAATAAATACATCAATTATAGTATACGTATATTGAATAGATTAAAATCGTGCAAAAACAGAAATAATATATTAAAGAAGTGAGGTAGTGTTCATGGGTTCAATGTCCATTTAGGAATTGGATGGCAGAGGGGAAGAAGCTGTTCCTGAATCACTGAGTTGTGCCTTCAGGCTTCTGTACACGCTACCTGATGGTAACAGTGAGAAAAAGGCATGTCCTGGGTGCTGGAGGTCCTTAATAATGGATGCTGCCTTTCTGAGACACTGCTCCTTGAAGATGTCCTGAGTACTTTGTAGGCTAGAACCCAAGATGGCACCGACTAAATTTACAACCCTCTGCAGCTTCTCCTGGTCCTGTGCAGTAGCCACCACCCCACCCCCATACCAGACAGTGATACAGCCTGTCAGAATGCTCTCCACAGTAAATCTATAGAGGTTTTTGAGTGCATTTGTTGATAAACCAAATCTCTTCAAGAATAGTCGCTGTCTTGCCTTCCTTATAGCTGCGTCAATATGTTGGGACCAGGTTAAGTCCTCAGAGATCTTGACACCCAGGAACTTGAAACTGCTCACTCTCTCTACTTCTGACCCCTCTATGAGGATCGGTATGTGTTCCTTCGTCTTATCCTTCCTGAAATCCACAAATCCACAATAAGCTCTTTCATCTTACTGACGTTGAGTACCAGGTTGTTTCTGTGACACCACTTCACTAGTTGGCCTATCTCACTCCTGTACGCCCTCTTGTCACCATCTGAGATTCTACCAACATTGGTTGTATCATCAGCAAATTTATAGATGGTAGACTTGGCACAGACTAGATAGGCTGAAGGGCTATTTCTGTTCTGAGGTGCTCTATGACTTTATACTGAGTGGCCACTCTTTGAGGTACTCCTGTACAGTTGCTCATTAATGCAAATGTCCAATCAGCCAATCATGTGGCAGCAACTCAGTGCATAAAATGACACAGACATGGTCAAGATGTTCAATTGTTGCTCAGACCAACCTTTAGAATGGGGAAGAAATGAGATTTAAGTGACTGCCCGTGGAATAGAAACATAGAAATTAGGTGCAGGAGTAGGCCATTCGGCCCTTCGAGCCTGCACCACCATTCAGTATGATCATGGCTGATCATCCAACTCAGAACCCTGTACCAGCCTTCCCTCCATACCCCCGATCCCTCCATATCTAACTCGCTCTTAAATATAGCCAATGAACTGGCCTCAACAGTTTCCTGTGGCAGAGAATTCCACAGATTCACCACTCTCTGTGTAAAGAAGTTTTTCCTAATCTCGGTCCTAAAAGGCTTCCCCTTTATCCTCAAACTGTGACCCCTTGTTCTGGACTTCCCCAACATTGGGAACAATCTTCCTGTATTCAGCCTGTCCAATCCCTTTCGGATTTTATACATTTCAATAAGATCCCCCCCTCAATCTTCTAAATTCCAGAGAGTATAAGCCTAGTTGATCCAGTTTTTCATCATATGAAAGTCCTGCCATCCCAGGAATCAATCTGGTGAACCTTCTTTGTACTCCCTCTATGGCAGGAATGTCCTTCCACAGATTAGGGGACCAAAACTGCACACAATACTCCAGGTGTGGTCTCACCAAGGCCTTGTACAACTGCACTAGTACCCCCCTGCTCCTGTACTCGAACCCTCTTGCTATGAATGCCAGCATACCATTCGCCTTTTTCACCGCCTGCTGTACCTGCATGCCCACTTTCAATGACTGGTGTATAATGATACCCAGGTCTTGTTGCACCTCCCCTTTTCCTAATTGGCCACCATTCAGATAATAATCTGTTTTCCTGTTTTTGCCACCAAAGTGGATAACCTCACATTTATCCACATTAAATTGTATCTGCCTTGAATTTGCCCATTTACCTAACCTATCCAAGTCACCCTGCATCCGCTTAGCATCCTCCTCACAACTAACACTGCCGCCCAGCTTTGTGTCATCCGCAAACTTGGAGATGCTGCATTTAATTCCCTTATCTAAGTCATTAATATATATTGTAAACAACTGGGGTTCCAGCACTGAGTCTTGCAGTACCCCACTAGTCATTGCCTGCCATTCTGAAAAGGTCCTATTTATTCCCACTCTTTGCTTCCTGTCTGCCAACCAATTCGCTATCCACATCAATACCTTACCCCCAATACCATGTGCTTTAAGTTCGCACACTAATCTCTTGTGTGGGACCTTGTCAAAAGCCTTTTGAAAATCCAAGTATACCACATCCACTGGTTCTCCCCTATCCACTCTACTAGTTACATCCTGAAAAAATTCTATGAGATTCGTCAGACATGATTTTCCTTTCACAAGTCCATGCTGACTTTGTCCGATGATTTCATCGCTTTCCAAATATGCTGTTATCACATCTTTGATAACTGACTCCAGCATTTTTCCCACCACCGATGTTAGGCTAACCAGTCTATAATTCCCCGGTTTCTCTCTCCCTCATTTTTTAAAAAGCGGGGTTACATTAGCCACCCTCCAATCCTCAGGAACTAGTCCAGAATCTAAAAGTTTTGAAAAATTATCACTAATGCATCCACTATTTCTTGGGCTACTTTCTTAAGCACTCTGGGATGCAGACCATCTGGCCCTGGGTATTTATCTGCCTTTAATCCCTTCAATTTACCGAACAACACTTCCCTACTAACATGTATTTCCCTCAGTTCCTCCATCTCACTAGACCCTCGGTCCCCTACTATTTTCAGAAGATTAATTATGTCCTCCTTAGTGAAGACAGAACCAAAGTAGTTATTCAATTGGTCTGCCATGTCCTTATTCCCCATGATCAATTCACCTGTTTCTGTCTGTAGGGGACCTACATTTGTCTTAACCAATCTTTTTCTTTTCACATATCTATAAAAGCTTTTACAGTCAGTTTTTATGTTCCCTGCCAGTTTTCTCTCATAATCTTTTTTGTCCCTTTCCTAATTAAGCCCTTTGTCCTCCTCTGCTGGACTGTGAGTTTCTCCCAGTCCTCAGGTGAGCCGCTTTTTCTGGCTAATTTGTATGTTTCTTCTTTGGAATTGATACTATCCCTAATTTCCCTTGTCAGCCACGGGTGCGCTACCTTCCCTGGTTTATTCTTTTGCCAAACTGAGATGAACAATTGTTGCAGTTCATCCATGTGATCCTTAAATGCTTACCGTTGCATATCCACCGTCAACCCTTTAAGTATCATTTGCCAGTCTATCTTAGCTAATTCATGTCTCATACCTTCAAAGTTACCCTTCTTTAAGTTCAGAACCTATGTTTCTGAATTAACTATGTCACTCTCCATCTTAATGAAGAATTCCACCATATTATGGTCACTCTTACCCAAGGGGCCTCTCACAACAAGATTGCTAATTAACCCTTCCTCATTGCTCAAAACTCAGTCTAGAATAGCCTGCTCTGTAGTTGGTTCCTCGACATGTTGGTTCAAAAAACCATCCCGCATACATTCCAAGAAATCCTCTTCCTCAGCACCCTTATCAATTTGGTTCACCCAATCTACATGTAGATTGAAGTCACCCATTATAGCTGTTGTTCCTTTATTGCACGCATTTCTAATTTCCTGTTTAATGCCAACCCCAACCTCACTACTACTGTTAGGTGGCCTGTACACAACTCCAGCCAGCGTTTTCTGCCCCTTAGTGTTATGCAGCTCTACCCATATCGATTCCACATCCTCCCGGCTAATGTCCTTCCTTTCTATTGCATTAATCTCCTCTCTAACCAGCAATGCTACCCCACCTCCTTTTCTTTCATGTCTATCCCTCTAATAATTGTTGGTGCCAGATGGAGTGGTTTGAGTATCTTAGAAACTACTGATCTCCTGGGATTTTCATGCACAACAATCTCTAAAGTTTACAGAGAATGGTGTGATAAACAAAAATAAACATCCAGTGAGTGGCAGTTCTGTGGGTGAAAATGCTTTCTTAATGAGAGAGGTCAGAGGAGAATGGCCAGAGTGGTTCAAGCTGACAGGAAGGAGACACTAATTCAAATAAACATCTGTTACAACAATGGTGTGCATGAGGGTATCTCTGAATGCACAACAGGTTGAACCTTGAAGTGGATAGGCTGCAGTAGCAGAAGACCATGAACATACACTCAGTGGCTACTTTATTGGGTACAGGAAGTAATGGAAACTGGTTTTCAGCTCATCTGAAACAGTAACCAAAGTATTTCATTGGCTGTTGGCTCACCGGTGTCTTTCTGGCTCTCACTCTCTGCAGAGCAATTCGTCCCAAGGTCTGGCTCTTCTGCAATGTCCCCATTGTTACCCTGTGGACAATGGAAAAAAACATCAGCCTAAACATGCAAAGATCAGCAGCAGGGTTAGGTCTCTCAACTCCACTCTCTCATCCATTCAGATCACCATAAGACATGGGAGCAGAATTTGGCCATTTGGCCCATCAAGTCTGCACTGCAATTCAATCATAGCTGATCCTTTTTTCCCTGCTCAGACCCACTTCCAGACCTTCTCCACGTAATCTTTGATGCCGTGTCCAATCAACAACCTATCAATCTCTGCCTTAAATACACCCAATGACCTGGCCTCCACAGCTGCCTGTGGTAATAAATTCCACAAATTCACTACCCTCCAGATAACGAAATTCCTTCGCATCTCTGTTTTAAATGGACTCCCCTCTATCCTGAGGCAGTGGGAAACATTCATGGGAAACATTCTTTCCACATCTACCCTGTCTAGGCCTTTCAATATTCGGAAGGTTTCAATGAGATCCCTCCTCATCTTTCTAAATTCCAGCAAGTACAAACCCAAAGCCATCAAATATCACATACCACTGTAATTTCTTTTACTCCACTGAAATACTGCTACATCAGACTTTACTTTCTCCCTACGAAATTTCAAGTTGAACTCAATCATATTGTGATCACTGCCTCCTAAGGGTTCTTTTATCTTAAGCTCCCTAATCGCCTCTGGTTTATTACATAACACCCAGTCCAGTACAGCTGATCCCCGTAGCTCAATGACAAACTGCTCTAAAAAGCTATCTTGTAAGCATTCAGCAAACTTACTCTTGAGATCCATTACCAACCTGATTTTCCCAATCAACCTGCATATTAAAATCTCCTATGACTGTTATAACATTGCCCTTTTGATGCCCCTTTTCTATTTCCTGTTGTAATCTGTGGTCCACATCCAGGTATTGTTGGGGAGGCCTACACAACCGCCATCAGGGTCCTTTTACCCTTGCAGTTTCTTAACTCAACCCACAACGATTCAACATCTTCTGAACCCATGTCACATCTTTCTACTGAGTTGATGCTCCAATCCTGGCCTCAGCACCATGTTCTTCCTTGGCCATCATCACCCCCATTTGCCTGTAGACCCAAAATCCAGTCCTGCCTTGAATATTTTCAATGATTCATGCCTCTGAAGTAAAAATTTCCAAGAACCCACAACCCTGTTTGAGAGAAAATTCTTCCTCATCTCCATCTTAAATGTATAACTCCTTATTCTATAAGGATATCTCTTAACATGGATTTGCAAACAGGGGTGCAAGTCTCTCAGCATTGGCCACAGGAATCTTATATTTTCTTCCTGTGTTATCAGGAGTGGTAATAAAGCTACTCACAGCACCAAGCAGTGTAGGACAAATGAAGTGAGTCTCTGGGAGCAGGGGCTTACTTACAAAGTGACTTTTTGGGAACATGCAGGTACTATTGTCGGATATGTCATATTTACCAAATTCTTTGTTGGAGACTCTGAGAAGCTTCCAAAACTCGACCTGCTCATCTGGGCAAGAGAAGTCCCAAATCGGAGAGCTTCATACACTGGGTCCACTTTACTGCTTGAGGCTAAACACAGGAGAGACAGACAGACATACAAATTGGAACAATCTCTATACTTCTCTGAACAAATGCCAGACTTTCTATGGACGCTTGAGAGTTGCACACCTCCGAGCCAATTCTACACATCTGCACTCCTGCAACAATACCCAACTGATGAGGCTCTGTATGTTGCACTGGTCTCAAAAGACTCAGGAAACTGGAAGTGAATATTGAACAAAGGAGTTTCTTCTGAGCTGGGAGGTGTTAAAGCTATCATACAGCTGTAATTCAAATCGCAGCCCCACCCCTACCTTCCGATATCCCAAATGGGACTACACTTCCTCACTACTGGATCTTTCCAGTATTCCAATATGTTCGATGTCTCACCCAGGGCTGAAGCTTTTAAAACTTCTGCACCTATACAGACTGCTGTTTTATCAGCAGTTTATTTAGCCAATTTCCCACCTCTGGAAGGTGTGACTGTTGAAGGGGGTCACTGGTAATTGCAAAGTAACCACCAGTTGCTGGAGTTCTCCATGAATTGGTAGTTTTGAACCCTATGGGTTAGGGCTCTTCAGTCAAAGGCAACATGGTTACAAGTTCTATTTGAAAATCTTCAAAAAATCAGAGTCATACTGCATGTCCTTTGGCTCACCGAGGTCACATAGATCATCAAACATCTATTTACCTTAACTTGTTCTATTCTCTCCATGTTCCCATCAACCCACCCCCCTCCCAATTCTACCACCCACCTACATACAAGCAATGATCACTAACTTCATCTTCTAATTGGTACATTTTGGGCTGTGTAAGGATACACTGCAGGCAGCAAGAGAGGGCAGCATCAAAATACAGTCTTTAGAACTGTGGGGCAGTATCTCTACAAGCTGCACTACAATGCTGTCCTATTTGACTTCAAGAAGCGGGGTGGAGAACACGTCACCATCTCTATCAATGGTTTGGAGGTGGAGATGGTTGAGAGCGTCAAGTTCCTCTGTATAAACATCATCAAAAAATTGCCCTGGTCCGATCATGCGAACACTATGGTCAAGAAATAACACCAACATCATTACTTCTTCAGAGGCCAAGGTTGTGCATTACGAGCCTGATTGAATTTTTTTTTTGAGGATGTGACTACACACATTGATGAAGGTAGAGCAGTAGATGTAGTGTATATGGATTTCAGCAATGCATTTGATAAGGTACCCCATGCATGGCTTACTGAGAAAGTAAGGAAGTATGGGATCCAAGGGGACATTGCATTGTGGATCTAGAATTGGCTTGCCCACAGGCAAAGAGTGGTTGTAGACAGGTCATATTCTGCATAGAGATCGGTAACCAATGGTGTCCCTCAGGGATCTGTTCAGGGACCCCTTCACCATGATTTTTATAAATGACTTGGATGAGGAAGTGGAGGGACGAGTTAGTAAATTTGCTGATGACACAAAGGTTGGGGGTGTTGTGGATAGTAGTGTCCTATGGTCAGAGGTTACAGTGGGACATTGATAGGATACAAAACTGGGCTGAGAAGTGGCAGATGGAGCTCAACCCAGGTAAGTGTCAGGTCGTTCATTTTGGTAGGTCAAATATGATGGCAGAATATAGTATGAATGGTAAGACTCTTGAAAGTGTGGAGGATCAGAGAGATCTTGGGGTCCGAGTCCACAGGACACTCAAAGCTGCTGCGCAGGTGGACTCTGTGGTTAAGAAGGCATACAGTAGGATTGAGTTTAAAAGCTGAGAGGTAATGTTACAGCTATATTGGACCCTGGTCAGACCCCACTTGGAGTACTGTGCTCAGTTCTGGTCGCCTCACTTACAGGAAGGATGTGGAAACTATAGAAAGGATGCAGAAGAGACTTACAAGGATGTTGCCTGGATTGGGGAGCATGCCTTATGAGAATAGGTTGAGTGAACTCAGCCTTTTTTCCTTGGAGTGACGGAGGATGAGACATGACCTGATAGAGAAGTATAAGAGAATGAGAGGCATTGATCGTGTGGATAGTCAGAAGCTTTTTCCCAGGGCTGTAATAGCTAACAAGAGAAGGCACAGTTTTAAGTTGCTTGGAAATTGATACAGAGGAGATGTCAGGAGTAAGTTGTTTTCTTTTTTAAAATGCAGAGGGTGGTGAGAGCATGGAATAGGGTGACGGTGGTGCAGGCAGATACGATAGGGTCTTTTAAGCGACTCCTGGATAGGTACATGGAGCTTAGAAAAATAAAGGACTATGGGTAACCCTGGTAATTTCCAAAGTAAGTACATGTTTGGCACAACATTGTGGGCCAAAGGGCCTGTATTGAGCTGTAGATTTTCTATGTTTCTATGAAATTTGGCATGTCCCTGATGACTCTTACTAATTTTTAACAGATGCACCATAGGAAGTATCCTATCTAGGTGGATTATAGTAGTAGTATGGCAACTGCTATGTCCCATTCTGCTGTTATCAGATTCTTGACTGGTTGGTGAACTCTTGATCGCACAATTGGTCTAATCATGGCCCTCGCACTTTCTTTGTAATGATATTTTTCATTCAGCTTTTCCTTTCTATGCTACCTTGATATACCTTTGTTAGGAATGATCTGTCTGGGTGGCATGCAAACAAAAGCTTTTCACTACATCTCGGCACAATGTGACAATAATACACAAGTTACTTATAAATAATGGGTGAATGCAGGATGTGTTTTATTCCACATGCAAACTCCAGGTGTTCAAACTAGGGCACAATTTCCTATGATCATTAAATACATCAATAATTTTATTAGAGGAAACCTTCCCCTTCCTACAAAGTAATATGCAATGTAAATACTCAGTAGGCCAGGTAGCATCTGTGCAGGGCTAAACAGAGTTAATATTTCAAGTCAATAACTTTGTTCAGTACTAATAAAAAGTAGAGAGAACCCATTTTAAGTTGCATAGAAGTGGGGGAGGATGTGGAGAGGGGAAAGGGAATGCCCTGATTGGGTGGAGACATAGCGACGACAGTGATGGGGTGCTGGTTGAGATAGCCGGATAATTTTAGCTGGACTGCCTGGAGGTGTAAATAGAAGGAAGTGAATGATATCCAAAGAAGAGGAGAAAATGAAAATGAGGGATCCTTCTTCAGCTCTTTACCTCTTCCGCTTATCACCTCCCAGTTTCTGACTTCATCCCCCACCTTGCCACTTCCGGGCACCCTTACCTGCTCTCACCTATCACTTCCTGTCTTGTACTCCTACCCCTCCCCCTTCTTTTTCTGGCATCTGCTCCCTTCCTTTCCACTCCTGATGAAGAGCCTTATCGTGAAACATTGACTGCTTATTCCTTTCCATAGATGCTGGCAGACCTGTTGAGCTCCTCCAGCATTTAGTGTGTGTTATGTTTTCCTTGATGTTTATACACTTAAGGTGTCTCCATGATACAAGACTGCATGCAATATAACAGCTTGAATTCCCACAAGTTAATGGTTTGTAACTCACCCATTGGCATGGCCTCCTTAACAAATCCATACTGTTCATAGATGAGAAGTGGGGAGCTAAAATTCCGCCGGAATCCCATTGGCTTTCCATTATGACATAAAATAAGAAGAGAATTAAAATTAAAATGGATAATGGCTATTGGTCTTATGGATTCAGATTACAGTATCCAGTTACCTCGGTTTGAAGTCCATGCAAGGCAAGTAGACCTGCAGTAAACCTATCCAGCTCATCACCTCTGGCAAATAATCAGATTTATTGTCACTCACATATGCAACATGAGATTTTATGTCTTGAAGGAGTATAGTGCAAAGGCATCAAGTTAAAGTAAATAAACAAACAAATAATGCAACAAGAAATGGAATAACAAAGTAATAGTCATGGACTGTTCAGAAATCTGATGACAGTTACAAAATAAAATATTTTGCAAAATAAAAGCAGAAAAAAAGAGTTTGTACTTTCAACTCAGTAAACTTCATAACAAGATCTCCACTACACTGGGGAAGCTGAAATAGATGGGTATTTTTGCTATTTTTTGCACCAGTTATTAAATTTATTTTTATCTATATTTTTATTGTGATTTATAGTTTATTTTTTACTGTTCTGCTGTCACAAAACAACAAATTTCATGACATAGGTCAGTGACAATAAACCTGATTCTGATTACTTTGCAGAAAGCCTCGATCCAGTCTACAAGGGTGACCATAAACTGCCAATCACTGAGTTTCCATGCTACTTCCATGCTGTCTGTCTTTGGCATCCTTCAGGATTTCAGTGTAAAGCTCACAGAACAACACCTGATGTTCTGGCTTGTTACAATGCGACCTTCCAGATGCATTGATGAAAACAGCAATCCAGATAATCAGTCATTCTTGCTTTGTACCTTAGATTTTCAGCAAACAATACTTTCTCCTTCCTCTTCTGATATTTCAGGTTTCACATCTCCTATTCACACTTTTAGACCAGCACCTGTATTATTTGTGAATTTACTCTCCTCTATTCCCCACCGTATCCCTGACCTCTTTGCGCTTGCCAACATGCTCCCATTTTTTCTGTAATGTCAAATTCGACTCGATGATAACATTTCCCAGTTCGGATGAAAGGCCAATTTGAAATGTTTATTTTTTTTTCTCACCCAACCTGATGAGTCGTTTCAACTGAGTATTTTCATCACATTGCTTTGCATTGACACATTTACATTTCTCCAATGTGAAATCTCAAATTTTATTTTTTTAATGAAATCTGATCAAGCCCATTTCACTATTTTGAGATGAAAGCTAAACATTTTTGTCAAATGTTTGATAGCAGAAACATTACAACTATAGCCAACACTGTTGCTTGTGGTCAAAAGCAGAAAGCTTGTCAATGGGACAGTGAAAAAAGCTTTACAGAATTCCCTATATCTGTTCACATACATGGTTCTTCTCACCTGCAGTGAAAATTAATACACTCAGCCACTTTATTATAATACTACAGCATTTCAAGTAACACACTGGATGGATTTTCCTGAGAATGAGTGGCACTACTAGTGCATTTTTACATTTATTCAGAACACAGGAGATCATTCATCCCATCAAACCTACATCCGCTCACAGCACAATCCCATCAGTACCATTCTGTACTGATTCCCTCTCACCAAAGAAGCCAAATTAGGCCATTCATCCCATTGAGTCGGTTTCTCTCAAACCCATTCTCCTGCTTTCTACCTGTAAACATTGATGTTCTTACTAATCAAGAACCCATCAACCCCTGCTTTAAATATACACAACAATTTGGCCTCCACAGCCACCCGTAGCAAAGAATTCCACAGATTCACAACCTTCTAGCTAAAGAAATTCCACCTCATCTCTGTTATAAAAGGACGTCCCTCTATTCTGAGGTTGTGCCCTCTGGTCTTTGACTACCCCACTATAGGAAACATCCACTCCATCTAGGCCTTTCAACATTTGATAGGTTTAAAGGTGATTCTTCAATTAGGGGCACTTTTGACTACTTGAAATTCTGAAAAATGAAATTTCTTGAAACTCTTTTGTTTATGTTATAACCTTTATTTTAGGCTCTAGAATGATCTTGGCATTGAAAAACTTTTAAGAGAACTTTTATATTTTAAGGTGCTTTTACAGAGTTATCATGGATGAGTGTCATTACCATCACACCATCAAAATATTGAATTTAATTTAAAATGAAATGACAAAGATTTCAAAATTAATCCTGCAAATAAAAACCATGCTCTTTAAAAAATTTGTTTAAACTCATTTTCAATACTGTATATTCAGATTACTTTTTTTTAGACGTTTTCTTAAGTGTTAATATTTTCCTTGGCTAAACAATGAAACACTTGTTTACTAATTAGACTATTGGAATTTTAAGCAACACACAGAAAATACCGGAGGAACTCAGCAAGCCAGGCAGCACCCGTGGAAAAGAATAAACAGCCGACGTTTCGGGCTGCAACTTTTCATCAGGACTGGAGAAAAAAAGATGAGAAGAATTTTAACCCTTTTTGACAGAATGCTAATTTTGGCATCAAAGCACTTGACTCCAGCAAATGAGTTCAGACAAATATGACTGAATAAAACTTTATTTCCCATCAAAATATGCATTGTGATGGTAATGACAGAATACTTTTGACATTGCCAAACAATGGTTTTACTTTAACATTAATTCTGACAAAACGTCTGTCCAACTAGAAGCAACATTTACAATTAAAAACACATCATTACAGTCCACACTATTTATCAAAATTGCATAAGAGACCACAGTTTCTAAGGCAGGCAGCTAGAGAACTTTGTTAAAAACATCCATGTGAAATATGAACATAGGCAGCCCAGCTAAACTAGGCATTGCCTAGTCTTGTTAAAAAGAACAATAATGCTTACAAAACATCTGCCTAATCCTCTCCAACTCTGAAATAAACAGCAATTCAAATTTCAAACAGATTATTGAGATAATTATTTTTCAACTATCCATAAGAGGGAACACTTTTTAAAAAAACAATGAGCTATTCACAGGTTGGAGGAGCAACACCTCTTGTTCCGTATGGGGAGCCACCAACCTGACGGCATGAATGTTAATTTCTCGAACTTCCAGTAATGCCCCCCACCTTCACCGCTCCCCATCCCCTTTTCCCTCTCTCACCTTATCTCCCTGCCTACCCATTGACTCCCTCTGGTGCTCCTCCCCTTTTTCTTTCTTCCATGATCTTCTTTCATCTGCTATTAGATTTCCCCTTCTCCAGCCCTCTTACCAATCAACTTCCCAGCTCTTTACTTCACCCCTCCCCCCTTCAAGGTTTCACCTATCACCTTGTGTTTCTCCCTCCCCTCCCCCCATCTTTTAACTCTACCCTCATCTTTTTTTCTCCAGTCCTGCTGAAATATCTCAGCTCGAAACGTCGACTGTACTCCTTTCCATAAATGTCGCCTGGCCTGCTGAGTTCCTACGGCATTTTGTGTGTGTTGCTTGGATTTCCAGCATCTGTAGATTTTCTCTTGTTTGTGAAGTTATTTATTTTTCAGTTAAAACACTCAATAATAACTTGTTTGGTAATGACACATAATAAACACACTCTCAGATCAGAAGGTATAAATCTTTAGTGACTCACTTAAAGTAGTTGTTTGAAAAATCTTGATTGGTCTCTAAAGTGTGTTGTGTGTTGGTAAGGATAAGTGCATTGAGAACAGTGGTTCTTTGTCTTTAAAAAATTACAAATTGTATAAAAATAACCCACATGAATTTGACATGTTTTTAAGAAGTTCTTGTGAGAAAATAAAAACTAAAAGTCTCATGAATTTTATACTTATTATTACTTTATTTTGAAGACAAAGTTACAGAGTCTGGATAGAGACAAGCTTAAAATAGTGAAATTCTGGCACATTCAAGTTTTTAAACTTAAAAATTCAGGAAATATTATTTATGAAGCATACTGAAAGTTTAGAGTTCCCATTACCTATCAAATTACAGCACTTGTTTTTGTAAAGGCTATTTTTTTCCTGAATATCTACTCCAGTGACAGAAAAGTTACCCTAATTAAAGAATCACCCTTTAATGAGACCCCCATTAACTCGCTTGTCCATTAACTATACCCAATTCTTTTGCCAGTTACCAATGGAAATTTATGGTATCTAATTAATCAGCCAGCTCATTTTTTGGAATGAAAGAAAAGAAACAGAGAAAACTCATGCAACCACAGAGAAAAATGTTACAGACCACAGAGAGAGCAACAGAGATCAGGGTCAGAACTGGGTCACTGAAAGTGGTGCAACAGTAGAGCACCTGCTGCACTGTGCCACCCAATGACAATGAACTGAGACTTCACAAGGCATTGGTCAGACTGCACTTGGAGTATTGTGAGCATTTTGGGGCCACTTATGTAAGAAAGGATTGCTGACACTGCAGAGGGTCCAGAGGAGGCTCACGAGAATTATCTTGGGAACGAAAGGGTTAATGTACAAGAAGCATTTGATGGCCCTGGGCCTATGCTCACTGAAGTTTAAAAAATGATGGAGATCTGTGAATTCTTTGCCACAAATGGCTGTAGAGGCTAAATTATTGAGTATATTTAAAGCAGAGGTTAATAGGTTCTTGATTAGGAAGGACATCAAAAGTTATAGGTAGAGGACAGGAGAATGGGTTTCATGTGGGGCCCTAAGGCTCCTGTATCTCCTTCCCGGTAGTAGTAGTAAGACAAGGGCATAGCCTGGATGGCAGGGGTCTTTAATGATGGATGCTGCTTTCTTGAGGCAGTGCTTCACGTAAATGGAGAATTTCTTACTGGGACCAGCTGACTTATTTGAAACAAGACTTATGGAATCACATCATGAAGGGCCAGCTTCCTATAGGTTCCATGTCTACTGAAGCAATGCTAGGTCACATCCAAAACTGGCACAGCAATGCCATTCATTTCAAGAGCGGGGAATGGCTGAGAGGGAGAAAGGCAATCTTCTGGTAATTTGCATCTCTATTAATTCATTTAAATTGATTTAAGTTTACCAACAATTCCCAATAACAAGAATATTTGAATAAAGCATACAACTTTTAAAAGTCCAAGTTCAAAGTAAATTTATATCAAATTACATATATGTCACCATATACAACCCTGAGATTTTTTTTCTTGTGGGCATACTCAATAAATCCATGAAAGTAACCATAACAGAATCAATGAAAGGCCACACCAACTGGGCATTCAACCAGTGTGCGAATACAAGAAAGAAATAATAATAATAATAATAAATGAATAAGCAATAAATATCGAGAACTTGAGATGAAGAGTCATTGAAGTGAGTCAAGGTTGTGGCAGCATTTCCGTGATGGGGCAAGTGAAGTTTAGTGAAATTAACCCCTTTGGTTTAAGAGCCTGATGGCTAAAGGGGTAATAACTGTTCCTGTACCTAGTGATACGAGTCCTGAGGCTCCAGTACCTTCTTCCTGATGGCAGTAGTGAGAAGAGAGCATGTCCTCAGTGGTGGGGGTCCCTGATAATGGATGCTGCTTTCCCGTGACAGTATTTCATGTAAATGTGCTCAATGGTGGGGAGGGCTTTACCCATGACAGACTGGGCAATATCCACTGTTTTTTGTAGGATTTTTTGTTCAAGGACATTGGTGTTTCCATACCAAGCTGTGATGCAGCCAGTCAATACACTCTCCATCACACATCTATAGAAGTTTGTCAAAGTTTTAGATGTCATGCTGAATCTTCGCAAACTAAGTAGCGGTGCTGTCATGTTTTCTTCATAATTGCACTTATGTGCTGGACCCAGAAACACTAAGGAATTTAGAGTTTCTGACCCTCTCTACCTCTGATCCTTCAATGAAGATTGGCTCTTAGACCCCTGGATTCCTCTTCCTGAAGTCAATAATTGACTTCTTGGTCTTGCTGACATTGAGTAAGTGATTGTTGGTATGGCACCACTCAGCCAGATTTTCAATCTTCCTCCTATATGCTGATTTATCACCACCGGTCCCTACAGAAAGTGGAGGGAGGAAAGGAGGAAAGAAGTGCTGAGTAGTGGTAAATCTAATATCGCACCAAAAGTTGACTAACATCCTCTGTCACCTATGTTATCTCTGGAGACAGCTTATCTACTGATGTCTACTATAAGCCTACTGACTCTCACAGCTATCTGGACTGTTCCTCTTCTCACCCTGTCTCTTGCAAAAATGCTATCCCCTTCTTGCAATTCCTCCATCTCTACCGCATCTGCTCTCAGGAGGAGGCTTTTCATTCCAGGACAAGGGAGATGTCCTCCTTTTTTAAAGAAAGGTGCTTCCTTTCCTCCACTATCAACTCTGCTCTCAAACACATCTCCCCCATTTCACGCACATCTGCTCTCACTCCATCCTTCTGCCACCCCACTAGGAATAGGGTTCCCCGGTCCTCACCTACCACCCCACCAGCCTCCGGGTCCAACATATTATTCTCCGTAACCTTCACCACCTCCTACGGGATCCCACCACTAAGCACATCTTTCCCTCCCTCCCCCCCGCCTCTGCTTTCCACAGGGATTGCTCCCTACGTGGCTCCCTTGTCCATTCGTCCCCCCGATCCCTCCCCACTGATCTCCCTCCTGGCACTTACCCTTGTAAGTGGAACAAGTGCTACACATGCCCTTACGCTTCCTCCCTTACCACCATTCATGGCCCCAAACAATCCTTCCAGGTGAGGCGACACTTCACCTGAGAGTCGGCTGGGGTGATATACTGCGTCCGGTGCTCCCAATGTAAATCTATATATTGGCGAGACCCGACGCAGACTGGGAGATCGTTTTGCTGAACACCGACACTCTGTCCGCCAGAGAAAGCAGGATCTCCCAGTGGCCACACATTTTAATTCCACATCCCATTCTGATATGTCTATCCACAGCCTCCTCTACTGTAAAGATGAAGCCACACTCAGGTTGGAGGAACACCTTATATTCCGTCTGGGTAGCCGCCAACCTGATGGCATGAACACTGACTTCTCAAACTTCTGCTAATGCCCCACCTCCCTCCCTTGTACCCTATCCGTTATTTATTTATATACACACATTCTTTCTCTCTCTTTTTCTCCCTCTGTCCCTCTGACTATACCCCTTGCCCATCCTCTGGGATTTTCCCCCCCTCCCCCTTTTCTTTCTCCCTGGGCCTCCTGTCCCATGATCCTCTCATATTCCTTTTGCCAATCACCTGTCCAGCTCTTGGCTCCATCTCTCCCACTCCTGTCTTCTCCTATCATTTTGGATCTCCCCCTCCCCTTCCCACTTTCAAATCTCTTACTAGCTCTTCCTTCAGTTAGTCCTGACGAAGGGTCTCGGCCTGAAACGTCGACTGTACCTCTTCCTAGAGATGCTGCCTGGCCTGCTGCGTTCACCAGCAACTTTGATGTGTGTTGCTTAACATCCTTATGAAGCTTTTCAATCTTTTGTGCGATTTTCGCCCAGTGTGGAGACCCCCAGACCAACATCCCCAGCACCTTGTAATATTCAGCCAGCTGCAGTGGGTCGGGATGTCCATCAGGTATATATACATAAAAAAAAGGGCTTATAGATAGGGTTAATGCAAGCAGCCTTATTACACTGAGGTTGGGTGAGACTAGAATTAGAGATCATAGGTTAGGGATGAACTGTAAAATATTTAAGGGGAACCTGAGAGGGAACTCCATCACTCAGAGAGAAGTACGACTGTGAAACGATCTGTCAGTGGAAGTGGTGGAAGTGGGCTCGATTGTTGGAAGTACATAGAAGCCCAGTAAAATGACCAAAAGAGTGCACCACCTCCCAAACCATCAAACCTCCTGTTCTATAAAGTGCTTTTTAGCCGACTTGTGGCTGTGTGTTCAAAACACTGACAAATCTTCCGGAAAACATTAACCCATTGTTACATACTCTGTAACTGGGTTGCCAAACCAGCAGAAATGGATCACTCAGTTGGAGTCTGGATTACTAGAACTAAGAAAGTTTTATTAAAGAAACAAGCAACACAGTACTCTAATCAAAAGGATAATGAATGCAACAGTTCAGCAATGATAAACATACATGTACACAGAATTAAGATAACAGGATCAATCAAGTTCTATCATTGTCAAGGGGTAAATGACCAGTTTCAAAATGACGCAAAGTTCAGTTCAATTTAGTTCAGTTCAGTTCACAGTAATCGCTGCCGTGGGAGATGGACAGTGGGGGGGAAGGAGAGAGAGAGCAAAACGAATGAATATTCAAAATGACTTCCACACAGAGCTTCGCAGTCAGCTTTCGGGCGAGCCCTTTGTGATGTCATCTGAGGTCACCGACCGTGACCCCTCCGTTTCCAGATACGATCGTTTCTCTGTGGTGAACCTGGCACCCAGGCAAGGGTGGACACACACCAGGTTCCCGCCGATCGTGCCTTTCCACCCTGTGCGTCTATGGCTTCCCACTGACTTGTGAGAGACCCACCGCTTCCAGGGTCTTGTTACCTCGGGTGTCGTTGCTGTCGCCTCAGCGAACCTGTCCCTTTTTATCCCCCTGCTGTGGTATCGCCTGTCCATCACTTCAAACAGTTCAGGGTTCAAAGGGGGGGAGCCGCTCTTGACAGCTCTCCTTCCTTCATTAACATCTCCACATGCTGCTCCATTATTTCCTTATCTCTCTCTCTCCTGATGTCAGGTGGCCGACCAACTGCTGATTCCACTGGTGCCAGCACAGGACAGCTACATCTTAATCTATGTGTATTCTTGTCACACTTCCCCCCTTTAAGGATTTTTCCCGGGGGGTAAAAATTACAAACATGAATACATTATTTGATACACACACAAATATACATCTTTATCAGCTATTTGGCTAATACAGCGAGTTTGAAGTTGTCAACACCTGACAGACAGTCAGCCATCACATTTTCTGTTCCTTTTATATGTGTTATTAATCCCTTAGACCAGGCTCCAACTTAGCAAACTTCATAGTGGCCAAAAACACTGATGAATTGCGATCAATGTAACCTCTCATTTGGTTTTGTCCTGGACCACAATAACAAGGGTCGTCCCATTCCGACTTAGTTTTCTCTCGCAAGGGCTTAGTAGGAGGGGAAGGGGTAGTGACCGCAGAGTTATTGCAAAACTTCCTACAGTACCCCACCATCTCCAAGAGCCTTCTGAGGGCCCTCTTGTCTGTCGGGGTTGGGAGGTCAGCGATAGCCTGCACTGTAGCTTGCATCACTGCCAGCTGCCCCTGTGTCACCACAATTCCCAGGTAAGTGACCTTCGCGTGGCCGAACTCATTTTTTTCCAAGGTTCACTATCAAGCTGGCTTCAGACAGCCGTATTACATCGCCAATACACACCTCTGTGTTCGTCAGCCCTTTCGTCACTGAATTACTCATTCTTAATGAATGTTGCTCGCTAGGTTGACCTATTGTAACAGACACCACCCAACGTCCCAGTTCTTTGCATCGCCTCGGGACAATCAAACACACGAGTGCGAGTCGTTTAATTACTTCTCCTAAAGAGTCGCTTTGTTCGGGGATTAAGGGAGAGACCTTAGCAGCAGCGCTGGCCAAAACAATAGCCTTCTCCCATCTGGTCGATACCATACTCATCTTTTCAAAATGGCTTTTTTCTCTTATCAGGGGGCCCCTAGCTTCATTGATTTCCGCGCTAACACCGACTAGGTTTGTTAGCATATCAAAAGCCGGTGACCGTCTCAGTTCGTGTCGGTCATAATCAATAACATCCTCCCTCCTGGGCAGCCGGTAAACCCCTTTCATGATTCCACCAACTGTTCCCTCCAGTACTGCAAAATGTCCACCGGGGGGTACCTTGTGGGCCAGGTTAAAAACCTCATCCCCATAACTCTTTTGCACCACCCCCCATTCCTCATCTGTGGGTACTGTACTTGATTTCCCTTTCTTCCTTAGCACTTCCTCCTCCACCAAAACCATCAGCCCCTCATCTCGCTCCTGCGTCTGCACAAATTCATTCCTGGCTACTGCTACGTCTGTCCCAGCTCCCTCACTACCTCTTGTCTCACTACACTCCTCCTTTTCACTTTCTACCCCCTTCCCGTACAAGGCTGGCAGAAACGTCTCAGCTAAATTTACTACCGCAGTCCCGTGATGAACCTGTGAGTTCATGGGCAGGGCCTCAATGCTGGCAGGCTGACCTGTCAATCTCACGACTGGGAACACGATTCCCCCAGCGACGTCATTACCGAGCAAGACTTCCACGCCTTTCATCGGTAATTCGGACCTCACCCCGATCGTGACTAGTCCAGAGACCAGGTTGCTTTGTAAGTGTACCTGGTGCAAAGAGACTGTCTCTGTCCCTTCCCCAACACCTTTGACCTCTACCTCCCCAGTCTGGGTCTCTGAGCTAAACTCTAATACACTCTTCAGTATTAGTGACTGACACGCTCCCGTGTCTCTCCAGATCCGCACTGGAACTGGTTTTAACCCCTCCTTCACCGACACCAATCCAGTCGAGATAAACCTCTCGCGCCCTTCCTGAACTTTGGCAGACCTGTCCTGTCCTAGCGGTTCGTGTACCAGCTCGATACAGCCAGTCAAAAATCGCTGTTTTCCCTTTTCCCGTCTCCTTCTTTGGGGCAAAGCACCTGGACGCAAAGTGTCCGGCTTTCCCGCAATTATAGCAGACAATCCCAGGAGACTTCCTACCAGACTGCTTCCGGTCTACCTTATCCTTCTCACTAGTCCCTGGCTTACTTTCTGACTTTTCTGGCGGACTCTCCCCGCCGTCCTGACATCCCTTCTGGTAGCCTTTACTCGGGGCAAACTTCATTTTATGCATCAACGCATACTCATCCGCTAACTTAGCAGTTGCGGCTAACGTGGCTGCCTCTTTCTCATCGAGGTAGGGTCTCATACCTTCAGGGACACAACCTTTAAACTGCTCCATCAGGATCAGCTGTAGCAGTCTGTCATAATCCCCCTCTACCCCCTTCGAGGCGCACCAACGCTCACAATATGTCTGCATCTCACGGGCAAACTCCAAATACGTGCGGTCCCACTGCTTCCTCGTATTCCGGAACCTCTGCCGGTATGCCTCCAGGACCAACTCATAAATCCTGAGGATGGCCTCTTTCACCACCTCATACCTCTGGGCATCTTCCGCGGACAAAGCTGAGTAAGCTTCTTGGGCTCTCCCTTTCAGTACACTCTGATGCAAAACAACCCATTTATCCCTCGGCCAGTCCTGACTTATAGCCACTTTTTCGAAATGGAGAAAGTACCGATCCACGTCGGTATCGTCAAATGGGGGAACCAGCCTAACCTCCTGGGTCGCCCGGAACCCTCCACCTTGGTTCGGCACGGGCCCCTGCTCTGCCCTTATCCTTAAACTTCTCCAGCTCGAATTCCCTTTCCCTCTGTTTCTCCTCTTGCTCCAGCTGTCTCTCTCTCTCTCTCTCTCTCTCTCTCTCTCCTGCCTTTCTAACTCTTCTCTCTCCAACTGTCTGTCCCTCTCTTTCTCTTCTCGCTCCAACTGTCTGTCCCTCTCTTTCTCTTCTCGCTCCAACTGTCTGTCCCTCTCTTTCTCTTCTCGCTCCAACTGCCGTACCCGGAACTCGTGCTCGAGTCTGTGTTTTTCAAGCTGTACTTGTACCACGTCTCCAGCAGGTTTTTCAATAGACACCACCCCCAGCTCGCCTTGGGGAAACACACCTTTAGATACATAGTGCTCTACGACAGCTCTGTGCAACTCCTCTCTCCTCATTGTCGACTTCCCCTTAGCAAGATTCAACCGTTTGGCCACAGCTACCAATTCCGATTTCCTGGCATCCTCTAATGCCTCCAAGGTCGGCGCCTTTATAAATTCCTCAGCCTCCATTTCTGCTGTTTGTCTTTTCTTTCTTTCGGGAATTTTGACCCAATCAATTTACTCCGTCCCAAATTTAGCGTTCAAAATCGCGGACGAGAACCCCACTTATGTTACGTACCCTGAAACTGGGTTGCCAAACCAGCAGAAATGGATCACTCAGTTGGAGTCTGGATTACTAGAACTAAGAAAGTTTTATTAAAGAAACAAGCAACACAGTACTCTAATCAAAAGGATAATGAATGCAACAGTTCAGCAATGATAAACATACATGTACACAGAATTAAAATAACAGGATCAATCAAGCTCTATCGTTGTCTAGGGGTAAATGACCAGTTTCAAAATGACACAAAGTTCAGTTCACAGTAATCGCTGCCGTGGGAGATGGACAATGGGGGGGGGAAGGAGAGAGAGAGCAAAAACGAATGAATATTCAAGGCTTCCATACACAGACCTTCGCAGTCAGCTTTTGGGCGAGTCCTTTGTGATGTCATCTGAGGTCACCGACCGTGACCCCTCCGTTTCCAGATACGATCGTTTCCCTGCGCTGAACCTGGCACCCAGGCAAGGGTGGACACACACCAGGTTCCCGCCAATCGTGCCTTTCCACCCTGTGCGTTTATGGCCCGGTACTTCCCACCGACTTGAGAGAGACGCACCGCTTCCAGGGTCTTGTTACCTCGGGTGTCGTGTGTGTCGCCTTAGCGAACCTGTCCCTTTTTATCCCCCTGCTGGGGTATCGCCTGTCCATCACTTCAAACAGTTCAGGGTTCAAAGGGGGGGAGCCGCTCTGACAGCTCTCCTTCCTTCATTAACATCTCCACATGCTGCTCCATTATTTCCTTATCTCTCTCTCTCCTGATGTCAGGTGGCCGACCAACTGCTGATTCCACTGGTGCCAGCACAGGACAGCTACATCTTAATCTATGTGTATTCTTGTCACACCATGTACTGTTCAGGTAACAAGGGAATCCTTGCCTTAGTCACCATTGCCTTTCCCGTCACCTCTCCCCCACGAAGAACCATTTGTTTCATGTGCTCAGTGCTCTATCCTACTGATGGGACAGATTTCTGGCCCAGTCAGTGGAGCTGTGGCTTCACAGCGCCAGAGACTCAGGTTCAATCCTGACCTCAGGTGTGACCTGTGTGGAGTTTGCACATTCTTCCTGTGACTATGTGGGTTATAGAACATAGAACAGTACCGCACAGTACAGGCCCTTCAGCCCACAATGTTGTGCCGACCCTCAAACCCTGCCTCCCATATAAGCCCCCAACTTAAATTCCTCCATATATCTGACCAGTAGTCTCTTAAACTTCACCAGAGTATCTGCCTCCACCACTGACTCAGGCAGTGCATTCCACACACCAACCACTCTGAGTAAAAAACCTTCCTCTGATATCCCCCTTGAACTTCCCACCACTTACCTTAAAGCCATGTCCTCTTGTATTGAGCAGTGGTGCCCTGAGGAAGAGGCACTGGCTATCCACTCTACCTATTCCTCTTATTATCTTGTACACCTCTATCATGTCTCCTCTCATCCTCCTTCTCTCCAAACAGTAAAGCCCTAGCTCCCTTAATCTCTGATCATAATGCATACTTTCTAAACCAGGCAGCATCCTGGTAAATCTCCTCTGTACCCTTTCCAATGCTTCCACATCCTTCCTATAGTGAGGTGACCAGAACTGGACACAGTACTCCAAGTGTGGCCTAACCAGAGTGTTATAGAGCTGCATCATTACATCGCAACTCTTAAACTCTATCCCTCGACTTATGAAAGCTAACACCCCATAAGCTTGCTTAACTACCCTATCCACCTGTGAGGCAACTTTCAGGGATCTGTGGACATGTACCCCCAGATCCCTCTGCTCCTCCACACTACCAAGTATCCTGCCATTTACTTCGTACTCTGCCTTGGAGTTTGTCCTTCCAAAGTGTACCACCTCACACTTCTCCGGGTTGAACCATCTGCCACTTCTCAGCCCACTTCTGCATCCTATCAATGTCTCTCTGCAATCTTGGACAATCCACTACACTATCTACAACACCACCAACCTTTGTGTAATCTGCAAACTTGCCAACCCTCCTTATACCCCCACATCCAGGTCGTTAATAAAAGTCATGAAAATTAGAGGTCCCAGAACAGATTCTTATGGGACAGCACTAGTCACAATCCTCCAATCTGAATGTACTCCCTCCATCACCACCCTCTGCCTTCTGCAGGCAAGCCAATTCTGAATCCACCTGGCCAAACTTCCCTGGATCCCATGCCTTCTAACTTTCTGAATAAGCCTACCATATGGAACCTTGTCAAATGCCTTACTAAAATCCACTTAGATCACACCCACTGCACTCCCCTCATCTATATGCCTGGTCACCTCCTCAAAGAACTATCAGGCTTGTTAGACATGATCTGCCCTTCACAAAGCCATGCTGACTGTCCCTAATCAGACCATGATTCTCTAAATGCCCACAGATCCTATCTCTAAGAATCTTTTCCAATAGCTTTCCCACTACAGACGCAAGGCTCACTGGTCCATAATTACCTGGACTATCCCTACTACCTTTTTGAACACGGGGACAACTTTCGCCTCCCTCCAATCCTCCGGTACTATTCCCATGGACAACGATGAAGATCCTAGCCAAAGGCTCAGCAATCTCTTCCCTCACCTCGTGGAGCAGCCTGGGGAATATTCCATCAGACCCCGGGGACTTACCCATCCTAATGTATTTTAACAACTCCAACACCTCCTCTCCCTTCATATCCCTTCATATCAACCTGCTCCAGAACATCAACCTCACTCATATCGTCCTCACCATCAAGTTCCCTCTCATTGGTGAATACTGAAGAGAAGTATTCATTGAGGACCTCACTCACTTCCACAGCCTCCAGGCAAATCTTCCCAACTTTATCTCTAATCGGTCCTACCTTCACTCCGGTCATCCTTTTTTTCTTCACATAATTGAAGAATGCCTTGGGGTTTTCCTTTACCCTACTCACCAAGGCCTTCTCTTCCCCCCTTTTTGCTCTTCTCAGCCCCTTCTTAAGCTCCTTTCTTGCTTCCCTATATTCCTCAATAGACCCATCTGATCCCTGCTCCCTTAACCTCATATATGCTGCCTTCTTCCACCTGACTAGATTTTCCACCTCACTTGTCACCCATGGTTCCTTCACCCTACCATTCTTTATCTTCCTCACCGGGACAAATTTATCCTTAACATCCTGCAAGAGATCTCTAAACATCGACCACATGTCCATAGTATATTTCCCTGCAAAAACATCATCCCAATTCACACTCGCAAGTTCTAGCCTTATAGCCTCATAATTTGCCCTTCCCCAATTAAAAATTTTCCTGTCCTCTCTGATTCTATCCTTTTCCATGATAATGCTAAAGGCCAGGGAGCGGTGGTCACCGTCTCCCAGATGCTCACCCACTGAGAGATCTGTGACCTGACCCGGTTCATTACTTAGTACTAGATCTAGTATGGCATTCCCCCTTGTCGGCCTGTCCACATACTGTGACAGAAATCTGTCCCGGACACACTTAAACTCTGCCCCATCCAAACCCTTGGAACTAATCAGGTGCCAATCAATATTAGGGAAGTTAAAGGCACCCATGAGAACAACCCTGTTATTTTTGCACCTTTCCAAAATCTGCCTCCCAGTCTGCTCCTCTGTATCTCTGCTGCTACCAGGGGGCCTATAGAATACCCCCAATAGAGTAACTGCTCCTTTCCTGTTCCTGACTTCCACCGATACTGACTCAAAAGAGGATCCTGCTACATTACCCACCCTTTCTGTAGCTGTCATAGTATCCCTGACCAGTAACGCCACCCCTCCTCCCCTTTTTCCGCCCTCTCTATCCCTTTTAAAGCACTGATATCCAGGAATATTGAGAATCCATTCCTGCCCTGGTGCCAGCCAAGTCTCTGTAATGGCCACTACATCATAATTCCATGTATGTATCCAAGCTCTCAGTTCATCACCTTTGTTCCTGATGCTTCTTGCATTGAGGTACACACATTTCAGCCCTTCTACCTTACTGTCTTTACACAGTTTATTCTGCTTCTCTTTCCTCAAAGCCTCCCTATGTTAGATCTGGCTTTACTCCATGCACTTCTTTCACTGCTCTATCGCTCTGGGTCCCTTCCCCCTTGCAAATTAGTTTAAACCCTCCCGAACCATGCCAGCAAACCTACCTGCAAGGATACTGCTCCCCCTCAAGTTCAGGTGCAACCCATCCAATCTGTACAGGTCCCACCTTCCCCAAAAGAGATCCCAATGATCTACAAATCTAAAACCCTGCTCCCTGCACCAACTCCTCAGCCACGCATTCAACTGCCATCTCCTCCAATTCTTACCATCACTGTCACGTAGCACTGGCAGCAATCCTGAGAATGCCACCCTTGAGGTCCTGTTCTTCAGCCTTCTGCCAGTTCCCGAAACTCACACTTCAGGACCTCCTCCCTCTTGCTGCCTATGTCGTTGGTCCCAACATATATCACGACTTCTGGTTGCTTTCCCTCTTGTACCAGGATGCCGTGCACCTGGTCAGAGACATCCCTGACCCTGGCACCCAGGAGGCAACAAACCATGCGGGTGTCCTTCTCACGTCCACAAAATCTCCTGTCTGCTCCCCTGACTATAGAGTCTCCAATGACAAGAGCTCTCCTCTTCTCCGTCCCACACTTCTGTACCACAGGATCAGACTCAGTGCCGGAGACTCTGCCACCGTGGCTCACACCTGGTCGGTCGTCCCCGCCAACAGTATCCAGGACGGTAAACTTATTATTCAGGGGAATGGTTACAGGGATGCTCTGCACTACCTGTCTGCTCACCTTCGCTTTCCCCCCTCTGACTGTCACCCAACGACCTGCTTCCGACAGCCTAGGTGTGACTACCTCCCTGTAGCTGTCATCTATGACTGCCTCATTCTCCCTTATGAATCGAAGGTCATCCAGCTGCTTCTCCAGATTCCTTACACGGTCTTCCAGATCGCCCAGTCGTATGCACATCTGGCAGATGTGACTCTGCGGGAGAGGGGCGTTCCCCCAAGATTGCCACATCTCACATGAGAAGCACATCACCGTCTCAGGAGACATTGTAAAGACTAACTGCGAGCCAGCTTGTCCTCCACCTCTTCTCGTCAAAGCCTCAAAGCTCCACCCACCTGCCCACTCACCCACTCCTTCACTGGCTGTTTTCCACAGGCCACTTTGCTTGAGCTATCCCTCTATTTATCTGTTTGAGCTTTTCAAAATGTTTGGTCACCTGACCTCGATTGCCCAATCAGCTGCTTTCTGCTGAGTCTGAGCTATTCAAATCTTGATTGCCTAATCAACGGCTTTCTGCTGATCTATTCAAATCTTGATTGACTTGATTGCACAGACCAACTGCCAAAACTGCCAGAATCTCTCAAGTCAAAGCCTCAAAGCTGTACGCCTTCACTGGCCACTTTCCACAGGCCTCTATGGGTTTTCTCTGCGTGCTCCAATTTCCTTCCATGTCCCAGAGATGTATTAATTGGTAGGTTTATTTACTTAATTTATTTTAACTGGCTTATGTAAGTTGCCTTGAATGTCTAGGCGAGTTGATGAAAATGTGGGGAGAAGATAAATGATGTAAATGGGAGGTTGATGATCATTATATACTCTGTGGGCCATAGGGTCTGCTTCCATGCTGTATTTCTGTAACACTAAACAATGATGACAACAGCTTTGCCTGGGATTATAAATAATTCCATTAAACCAGTAACATTATCTAAATTGCCAATACATTAGATTTGTAGCAAAAAATTTCATTTACAGCTATTCAAATATTTGTTAATTTGACTTGAAATACTCATTTTTGGCTTTAGGTTACACTTCTTATCATGAACAAGTGAATATGCTTTGAACTGTCTGTGAAAGGCAAAGGAAAGAGATCACCTGTGCTGAAGAGACTTGAAGCTAAACTTGTTCTACTTAACATGGTTCCACTCATACTCAGCTTAGAAATGACTGTTTAAACGTTTGTGTTTTAACATGTTCTGTTTGCAACTTTGAATGCTTAGCCACTGGGATAGAGGTTATTTCACATGAATCTAAACATTGGCCATGTGAATTTAATGAGTGAATGTATAAATAATAAAAAAAAAAGCTGTTCTTAAATTCCTCAATATGCTCAGGGAAAACAAACTATACAACCTCCCACCCCATTCAGTGCTTTCTATTGCACATATGACCATGTCTATAAATTATTTGCATACACTTAGCTGAACTATAAGTTAAGCACTTAGAATAATTCCCATTAGAAGTAACACACACAAAATGCTGGAGGAACTCAGGAGGTCAGGCAGCATCTATGGAAAGGAATAAGAAAGTTCCGGGCTTAGATTCTAGTGTAGCTACTTGCGATAAAATATTGCCCATCCACGTGCATTCCACAAGACAGTAATAAACTCTGAATTTTGAGAGAATACATTAAATTATTTTTTAAAAATAGTAAGGCATTTGCACTGAATGCTGACTGTATTCACACAGTTACACACTCACATGTATAGTCATAAAGTGATTAAAACTGCATTGAACACAGAAGTACAAGTGGTACATCATTGACACGTTTGCACAAAATTTTATAAAAATATCCACACACAGTGTAGAAATTAAGACTATACATTGGACACATTCCTTGCATGACTTTCTGATACTTACTACTTAAAGTTACACAAAGCCTGCTGGAGCCAACTCAATATATTGTGATCAAACTTTTCCTCTCCCAGCCCAGTGTCCTGATCAATTGTGTTTCTATTTCCCCTCCTCTTGGCTGGAAACATCTATTGTGTTGCCTTAAACAAGCATGTCAATTTATACACAAACAAGAGAAAATCTGCAGATGCTAGAACACACACAAAATGCTGGAGGAACTCAGTAGGCCAGACAGCATCTATGGAAAAAAGTACAGTCAACGTTTCGGGCCAAGACCTGTTCTGCTGAAAGGTCTCGGCCCAAAATGGCGACTGTACTTTTTCCATAGATGCTGTCTGGGCTGCTGAGTTCCTCCAGCATTTTCTGTGTGTTACTTATATCAATTTATAACTGCTTGCATTTATCCTTCATTTAAATCTTCAATGAAAGACCTAGCAAATATCTTGCTTGATCATTCAAATGTGGAGCAGACATGGGTGACGAGAATGGAGGAAAAATGTAAAGGGATTATATAAGCATCGGAGATGGCATGATTTATCCATCTAACTGAGCATGACTGCAAGGAGAAAAGTGACATGCACATAATGTTCTGCCAGAGATAGAATAGGCTCCCTGTAACCCTTGCTGTGCAATTCTACACTGATATATTAGAGAGTATCCTCATATTACTGTTGGTTTGATGAAACATCTTCTCATAATATACAAAAACTCCAGCAAACTATCAGGTCAGCAGAAAAGGTTATTGGCTGCAGAATGAATACCATCACTACAAGACCAAGACAAAGATGATAAAATCATTACTAACTCTACTCACCCAGCAAACTGTCTTTTCCAAAAGACAGTTTCCCTTCTTAAAAGCGCTATAGAGCTATTAAAACAAAAACTTTACTCCATTTAAAACATTTCTTCCTCTGATCAACTATTCTAGTTAGCCCCCAGCCCCTCTATCTATTATCTCAGTCACTGCGCTGCACAGTAAGCACCTTAAACCACTTTTTATAATACTGCTTACATTATAACTACATCCTAATATTTATGTATTTCTGCACATATCTGTACTTCTAACTTTATTTTTATGTAATTCCCAATGCTATATAATTGTTAGAATGCTGTCATTTTTGTTGTATGCTGTACCAACACACTACAGCAAATTCCTAAAACATATAACTGTATACGGAGAATAATGTTGATCCTTGATCCTCCCCTTATTACCAATGGGCAGGGTATGCCACTCTAAATATGAAGCCTTCTGTGGCTGTTTTTTCGCTAGCTCCTTATGCAGAAGGTTGCATGTGTCAGACATAGTCAGTACTCGGACTGACAAGACCTCTTATTTATATTTCATCCCCAGAATGGTAGAGCACAATTAACTGAGCTGGGAATGTATATTAATATTCACTACTAGTAGTGATGGAAAGATAAAGAGCAGAATAGATTCCTTAATCATTTGTTACTTGGTTTTTATCTTTAAGAGTAGTAGAAGCTATGGGGAGACTTAATTGAGTAGTATAAAGATGAGGAACCTCGATAAGGGAAAGAGGAAGGACACATTTCCTTTAGCTAAGGGGTCATAGATTTAAAGTAATTGGTAGGAAATATGTTTTCATCCCAAATGTGTCAGGTTTAAAATAAGAAATTCCTGGCCGTAGACTCAGACAGATGGCAAGGCATTCCTATAGATCAAGTGCTGGCACAGACATCATGGACCAAATGGTCTCTTTTGTGTATTTACAGTGTCTATGAATTCCAAGAAATAATTTAGATCCTGAGAATTTGTCCCAATAGTTTAACTTTGAAGTCATGCAATGTTTTTCCCCAATTTCCTTTTACAAATGTGTTTATTTCATTGACTTTCTATGCCACTATACACGTTTGTACAAATTAGATACACATCTCTCTACAGATACTGAGTGCAACAGGGAAAATAATCAATGCAGATTTATTTTAAAGAAGCTGATTTTGTATTTGCTTACATCTTGAAACTTTCAAGCATCAAATATGCAACAACTAGTCCACATTTCACATGGGTGATCAGTGCAAATGTAATAACTCTGGACAGCACTCACCAATTTCCCCACACACTGTTGCCTGCACGCATCCTCTCCACACTGTGGGTGAGCATTGATTTTACAGAGTTTGCATCGCCATCCACGTTTTGAATACCCTAGAAAGACAAAACAGCAAAAGAAATGCCACTCCAACTGCATGAAAAGAGCAAGCTGTAGGATCAACATTTAACATGGAGTAAAATGACTGTAGGGTGGCTTTATACCACCCCATAAGATATAGGAGCAGAATTAGGTCCTTCGGCCCATTGTTGCTGCTCCACCATTCAATCATGGTTGATTTATTAACCCTCTCAACCCCATTCTTTGGCCTTTACCCCGTAACCTTTGACAACCTTACTGATGAAGAATATATTCAAGAATATATCAAACGCAGCACAGCTGTTCGTTGCAATGAGTTCCACAGATATATCACCCTCTGGCTAAATAAATTCCTCCTTATCTCTGTTCTAAAGGTATGTGCTTGCATTCTGAGGCTGTGCTCCCTGGTCATCCTCTCTATGTCCTTTCTATCGAGGCCTTTCAATATACATGATTAATAAGGTCATTGATCTGAAAAAAAAATTCTCTATAAGGCAAGATACAGATTTTCCCGAGAAGGAGATTTGTGAAGCTGAAGGGTTTTTAAAATATCAATCTAATAATTTCATCTTTTACTAATAAAAAGTTTTCTTTCCCCTCACTATTCCAGATTAACTAATGTCATTGTGAAATTTGAATCAGTTCTCTAGATTTATATTCCATACATTTATACAGCAAGGAAATAAACTCCTTGGTCCAACTCTTCCATGTTGACCAAGATGCCTTCTTGAGTAAATCCATTTGCCTGTATTTAGCTCATATCCTTCTAAACCTTTCTTATCTGTGAAATTGCTCAGGACCAAAATTAGGTTTAAAATCACTGACATACTTGATGAAATTTGTTGTTTTGTGGCAGCAGTACATTGCAATATAAACTATCAATTACAATAAGAGATGTATTAAAAATTAAGTAGTGCAAAAAGTGAGCAAAAATAGTGAGATAGTGTTCATTGTCCATCTAGAAATTTGATGGCGGAGGGGAAGAAACTGTTCTTGACCCTTATTACCACTCTGATTTCTGTTGCTTGCTCCTTCCCCTCCTCCCACTTTTTATTTTGACTTCTGTCCCCATTCTCTCCAGTCCTTATAAAGTGTCGTGTCCTCTATGGTGCAGAGGCTAGTGCCAATGGAGCTGGCTGAGTCTACTAACCTCTGCAGCTTTTTATGATCCTGTGCATTGGTGCCTCCATACCAGATGGCAATGTAACAAGTCATAATGCTCTCCAAGATGGATATAAAAAAGATGAAGGTAAGGAAAAATTTCTTCTCTCAAAGAGTGGGAACCTTTATAATTTCCTCATAGTTTTACTTATAATTCCCACAGGCAATTACTCGGATCAATGATTCTAGTAAGCCCCTCACCCACTCTCTCTCCATTATCTTAGTCACTGCACCGTAAAAACTTTAAACCACTTGTATAATGCTGTTTACATTGTAACTACATGATGGTATTTCTGTATTTTATTCCATATCCGTCCTTTAACCACTAAATTTATTTTTTATATAATTTTTCATAATTGTTGAATGTTTTTTGTTGCATGCCTCACTCTGCAAATTCCTACGTACACTCAGGAGCCACTTTATTAGGTACCTCTGCTCATTACTGCAAATATCTAATCAGCCAATCACGTAATGCAACTCAATGCACAAAAATCATCCAGACATGGTCAAAAGGTTCAGTTGTTGTTCAAACCAAGCATCAGAATGAGAAAGAAATATGATCCAGTAACTTTGACAGTAGAATGATTACTGGTGTCAGATGGGGGTGATTTGAGTATCTCAGAAACTGCTGATCTCTTGAGATTTTCACGCACTACAGTTTTCATAATTTACAGAGATTGGTGCGATAAAGGGAAAAAAAAACATCCAGTGAACAACAGTCCTGTGGGCAAAAATGCCTTGTTAATCAGAGGGGTCAGGGGAGAATGACTATAGATAGACTACAGCGGCAGAACACCAGATCAGGTTCCATTCCTGTACCTAATAAAGTGGCCACTGAGTGTATATGGTGAATAAAGTTGATCCTCGACCCTTCTCCACCTGGTATGCTGTGGCAGCAAAGGGATTGAATATACTTGAGGCTGAGAGATTTGGACTACAATGAAGGGAACAGGCAAGAAAGTAGAACCAACTGATCAGATCAGTTGTAGGGAGAATCTGCCCACAACCTAGTCCATGTTGGTCTCACAGATTCTGGTGCTGAGGATCTCACCTCTGCTCTCAGTGCAAACAAATTTTGTGATGGTGAAAGACCACAGCATTAATAAACTATGAGATTCAGGAGTGAATATATTTGCTATTATTATTCTTTTAAATTATAGAAGATAGAAATCAGCCTTTGTGTCTCTAATATTTTGCTTTTCTCCTTTCAGATGCTTCCAGGCAGCATGGTCACCAGCCTAATCGCTGAAGGTCAGTTGCTATTGATTAACTCAAGTATGTTGTAAGATCTTGGCTGCCTTGCTCAAAGTCCACAAAAGCTCTGCCTTGCTGCTGTCAATAAATGTAACTACTTAGCAGTTTGAACGTTTATCACAGATGATTTAGATTGACAGGTAACCAAAGAATTTATTCAAAGTTAACACACACAAAATTCTGGAAGAACTCAGGAGGTCAGCCAACATCTATGGAGAAGGCAGAGACCCTTCATCATTTGTGTCTGTTACTCTGGATTTCCAACATTTACAGAATCTTTTGTGTTCAAGTTTAAGCTTTAGATCAAGGAGACGGACAGAGAAGATGATTCCATTTGCAGACAAAAATCAAAGGTATCGCATCAAGGCAGTCTCTAAAATATCCAGCAGGGAATTTGGGGAAAATAACTCTTTTTCCCCAAATTGTGACCAGACTGTAATCAATAAGCTCATTGTTGAATTTATCTCAGTGCCATTTTCCTGTACTAACAACAGATGCCGGATTTTTTGAACGTTTAAAAATCAGTCAATTTTTCCTTGAATATACTGAGCATTTGATCCAACTCAGACCACTTGGATATAGAATTACAAACATTTTCTGCCCACTGGGTTATGAGAATTTTAGATATGGGGCGAGAGTACTTGGAGGCACATGATAAAATAGGCTGTAGTCAGCATGGTTTCCTCAGGGGAAAATCTTGCCTGACAAATCTGTTGGAATTCTTTGAAGAAGTAACAAGGATAGTCAAAGGAGAATTGGTTGATATTGTGCCCTTTGACAAGGTGCTAGACATGAGGCTGTTTCACAAGCTACAAGCCCATGGTAGAGGGATAGAGTTTAAGAGTCGCGATCTAATGATGCAGCTCTATAAAACTCTGGTTAGGCCACAATTGGAGTACTGTGTCCAGTTCTGGTTGCCTCACTATAGGAAGGATGTGGAAGCATTAGAAAGGGTACAGAGGAGATTTACCAGGATGCTGCCTGGTTTAGAGAGTATACATTATGATCAGAGATTAAGGGAGCTAGGGCTTTACTCTTTGGAGAGAAGGAGAGGAGACATGATAGAGGTGTACAAGATAATAAGAGGAATAGGTAGAGTGGATAGCCAGCGCCTCTTCCCCAGGGCACCACTGCTCAATACAAGAGGACATGGCTTTAAGGTAAGGGGTGGGAAGTTCAAGGGGGATATTAGAGGAAGGTTTTTTTACTCAGAGAGTGGTTGGAGCGTGGAATGCACTGCCTGAGTCAGTGGTGGAGGCAGATACACTCGTGAAGTTTAAGAGACTACTAGACAGGTATATGGAGGAATTTAAGGTGGGGGGGGTTATATGGGAGGCAGGGTTTGAGGGTCAGCACAACATTGTGGGCCGAAGGGCCTGTAATGTGCTGTACTATTCTATGTTCTATTACAGGAAACATTCTAACCTGGTCTTCATGCATATTTAAGGTAGAGATTGATAGGTTTTTGACTGGTCAGGGCATGAAGAGATATGGGGAAAAAGGCAGGAGATTGGGATGGAGAGGAGAATATGATGAACTAGCCATGATGAACTAGTGGAGCGGGCTCGATGGGCCAAATGGCCTAATTCTGCTCATATATCTTGTGGTGTAATAGTCTTCTACCGTTCACTTTTTCCTGCTTTTGTCTTGTGGCCCATTCCTGATCAACACAAACCCCTTCAACATTTTGTATGTACTACTCTGGATTTCCTACACTAGCAGAATGTGTTTTTATGAATGTTAGCTTTTCCTGGTTTTCCCAAAAATATTAACCTATTAGAACATGATTAAGAAAAATCAAATAATTGAAAATTGTGTATAATTTATATTTAATCTATTTTTTTTGTGAATGCTGCTTCTCTGATGCTATGTGCCTGTGACACTATTGCAAGTAAGTTTTTCTTTGCATCTGTGCATTCATATACTTGGCATATGATAAATTATTTTATCTCATTGGTTATGAATAGCCAATACCTTATTTTGAGACACTACCCCTGAAATCCTCACCAGAGGAAACATCTCTCCTTTTACTATCAATTTCCATAAGAATTTTTAATGCCTAAATGACATTTCATTCTTATAGACTTGAGAGCATAGCTCCTGTCTGCTTAACCCTTCCTCTATAAGCCTAGGACCCCTTGTCAGGAATCCAACTGGTGAATCTTCATTGAGTTCCCTCCCTCACATTCTCGATCATCTTTAGATATGAAGATCTCACATACATAATAACTCAGACACAGTCTCTCCAAGGCTCTATATAAAATGAACTGGAAGGAATAAAGATTAGCTTTATAATTTGACACACCTACATTGAAACAGAGTGAAATTCATCATTTTGCATCAACAACCAACACAGTCCTAGGAATGTGCTGGGACCACCCACAAATGTTGCTATGATTCTGGCACCAACATAGCATGCCCACAACTCAATCTTTCAAAAATTATTGGACTCTAGCATGGTGCCAGAGGACTGGAAAATTGCAAATGTCACTCCACTCTTTAAGAAAGGAGGAAAACTGCAGAAGAAATTATGGACCAGTTAGCCTGACCTCAGTGGTTGGGAAGATGTTGGAGTCAATTGTTACAGATGAGGTAATGGACTAATTGGTGACATGGGACAAGTTAGGACAAAGTCAGCATAGCTTCCTTAAGGGAAAATCTTGCCTGATAAATCTGTTGGAATTCTTTGAGGAGATTACGTGTTGTAATAGATAAAGAAGATGCAGTGGATGTTGTATATTTGGACTTTCAGAAGGCCTTTGACAAGGTGCCACACATGAGGCTGCTTACCAAGTTAAGAGCCCATGGTATTACAGGAAAGTTACTAGCATGGATAGAGCATTGGCTGATTGGTAGAGGCAGTGAGTGAGAATAAAAGGATCCTTTTCTGGTTGGCTGCCAGTGACTAGTGGTGTTCCGCAGGGGTCGGTGTTGGGACCGCTTCTTTTTATGATGTATATCAACAATTTAGTTGTTGGAATAGATGTCTTTGTTGCCAAGTTTGCAGATGATATGAAGATTGGCGGAGGGGCAGGTAGTGTTGAGGAAACAGATAGGCTGCAGAAGGACTTAGACAGATTAGGAGAATCAACAAGAAAGTGGCAAATGAAATACAATGTTGGAAAATGCATGGTCATGCACTTTGGTTGCAAAAATAAATGTGCAGACTATTTTCTAAATGGGGAGAAACTTCAAAAACCTGAGATGCAAAGGCAGCTGTGGATGCTAGGTCGCTTGGTGTATTTAAGGCAGAGATTGATAGGATCTTGATTGGACATGGCATCAAAAGGTTACAGGGAGAAAGCAGGGGGATGGAGTTGAGGAGGGTTTAAAAAAAAAAGGATCAGCCATGATTGAATGGCACAGCAGACTTCATGGGCCAAATAGCCTAATTCTGCTCCTAGGTCTTATAGTCTTATAGCTTTGGCACCTCTTGTCCAGCAAACAGGACCTTTTCTTCAACCTCTTACCTTGGCAGGACCTAAGCTATAAGAGAAATGTTGGAAGGGTTAGAACTTTATTCTTTGGGAGACTTACAGAGGGTACTTGACTTTTCTGCAACTCAACATCCCCTTCTCCTTCATCACCCTGCTTCCTCTGTAACAGCCAGATCTTCCCATAATGATACTGCAACTTTCAGCCCATCTGCCATGTAACAGGCAACTTTAAAATTCTACAAATTCAGGGAAAGTCAGCAGCCTGAAACATTAACCTACAATCCATCTCCTTTGTCCCCAGGCTACCATGTCTATATCCTGCAATTTTGTATACAAGACCTCCCCTCATTCTCTTGCACTCCAGGGAACTTGGTTCTAACCTGCTCACCTTTCCCTATAACTCCAGCCCTCAAGTTCCGGCAACGTGCGAGATGTTAAATGAGAGGTCCTGATTGCTCTATAAGAGAAGTGTCAAAAGTGCTGAGGCATTGCAATGAAAAATGATTGCATCTCTTTAAGCATCATCTATGGAGGGGAATAAGCAGTTGATTGTTTCTAGTTGAGACCCTGCATCAGTCTCAGCCCAAAATTTCAAGATTATTTCCCTCCGTAGATGCTGCCTGACCTGCTGAGTTCCTCCAGGTAAGGGTGGTAGTAGGGGTGGGGTAGGGGGTATGTGTGTGTCTGTGTATGTGTATGTTTTGCTCTAATATTTTCTGCTTTTGTTTCAGATTTTCAGCATCTGCAGTATTCGTGGATTCAAGGCACATGATGGGTTTAAAAGGAGAGTGTTAAAAGAAGTTGAATGTATTCCTAGGATTGGCAGCACACATCAATTTCACGCCATCTAATCTGGCTTCCGATAACAGATGGGTAGAACAACTGATGCCTGTCTAAAACTGCTGGAGAACTATAAAGATTAAGACAAGCTTTATTTCTCACATGTACATCTAAACATTGAAACACACAGTGAAATGCAATGTTTATGTCAACAATCAACAGTCCAGGAATGTGCTGGGGACAGACCACAAGTGCTGCCATGCTTCTTGCACCAAGATATCATGGCCACTGTTTACCTGTACATCT